>NC_137895.1:66995349-67300182 GCF_963455335.1 Martes martes
GACAAAAAAATGCTTTTGGCAACTCTAAAGCACAATACAAATATAAGGCGTTACAACTAGAATTCTTCCAATAAGCTCTCTCTAAGAGCAAGTCTCCCTCTACAGGAAATATGAGTAGAGCTGAATTATTTCTATGTACTTCTCCTAAAAAGATTTGTTTGACATGCAAAACTGTAAATAATTCCTAAAAATGGGAGGAAGGGAAGGAAAGAAAGAAAACTCGGGTGGGACTAGACGAAGGCAACAGCAGAGATGTTTTTTTAAATAAAATAAAGCAATGCAAGAGAAAGCAAACTGGATCTCAGGGATCAAGTTCTAACTCCATCATTTACTATCTACCCACATTATCCTGGTTACTTCTCCAAAGACTCGAGTTTCCTCATGTGTAAGCAGAAATAATAACTCATACAGTTGCCTCAGGGATTAAATGAGATGATATTTATATACAGTCCTTAGCACTATGTCTTACACATAGTAAGTGATAAGTGAGTGATTACTGTTGTTGATAAAATTATTATTAGACCTGTACACTGACTGGTGACATTCAGGAAGAAAAAAGAGCCAAGAACATGTCAGAAGGGAAGGTGACAGAGAGCTAAGTCTATAAATTCCTGTTGGGAGACCAAGTTTGAGAAACATAGATTACACAAAGCATATTTCAAATTAGATGTAACAAATGTCGTATCGTGTCTCCAGGATTGCTGAAGAATCTACAGAACTCTAGAGAAGTCTACAGATTTTGTAGCCAAATTCTCGAAGTCATAAAAGCAGAAGAGCAATGACTGCATGTACAGAGCAAGACCCCCACCACCAATGACAAAAAGGGCTTAGTGATGTGTACCAAGACTCTCCTGTTTCCAAACTTTTGATTTTTTAACCTTTCCTAGACAGAATGAAAGCTGGGCTCCATAGCAAAGGCACACCAACTCGGCTTGCCAAAAATAGATGGCATTAACAACTATGCATAGTCATTTAGGTTTCTGTCATCTTGTTCTTTATCCTGGGGAAGTTGTTATATTTGTGGTCAATTTTCGGTGTTAAGTATTTTTTAACTACATCATCTTCAGTAATTGCAAAAGTAAGAAAAGTGTTCCAAAATTAGGAATCAGATAGACATAGCGAATAATTGTAAAAAGTAAGAAAACAAGGGGAAAGGTATGAGAAACAAGAGGGAGGGACTAACACTGGATGCTGTCTGTGTATGGGGGATCAGACTTACAAGTTGTAATAACGTCTATGCCTGTGGAATCAGGAAGAATCAGCAAGACAAGGCAAACAAGAAAGCGGCATGTGTGGCCAGAGAATCAACATCAGTTGTCAACTGGTCTGGAGAAGGCAAGGAGCTTGTTTAACAGTTTAAAAGCTAAGCATAGCAGAAGTGCTACTATTTCAAAACTGCCAAAGTTCGAGGCCTTTTTGAATTTACCCAACATCAGTGTGAATGGCCAGCTCACCGTATGAACTGGCACTGATAAGGTCTTCTGTAAGACCTGTGCAGAGATCATCTAAGAGGGAAGCTACCTGTCTCAGTGGATGTTCAACATAGACAAGACTAGTCTATTAGGGGAAAAGATGCCCCCAAATTTCTACCAGCAAGGAGGTGAGAGCATACCTGATTTCCCTCTGAGGCATCAGCTCACACTCCTCTTTACTAAGAATAACCTTTCAAAACCAAACCTGTACTTAGAAAAATGTTAACTTTCTTTCTTTCTTTTTTTTTTTTTAAATAACAAAGCATAATTGTCTTAGTATCTGCATGAGGGGCACCTGGGTGGCTCAGTCGGTTAGGCATTCAACTCTTGATTTCGGCTCAGGTCAGGATCTCAGGGTTGTAGATGGAGCCCTGAATCAGGCTCTGCACTGGGCATGGAGTCTGCTTAAGATTCTCTCTCTTCCACTCCCTCTGCCCTCCCTGCAACTGCCTCGGATATGTGCGCTCTCTCTCTTTCAAATGAATAAATCAATAAAATCTTAAAAAAAAACAAACAAACTTAAGTACCTGCATGAAATTATGGACTGAAGATCTTAAAAATTTTGTCAGTCAGGTGGTGGTAAATGGAAATAATACACCATCGTTATTAATTTAAGCTGTGTAAAAATACATATATATGTATACCCATATACATATATATTTAAATTTGTTTTGCCATTTTTGTCTAATTGTAATAATATATGAGCTTAAATCCTGGTTTTAGTTCTTCTACTCTTCCTATTAGATTTTAAGCTCATCAACCATAAATTATCCTACTGTGGGCATTTTCTACCATCTTACCCGACTCAGACAAGGAGAGGACACTTACTATATTCAATCTCAGAAAATGTGCCTCTGGAACTCTATGATGAGTTTGGTCAATCAGGACATGGACAAAGGAGCTGAAGTGTCTTCATCTTAGTGGATGGTACCCGTACCACTGCCGAGATATACTTTCTCTCCTGAACTTTAAATCTAGTTGAGTTTACTGTGATCCCAATACTTTGATAACCAATTACAAACGTGAACTATTCTTGGAACTTCATTAATAAAATCATTTGGACCATTCATTCAACAAAGAAGCTTTTACTGAGTAGGTCTATAGGAGGCACAGTGCATTTCTATGGCACCTTTTATTTTACAATCCCAAAGAGCTTTCAAAGGTGCCCTAACAGAAAGTATCAGTGACTGAACTTCTCTTATTTTATACATGTACCACACTCTATTCAAAACCCTGATCCATGGGGCATCTGGCTGGCTTAGTCAATAGAGCATACAACTCAATCTAGGGGTTGTGAGTTTGAGCCTTATATCAGGCGTAGTGACTGCTTAAAAGTAAAATCTTTAAAAAAAAAAAAAAAAAAAAGGGAAGAAAAACCCCACCCTGATTCAGGCATAATATATTTAGCTGCTTGTGGAAATAAAAACTAGAAGGGCTAAGACTATCAATCATTAACTAAATTCCAACTTCACAATTCAATCCAAAAAATACCCAGTGCCAAGTGATTTTTTTAAAGTTATAAGCCAAAATATACAATGATTCAAACATTCCATTAGGCAAAGGAGCTAGTATAGTTATAATTTCTCATTTCTAAATCCTTATGGGTATGGTTCTAGGTAATAAATCAAATTTATCAAAAGTCCCACTCAATGGTTACATTTACTTTGCACCAAGAGCAACTTCTTGCAATTGATTATTTCACATTCCAAAAATAACTTACCTACTTGGGTGTTGTTTATTTTGAAGCTCTTTCTACAAAATTGACCACTAAATCTATGTGCACCAGAGAAATGTATTTTCCTGAATTAATTTTTTTGAAAAAGACCTGAGAAAGACCATCAAGAATGAAAGAGAAAATACGGATAGAGATTAAGCACAGATATACAGGTATAAGCCAGAATGTTTGAGCTGGAATCCTTGTTCTATCATTTTCCAGTTATTTGGTCTTGATACCTCAGTTACCCTGTCTATAAAACAGAAATAATAAAAAATACCTACTCTGTACAGTTGTTATAGGAATTAAACCCAGGTAAATTAGTACATGTAAGATTCTAGCAGCAATCAGCATTATGTAAAGGGTTTACTTATTATAATTATCATGACTAGATCATCAAATCATCTACACAAACGACTTTTCCTACTCAAAACCTTCCTTAATTGATCTAGTAGAATTTAATCCCTCCCTCTTAGGCTTCTCCACAAAATGCATGTGTATTACAGTTATTTGGGTGCATTTCCCTCACATTAGATTGTATCTCTCTACAGAGATGACAGCTCATCTGAGTACACCAGACAGCAAATATTGTTCACTGCTGTCCTTCTTTTCCCTCTCTCTAAAGGTTCTGAACAATTATACCCTGTCAATTAACAAACCTTTACCTGGAGACCGGAGCTTTATGTAACCAGTACACTTAAATACTGGTCTTACCTTGCTCAATAAGAGCTCTTAAGACTTAAACAAAATTTTGTGGGTGTGGAGAGAGAGGGAGGAAAGAGGGATTAATATGTTTAAACAGCTAAGGATTTTTTCTTAACTAATTTATTTTTTAAAAAATTCTTATACCTAAAAAAAAAAAAATTCTTATACCTTAAAAGCTTATTTGCATTATTTCATTCAAAAAAGCCCATGGTACTTTTAATATAAAAATACAGTAGCATAATTTCTGCATATGTCAAGTCTAACCTAATCATAACTTGCCCATCTGCTGATTTTAATGTAATCCTGGGCATGCTAGAAGACAATATGTTTGCTTCATTCACCCAACACTATTTATGTAAAATAAAATCTTTTTAACATTACATTGAGATGCAAATCGTTCTGGCTTTGATTTGTGCCCTCTTTTCCCTCTTAAAAAAAAAAAAAAAAAAAGCCTCCCCCCCCACCCCCCCAACAAGCCTCCAACTTATTCCGGATCACTGGGAAAACACTTTCTAAAGTATTATCCAACTTCACTCACACAATGATGTTGCCCTCACTTTGAGAGAACAGAACTTTTCTGAAAACAAGTGGCTGAATTGAGTGCATTTTCTACAAATTTTCCTCCAGTTTTAAAGTGTTCTACCTTTTGAAATTAAATTTTCAGCATAAAAACTGCCAAGGACACCTATTCATTTGCACATATTTTCCTAGTCTCTATTCTTTGACCCATTTTAAAAGAAACTAAAAAACAGAAGGCTGAAAAAGAATTGCACCCATTTAATGTGGCTTTTCTCATTTTTTTCATTCCTCAGTGGCAGGGCCTTTCAAAGGAGTACAAAAACTACACCCAATTTATTTCTCATCCTAAACACATCCCAGCCAAATGGAAAACATTATCAGCCATCTTAACCAGGAGAAAAACACAAAGCTAAGCTACATCAAACCTTTTTTTTTTTTTCTTAACTTTTGAGATCAGGATTTTTCACACGAAAGTACTTTAATGAACCCATGCAATCAACAAAGGTAATCACAATTTAACATCATATGTTAAACTAATTTCTCTTCCTCAAACAGTCACAATGGTGGCTAATTCACCTACAATACCTCTCAGCTACTGGGTAGAGTATAATAAACTTAATTGTTTTATATATCTTGAGGCAAACAAAGAAAGGTTGATCAAAGACAAAGAGGTTCCCAGTATCCTATATACATATATGATTGAGACAAAAAAATCTGCACAGAGTTAATAAAATTGGGCTTAAGCAACAATAGATCCTGCCTTAAAGTAGGGAGACCTGACAAATTAAGCTCCCACCCCATCCCCACCCCCTTAAAGACAAGGTCTCACTCCCATCTTACAACCAGGAGGCATAAATTAAAACACTAAGAGTTGTCTCCTCAGACTTTAGCCCTAAGAAAGCTAATTTTGAGGCCTTTTCCGAGCAACTGACTTCTGTCAAAACTTATCACAAGTTATGTGAAACAGACAAGAGCGTTGGTTCTGCATTTTACCAAGTGAGAACAGCTTCACAGCTTTTGGACAAGCCACCACTTCCAGCACCTCCAGCTCTCCCCCCTCCCCCCAATTTTTTTATATCCTTCCTCCAGACTTGCAATCCGAAAAGTGATCCCACAAAAACAAAAGCAGCATCAGTAAACGGGAGGCCACCGGTTTTGAAAATAAAGTTTGTTCCCTTGCCGTCGACCTGATAACTTTTTAAAGATGAAACGTCTCCTACTCGACCGGGTACAACCTTTCCTATTCCCTTAGCAAACAAGCCCTCGTCTGCCCCCGAGAGTAAAGAGAAAAAAGGGGAGTGGGACATGATGATGTTGAAAGGAGGGTCTACGGTGCCAGGGGCAGGGACCGATTTTGAGACCGGTGTTGAACACTCCGTGCTTCTGGGAGCTAGCAGGCTTTACCGTGTTGTGTCGATCTGAGAAATGTTTAGCAATCTGACGCATCAGTTTTTAGGAACGGTACACAAGCAGCCCCCACAATTTGAGCCATGCCTGGAATCCTCCTTCTCGGTGACATCGGCTGGAGGGCACGGGACGGGCGAGCGGGGGGTACCAGCAGAGGTTCCGCGACATTTGTTATTGTTTATGAAGCCCAGGCAGGGACCGGGATCGGGGTGCTCGGGGGCCGAGGAGTGCAAGGGGAGAGGGGCAGGGAAGCACAAAGATTCCTCCCGGGGCTCGCGGCTACCTCTCCGGGGACGCGGGACTAGTATCACCTCGGGGAACCAGAGGGCCAAGGCCGTCGCTGGAGCTTCACTGGAGAGACACTGCCAGCCCCGACATTAGCCCGCTGTCTCTGGACACCCAAAGACACAGAAGATCTCCTCCGGCTCCTGCTCGCAGAGTTGGGGCCCGCGCAGCGAGCGGGGCCCCCAGCCGCGGCCGCCGCGCGCCGCATCCGCGTACTCACCTGCCTCCGGTCGCGCCCGCGGCCGGCTCAGCCTCCGCACGGACCGCAGCCGGTCCGCGGCCCGTCCGCTCCCTTTTGCCCGCTCCGCCCTCGCCCCGCCCCCGGGAGGTGGCACCCGCGGCCGCGCCGGAATCTCGGGGCGGCCTTCCTGAACTCTCGCGAGCCCTCCCTCCTCGGCTTCTCGGTGGCTGGGCCGGTCAGACTCGGCCCTGACGTCATACGCACCACAGCCGGAAGTAGCCTTCTGTCGTCAACGCCGGCTCGTCTGCCCCACCCACCTACTCCTGGTGAATTCTTGATGGCCCTGGAGCAGTGAACTGGCAGTCACTACTTCCCTCATTCATCAACCTCACCTCACTTACCTTTTCTGTATTCAAAGCTGGTTCAAAAGCTGGTCCTTGAGAGAGTGCCCAGTGTGGTGCCATATTAGTCTTAGTGACAGAGTTTTTCTTAATACTTATCAATGTAATGCAAAGAGTAAGTCACAATGTAAAGCAAAGAAATGGAAAAAGGTCTGGAGATAATCCCCACGAATCCACACATTTTGCAGATTAGGAAAGGGTGGTCAACAAAGATGGCTTGGCTGACCAATTTGCTTAATCAGTAGCTGTGGGATCTAAATGCCTCCCAAGTTCCTTGACCCTTTTCCATCTCACCATGTCTCCACTGCAAGGGCTTGAAAGGGATTCAAATTTGGAAAAGCCACAAAAAACTTGGAGGCATTCACGAAAAACTTGCTTAAATTGTCTTGGAAAATCTAAAATAACTGACAGTACTGGGCTGCTTTAGGATCTGAGAACTAGGAGGGAAAAATCCTTGTGGTATAACTCAAAAGGGATGGCTTTGTGAAGATGATGCATTTGACTTCGGAGAAAACAGTTACTGGGCAAACCAAATGAGAGAATCATTCCCAATTATTGTTAACAAATTTATCTTTGATCTGAATATTGGAAGTGTTACAAAATACCCTTGACTTTAGAGACTACTAAGACAGTATGTGAAACTGGTGTTATATTTGCAAAAAGCATAATTATCTTTAGTTTCACCAAGAGGAACTGATAGATGCAAAAGACATAGGGAAGCATCATGACATCACTTCTCTCTTCTTCTCTCTTTTTTTTACACCCTGTGCTTTCTCATATATAACTTGGTAACAGAAAAAGCACTACTTTTGTAATTAGTGCATTCTTGAGGATATCAGTTCCACCGATACCATATGGTCCTTTTGAGACTCAAGTAACAAATGCCATATATGAGTATAAGGAGGTTTAATTGTGATCAAACATGCTTGACAAAGGCCTGTACACCTCTGTCCTTTCACTATACACATACATATATTAATTCAAATGAGTAGGATGGAGAACATTTTATGGAGTGTTCTATACCAAATTTATGCTTTCAACTATGTCATACATTTTTCCTAGCACTGGAGTAATATGGACTAATCTAGGGTATCAGAGTAGGATAATATGGAGGCTAAAGCTTTGACCTTCAGTTTCTAAACTGAGGTTATTCTAAACAAATTCCCACAGGAAGTTGTTGAAGTGCCTATGCTGATATAAATTAAAGCCATATGCCCTTCAGGAAACGTGTTGAAATCTGGGGACCTTTCTCAGAATATTGTTCTTAAATGCATAAAACAAATTTTCTAGGGTTACAAAGGAAATTGATTTTATTGGCATACAGTTATCAAAATACTAAAAAGCGAATTTGTGATATAGTTATGTGATAGGCAGTTTCTAAGATGATTCCCAATAATCCTCAGTTCTGATATTCCTGTCATGTGCAACCCCCTCCACTTGAGTGTGGGTCTAGTGACTTGGTTCTGAGAAAAAAATACAGCAGAACTGATGGGATGTCACATCTCATAAGTAAGTTACAAAAAGAATCTGGCTTCCATCTTTGCTATCCTCTCTTGCTCTCTCCCTTGTTCATTCTGGTAGAAACCAGCTTGCCATGCTGTGACCTATCTTAAGGAAAAGGCTCGCTTGGCAGGAAACTGAGAGAGGTCTCTGGTCAGAAGCCACCAAAAATTGAGGCACTCAGTCCAACAACCCATGAAGAAGTGCCAACAACCTGAGTGAGCTTGAAAGCAGATTCTTTCCCAGGTGAGCCTCAAGGTGACTGCAGCCCTAGCAGACACCTTGATTGCAGCTTGGGAAGGGACCCTGAGCCACAGACCCAGCTAAACCATGTCAGTTTCCTGGTCCACAGAGACCGTGAAATAATAATATTTGTTATTTAAGCCCTAATTTGGGGGTTAATTTATTACACAGTCAAAGATAACAGTTACACATTTGTGTCTTTATTAATGCATTAAATAACAAGATCAAGACCTAGAGTAATTTTGCAGTAGCAAAGAACATAAACAGTATTTTAGATGTCTGCAACAACTTTAATGTAATAGAAAATATGTATGATTTCTCTTGGGTATGAAGTCACAGGTTGCTAATGTTACTGTGGTTTGCTGAGTGCGTGCATAATGGAAGAAATGCTCATTTACAGTTGGGCTTTAGTGGAAAAATATGTAAATATACATATATGTTAAATTATAAGTATGTATATTATGGATATGTTTACTTCATCAAATTTCATAGACCCAGTGTAAGAACCCATGGCCTAAATAACAAATTATTTGTAGTTTCTTCCAAAACTCTTACTATCAACTCACTCAGACATTAGATCAAAGTTCAGGTAATAAACTCAGTTAACAGATATAGACTATGGCCACTGCTAACTTTATTAAACTACATTTAAACATGAATTTTTATCCCTTAGCTTTCGCTTATTCCCTCTTCTCCAGATCTATGTTAAACATAGATAGGCTAAAATCTTAAGCTGGAATGTGAGAAAAATTGTGGTTGAAAACCTCCACAGCTCTCAGAATTCACCTGATTTTTGTTTTCAGCATGTAAGTTGAAATCTTAAGCTCCCTGACCTAAGTGACTCTTTTTTAAAAGATTTATTTATTCATTTGAGACAGAGAAATACAGAAAGAGAGCATGAGCAAGGGGAGAGGCAGAAGTAGAAGCCCCGCTGAGCAGGGAGTCTGATGGGGGGCTCGATCCAAGGACCCTGGGATCATGACCTGAGCTGAAGGCAGACGCTTAACCATCTGAGCCACCCAGGCACCCTCAAAGTGGCTCTTTACTATTACTCTTACTCTTCTAGGCGTACCTCATAGTAAGTAGCCAATGAATGCCAAATGATGGCGGTAAATAATAATAGAAGGAAACCATTAATAAAATCTTTCCACTGGATGAGTAGAGCTACTTTTCTATATATGTAGCTTTGCAGTTGTGGGATATGGCCAAAGCAGACTTTAAATGCATTTAACAGAACACACAAAATGTAAAAAGAGATGAACCAAGTTCTTAACTCAGGAAACTTGAAAAAGAAAAGAGATCTAAAGAAAGTAGAAGGATGTAAAGATTAGTGCGAAACCCCTTCCAGGGGTTCACAGCCCTTATGTGCACCATATATTACAGATCAAAATATAATCCATCCTAGGGACGCCTGGGTGGCTCAGTGGGTTAAGCCTCTGCCTTTGGCTCGGGTCATGATCTCAGGGTCTTGGGATGGAGCCCCATGTAGGGCTCTCTGATCAGCAGAGAGCCTGCTTCCTCCTCTCTCTCCTCCTGCCTCTCTGCCTACTCTGATCTCTCTGTCAAATAAATAAATAAAATCTTAAAAGCATAATAATCCATCCTAGCTATAACTCTGTTTTTCAAATAGTTGTAAATTCTATTATGATTAACAAATTCAAATACAGTTCTAAAATATAAAGGCAGAAATTAATGCAAGAGGGAATTCTTTTTTAAAGACTAAAATTGACCTATTAACAACAGAAAGCCAATTCTTTGAAAAGTCAAGGATGTAGGGAAAACTTTGGCAATACTAAATTAAGAACAAAAAGAAAAGATACAAATAGTAAAAATGATAATGGAGATATAAATGATATGGAGAATTTTTTTTAAAGGATAAGAAATTATGATTAAAAAAGAGAGACTATTAAGACAGGCTGGTTGAACACTCCCCTCTGTGTGAATGAAGGAGTAATGTTAATTCCTGATTCACTCCATGTTTAGACTAAAGAGCAACTAATATTTACGGAGTCTGTGAGTCAAGCATTGTGTTCTTTACTTGTACTATCTCATTTAATCTTTACAATAAGCCTGTGAGATAGGTATTATTATCCCCAGTTTTCAGATAATGGAACTGAGGCTCAGGGAGCTATGGTGACCTACCTCAGGTCACGCCAGATAGCGAATGACCAAGGTAACCACTCAGATTCCCAATAGTAGACAAAAGAAGCACAACGGAGCAAAAGCAAGAACAAGAAATTTTGTTTTACCCACTTACAACATGTACAATAAATGTTAGCTATTACTGTTACGATAATCTCCCTACTTTAAATGGGTTTACGATACCACCTCAAACATGCAAGAGATAAGGGCAGAAATTCACTTTCAAGGATGTTTATCCCAACATTATTTATTCACAACTGTGAAAAGTTGGAATCAACCCAGATGCCTAAAGGTAGGGGTCAGTGTAATAAATTATGGTGGATCCACATAGTGTAATAGAAAATATGTATTAGAAATCATAAGTAGACCAATTATTGACATGGAAAGATGTTCAGAATATAGTGTTAGGTTTGAGAATTCTTTTAAAGCTGGTTGTGAAGAGTGTAATATCCTTTGTATGAAAATTATTTTAAAAATAACATGTATATATGCAGACATTCATAATATGCATGTTCATATGCATATTTCAAGACTGAAAAGAAAGTCCCTAAAATAAAAATTTTCTCTCAATGTGATTATGAAAAAAAATTATGATGTACAATGTTATGCCAGTAGATTTTTAAATTTTTTTTAAACGAGAGAGAGAAAGAATAGGTGCTTTTCAGTTTTCCATGAAGGCTGTCCTGATGGAAATTATTGGAATTAATTAATTTTCTTACTATGGAAAAAAAAATGAAAAGTTTATGGAATAATGTCTTTCCAGTTTGCCCCTGAGAGTGTTTGATTCCTGGCTCCTCTTCTCATAGTTCTGACTTTCAGGGGGGCTCTAGATCAGCCAGGCTAAGTGCAATTGAGTTTCTTTGAAAACAAAGGCTCTGTTCTGTAAGTTTCCGGGGCCATTCACTGGACCATTTGATCAAACACATGACAGTCCATTCAGAACTCTCACCAGACTGCTTTCTGCAAAGCACTTTATAAACCTGGAAACAATGACTTTTAATTGATCTCTGCTTTAATTTTTAACTTGCTTGACTAAATGGTAAACTATTTATCACTGAGGGTCTGAAACATTCCCAGATTTGGGCTCTTTCTCCCCCAGAGTGAAAAGCACCTACAGAAATCAGATGCCTGAAGAGTTGCATTAAGGAAAAGTGAAAAATACATTATGTCGAACTATCTCTTTGTGTTATGTTTATTGCTTTGCAAAGGGTAATAAAGAACCAAATGGGATTTTAATTCCAAGGACCTGGTTCTGTTACCAGCTGTATGACCTAGGACAGATCAAGAAGAGTTATCTGAGGTCTTATTTCTACTTCTGTAAAATGAAGAATATCAACACAACAGTTGCTGCAAAGATGAAATATGATTATGTATGGTAAAAGCACTTTGAGACCTATAAAACCCCATTGCCATAATGGAAATAATATTAGATTGAAGATAGAAAGATCTCAGTATCAATAGCTACCTCCCAGGATCACTGTGAGAATTAAGTAAAATTAACTGAGATAAATTAAGCACCTAGTATAGGGCTCAGAACATATTCACATTCAGTTCAAGTTAATTATCATGTCTGCTAATAATAATATTGAGCGATACAACAAAAACACGCATTTCAGAATGGAACCCCCTTTTCTCCTGTCAACTACAAGTCAAATGGATTCTCTGCATTTAAGGAACATTTTTGATGATGTTAACATCCATGAAGAGAAAAAAGTCCCTTTCAGACCTTTCCGGCTTTGATTCTTGTCTGCTTTTCATTGATTCTTAGAAATTCCTGATACTAACAGAGATACAGATATAGTGGATTTTCCGTCTGTGAAATAGGAAATCTAGTGCATGAGTAAGACGAGACTAAGTGATGCTGTAGTCACAGACTGTCATGGAATTTTAGTGGCTTCAAATGGTGAGGATTTATTTATTGTTGATGCTTTATGGCCTTTGTAGGTCATCAGTAAGGCCTTGTTCATCAGAGGCATTCGGGCTTCAAGGCCAGTGCAGCAACCATCACCTTGGATGTTGCTAGTCCCCATGCCAGAAGGAAAAGAAGATTAGAAGGTCTCAGCGAGAGATTTCTGCTTACAACACATTGGCCAGAAGTAGTTGCATGACCCTATACAAATAAAAGGGAGCCAGGAGATAGAATCATCTGATTCTCCAGGAAGGAGAGAAAACCAGAAATATTTGGCATTTGTACCAATGACTACCACACATTGCACATTGGACATGTGAAATTGTCCTGGATATGGGAAAACCACTGTCCAAATTCTAGCTGTTATGATTCCCTTACCTCCACGTCCTAAAGAAAAGCTGACAGTTTTAGTTTCTTAGAAAGGAAAACTGCAAGACACTATGATATTTTGTGATGATACGTGCTATATTAGATATAGTTTAAAATTTTTAACATCAAGTTTAAAAAAGAAATTTGTTTGGTGTCTTTGGTTTCCTAAAAATGATCTTCATCGACCTTAGAAATTCACTAACATTACAATTAAAAAATTTTAAAAGACTTTTTCTTCTTAAAACTGAGATGCGGTTTTTCCTTAAATTTTGCTATCTTCTCCATTCCTAATTTTGGGGTTGAGTACAAGAATTTCATTTTCTCAAGTAAGAGAAAGAAGCCTCCACCAAAGACTGTTTTTCATCACAATAGTTGAATTTGACTTATAAAAAACCCATTGATGTTTAATGTAGGCAGCCCAAGAAAAGCTGAAATAATTTGAATCCATTCTAGAAAATTATTAAAGTCACTTTGTTGTAGAGTACCTATTCATACTCTGTGATTCTAGCACTTAAAATTATTATACTTTAAAAATCAAATACTTTCCAGTTTTAAAAGGAATTTTAACGCTAGCACTCCTATTTTTAACAGTCAGTCATGTGCGTATAGCTTGGTTTTGGATCTGCATTAGAATTCCTATCCTTTATTTTGCTTTTCCTCTATATTAGCCATTTAATATGGAATATGTAAAACAAAGTTGATTTCTTTAAAAGTAATTATGACCCTACTTCAAAGTCTGAATTGTTAGAATTAGCTCTTTGGAGATGGTGTGAGGTCTCAGAAAATCGTAAACCAAGAGGTTTTAGTTGGGCTTTCTTTTTTATACTTTCCATCTTTTGGGGTGGGGATTTCCTTCCTTTTCTTCTAGCCACCTATTCCTTTAGTTATCTGCTTTATTTTTAAATTTTTATTTATATATTTATTTATGTATTTTTTTTTCAATTTGTTTTTTTTTAATGTTGACATTCCTGGGAGTGAACCAATAGTCCAGATAGAGACTGTCTCTAACCCAAACCCTCCTAGTGGTGTGGGTTCAAGTAGGTGTTCTTATTGTATTCTGAGCCCGCAGGGAGAGTCAGACATGGGGCAACTAGCAGATCTGTTTTCCATGATTGGAAGCCAACTGTCCATGCTCAGAGGCAGAGAATGGGACAGACCAAGTGGGCAAGCAGGACAGAGGGTCTCTACCTGGTCACACTGAATGTTAGAAAGAGGACCACATTGGGGTCCACATCTGGACTAAGGGCTGATTCCTTAGCCTTGTGGTCTTGGGCACATTTCTTAAACTTTCTAAACCTCAATTAACTCATCCATAATAAGGATAATTTAGGAGGTAGGTCTTCATTATCAGAGGAGAATTGTTATTAGGAAACAAAAATTAAGATATTTGAAGGAGAGTCAGTATTTTTTAGTAAATATAGAACAAAATTATGTTACATGTGTTTTACAATAAAAATTTTTGTTATTTAGAGTACAATTACAACTATGTAGTACTTAGGCAAAGTCTGGGCAAAGTCTGAATCACGTTAGGGGTTTTTTAGCATAATTTTTCTGACACAATTATATGATTTAATGGATTGACATCCCTTCAGCTGACATTAGGCATTACATCACAATCAAACAGAGAGGGTCACCCTTGAAAAAAAAGTACCTGTTTGCTGAGATCTTTTGATGTCCACATTTTTCTATTTTAAACCTTTGTTTTCAACAGTTTCTACTACATTGAAACAGTTAAAATAACTGAACTTCCTTCTCAGTTATCTCTTCCCACTAGAGGATGTCAACTGGGTGAAAGGGAATGCACATTTTATACTTCTACACTTATTGCCAAACCGCTCTCCAGAAAGTGTACTAATTTCCACTATAACCAGCACACAACACAAGCAAATTCCCACTTCCCCACATGCTTTTTCATGCTAGACTTTATCCATATTTTTAATCTTGCCCAAAAAAGACAAAGACCTTGGCACACTTTTAGAGAGAGACCCTGGTGTTAAACAGAAAAAAGCTTTGTGTGGAGGCTCATTTTGTGATAGGTCAACTGGCTTGTAAATATTTTCGTGTTTTATTGACTTCTGCATCTTTGGACAATCTTACAACTATGGGGATTCAGGGAATGAGTACCCGGATGAGGAAGGCCCTCCCTCTTTCTCCATCTGAGAGAGTTGTGAAAGCTAAAGGAGGTAAAGGTACCTAAAATGACAGCTATTTCATAGGGGCACCATCCGAGCTCCTCTTATTCAGTCAGCGCTGAGGCTATGATTGAGGTCAAGAGGGTAGGGAAGTAAGTCACAGATCCTGTGGCTTGTTTGAACATAGAGAATTTACGTAGGGTCTGGAGCAGACAAGATCATAACTAGTGTTGGTTGAAGCTCTGCTGATCATTTTCTTTTTGCTGAGTAGTTCTATAAATCTAGAGATAAGGATTGTGGAGGAGAAGTTACTGGATCCGCCTCTTATTCCGCTACACTCTCCAACCACCCTGTGACTCAGGTTGTTGCTTTCAGAAGGTTACTGCACATATTTTATGCTGATTTGGTTTCCTGGAGGAAGTAACCCAAATAGGGCTTTCAAAAAAAATGATTTTTTTTTTTTCTGACTAGGCCACACAGTCAGGGCCTTGTGGACAAAGTTGAGATTATCTTCGTGTAATAGCAATACGAAGCTCTCGAAGGGTTTTAGGCAGAGGGGTGACATGTCACGTTTGAATTTTAAAAACAGTCTGACAAGAGTATGAAGAATTAATTTGAGGGGAACCAGAATGGATAGTAGTGGACCATTGGGAGGCTGAGTTTTATATTTATAAGCACTAAGTTGTATATCATAAATGGCCTGGGGGAATAATACCATGGTAAACAGAAATGAGTATGTGGTCTACCTCTACATAATTTCCACCATGGCTGAATGGTGCAAAGATGATCAGATATTAAAAACCAGATAAATTAAAATCAGATCAATTATCTTACTCAAGCTAATTTTTTATTTCACTTCCATTTAAATTTTTCTTATGGATTAAGGGTGTGCTAATTAGCGAACAAATGGTTTGCTGTGCAATTACATTTTTCATTATGAATTGCTAACATTTTTTTCTGACTTACATTAACTTTACTTTGTATTAATTTCTCTGAATTTGATTCTCTCTGACAAGGTTAAATTTCTGGACATGCAAAGCTAAGGATCAAGCTCTGTCCTAAGCAATCTAGACAAAGTTTCTCGTTAACATCTTTGTGTGGTTCTCTGATTACAGTATTTCCTATGATAGAATCATGCTGGAGTAAAATTCTTACAGGAGGATTAGTACACATATTAACTTTAATCATTTTAATACTTAAAATAGGCCAGTTGTAATGCTTGAAATATTACATTATATATTACATTACATTACATTACATTACATTACATTACATTACATCTCACATATATAATGGCCCAGTTTTAGGTTGGGTTTCCTGGGAGGAAAACTCTGAAACTCTCAGGTTAACCTGTGTGGGAGATTTATTAGGGAGTGATCTCCAAAACTACTCAGGTGAGAGAGAAAAAGCCTCAGAGGTAGGCAGAGGGAGACCTTGAACTCAGATGCACGTCCAGCAGAGGCCTCAGCCTATCCCATGCAGAGCTCTGGAGTTGGGATGACCCTTCAGAGTTGTCCCAGTTGAGGCAAAGGGCCAGGCCTTTATACCCCAACCTCAACCAGCCATTGAATGGCAGCTCAGTAGGCTGAGGAAATAGTTGGAGGGGGACTTGGCTGTGGGCGCTCAGAAGCCAATGCTCCCAGCAGCCGTGGGTTTGAGCGATGCCGGCAGCATCCACTAGGAGCCTACTGAAGGCTTTGTCCTCAGGCCCAGGCTTGTGTACTACTTACACCAATAAAATACTGCTCTTTGAAAATGCCCCATTTGCCTCCTGGTATGATATACTGGGGTCAGAGAGTAAGTATTATCATGCTTACTCTCAATCTAATCATAAAGAACATAAGACAAACAAAAAGTGAGAGATATTACACAAAATAACTGGCCTATCCTCTTCAAAATATAAGTGTCAGGGTGCCTGAGTGGCTCAGTCAGTTAAGCATCCAACTCTTGGTTTCGGCTCAGGTAGCGATCTCAAGGTCATAAGATCAAGCCCCAGGTTGGGCTCTGCACCAAGCATGGAGTCCACTTAAGATTCTCTCTCTCTCTCTCCTTCTGCCCCTCCCCATATACCATGCATGCACACTCTCTCCCTAAAAAAAGAAAACAAAAGTAAATGTCATTTAAAAAAGACAGGCTCAGAATTTGTTCCAGATTTTAAAAGACTAGAGAAATAAGACAGCTAAATGAAACACTTACTCCCCAATTGCTTCTTGACTAGAATTTTGTTATTATTTGCTATTAAAGACATGATTGGGACAATTGGCAAAAATAAATTAGATTTTTTGATTCTGATCATTGTTCCATGGTTACATAACAGAATATCCTTTTTCCTAAGAAATGCACATAGCAATACTTAAGCATAAGAGGGTAAATGTTCCATTTGAACAGTACCATTTATTTTTATCTCAAATATTCCCAATTCTTCCCTCAGAAAAACCACAGTATCTGTCAATGGAGAACATGACATTTTCAGTACTTAGGACTAATCGCGTCTCATACAAATGTGTTTACCTAAAATGCATGCAAGAAGAATAGAGTCTATTTTGTGAAAGGGCTCTTTCAGGGGCACCTGGGTGAGTCAGTCAGTTGAGCATCTAACTCTTGATTTCAGCTCAGGTCATGACTCAGGGTCGTGAAATCAATCCCCACATCAGGCTCTGCGGTCAGCAGGAAGTCTGCCTAAGATCCTCTCTCCTCTTCCTCTGCCTAATCCCCAACTCGTGTGTGCACTCTCTCTCAAATAAATAAATAAATCTTTACAATAAATAAGTAAATAAAACAAAGGCCCCTTTCTTATGGTTCTTTACAAAAACCAGGTGGCTTCATTTATTTCAGACTTGTGCAACTAAATCCTTCCTGCCTATGTATTTTGATCTTTAGGTCCAAAGGCTCTGTATGATTTACCTTCTTTGATATATATATTTTTTAAAGATTTTATTTATTTATTTATCTATTTGACAGACAGAGATCACAAGTAGGCAGAGAGGCAGGCAGGGAGAGATAGAGGAGGAAGCAGGCTCCCCATCGATCAGAGAGCCCGATGTGGGGCTCAACCCCAGGACCCTGGAAACATGACCCGAACCAAAGGCAGAGGCTTTAACCCACTGAGCCATCCAGGCGCCCCTTTTGATATTTTTTTAAACAACGATTTGTAAAAACAAATAAATAAATAAAAATAAGTAACAATTTGTTGTGAATTAGTTCCATTTTACATAAATATTATTGTTGAACCTCCACGGGAATTACAGTCCCTGAAAAAATGCTGAAGTCATCTGGTTTGTTCAAATAGTAAGGAGCTTTGAATGCTGCTGAGTCTGAATAAAAAAAGAATAACATTGTTATAAACTTTTATAGTTACTTAATGCTTTCTGTAAAGGATTCCAAAGTAATTTACAGGCATTTAATTAAGGAATGAATACTCCTGTGAGCACACTGCATATTATTCTCCTTTTAAAGGTGATTCAGGGCACCTGGAGGGCTCAGTTGGTTAAGCATCTGCCTTCAGCTCAGGTTATCATTCTGAGGACCTGGGATCAAGCCCTGCAACGGGCTCCCTGCTTAGCGGGGAGCCTGCTTCTTTCTCTCCCTCTGCTGCTCCCCTGTTGTGCTTTCTCTCTTTCTGTCAAATAAATAAATAAAATCTTCTGAAAAAATGATTCAACTAAAGAAACATTAAAAGGAGATAGTTACATGTATACATACACACATTATGTATTTAAGTTATTATATGTAATATAAAATCAACAGAAAACAATGTCTATAAGATAAGCCTAATCCCCTTTATTTACTTATCTTTATGCCTCTAGCGTGAATTTATGGGGTGACCAAGCCATCCCAGTCTGCCCAGGACTGTCTTGGTTTAGCACTAAAAGTCCTGCGTCCTGGGAACTCTTGCAGTATCAGACAAAACAGAACAGTTAGTGATTCTAACTATACCTTCTGTTTGTCTTTCAAGGTAAATAAATTAAAATTGATTATAAATGTCAGAGACTCCACTAATTAATAAATTATAGACTGGTCTTGTAGACCTCTGATCTTAAATGCTCACTCTCTTCCATAATAAAAGTGAAACTTGGGTCAACTTACACAGATTTTTGCATTCTCCACTGAGCGTTTGTTTTGTTTTGTTTTGTTTTTAAGAAGTGACAATGTAGAGCTACCCTATGGCCCAGCAACTGCACTACTAGGTATTTATCCAAAGGATACAAACATGGTGATTCAAAGGGGCACATGCACCCCAATGTTCATAGCAGCAATGTTCACAATAGCCAAACGATGGAAAGTCCAGATGCCCATTGACAGATGAATGGATAAAGTACACATACACACAATGGAATATTACTTGGCCATCAAAAAAGGATGAACTCTTGTCCTTTACAATGACAAGGATGGAACTAGAAGGTATTTTGCTAAGCAAAATGAGTCAGTCAGAAAAAGACAAATACTCCATGATTTCACTTTATGTGGAATTTAAGAAACAAAATAAATGATTGTAGGGGGAGAAAAGAGAGAGGCAAACCAAGAAGCAGACTCTTAAGTATAGAGAACAAACTGACAGTTACCAGAGGGGAGGTAGGTGGGGGGATGCGTGAAACAGGTGATGGGGAGTAAGAAGGGCACTTGCTGTGATAAGCGCTGGGCATTGTAAGTAAGTGTTGAATCACTAAATTGTTGAAACTAATATTACACTGTTAACTAACTGAACTTTAAATAAAAACTTAAAATATGCATATTGTAATTCCTAGAACACACCAAAAAAAAAAAAAATTCTTACTCCAGTGTTCAAACCCAACCTACTTTTCTAGCTTTATACGCTAAATTCACTTTCCTGGAACTTGTAGTCTAGTCAGTGTTCAGTGAACACACTGTCCTGCTTTTGCACTTTTGTCCATGTTGTTCTCCCTGTCCCTGAATGTCAAATCCTTTAATTTCTCAGATCCTTTAAGATTCACCCCAAATATTTTCTTATCCACTCATTTATTCAGTCAGTCTTTCTAAAACCATTTTATTTATTTATTTATTTATTTATTTATTTATTTATTTGGTCTTCTATTTGCCAGGCATGGTGGCAGCTTCTGGAGAAGCAGTGGTGAGTGAATTCTTCAAGATTTTTCCCTAGTGGTGGAAACGAAGAAGCACATAGGATTTTCAGGATCTCCATTCTGTGAGTGGGAAGCTGTAAGAGGAGCATTTAACTCAGTTTGAGGTGACCAGGAAGCTGAATCTAAGCTAGGACCTCGCCTAGTCTAGCATACGTTGCAGGGATCCTGCTGTCTCCTCTGAGGTCACTGTCCTTATCGTTCACTCCACTTTTAATTATGTGGAGTTCGACAACACAGGCATTTTTAAACTTTCAGTCATAGCTCCCTGATGCAGCTTTAATACTACTCTTAGTGACAGAGGGCGTAATCTTTCCTTTCTTTGTTGTCCTACCCCTCCTCCCAACTTAGAGCAATGT
This sequence comes from Martes martes, assembly GCF_963455335.1. Classification (NCBI taxonomy): domain Eukaryota; kingdom Metazoa; phylum Chordata; class Mammalia; order Carnivora; family Mustelidae; genus Martes; species Martes martes. The sequence goes on from NC_137895.1 coordinate 67,015,787, forward strand.
CTCGGGTATTTTATAATTAGCACCCACATGCCTAGAATAACTCATTTCCAGTAGACTCTTCAGTACACCTGTCTGAATCTTTTTTATTCTCTCAATTTTTCCTTCAAAAAGTATATATTGAATACCTGCTATATATATATCAATAATCACTCTGGGTGCATGGAATGTTCAAGTGCTATGAGAAAATGTATGCAGGATACAAACAGAATAAAGGAAGGAATGATTTCTTCTTGTTTTCTTTCTGTTCCAGGTTTCATTTTTAAGGAACTATTATAGAACTTAAGAAAAGGTAGTTTAATTGCTGTACATAATAGCCATACACATGGCTATACACAAAAGCTGTTTCATTTGCCGTTTAACCTCATCTTTCTTTATATATAAAATATGAATAATTTGAAAATCTCTACAGTCCTAATTTATAGTGTATGATTGCTGATGATGGGGATCATTGCTGATCCTTACAGGGCTGCTGCTGTTGCTGCTAGGGTCAAGATCCAGTGTTCCTGCGTGAAGCCGTTCATTAACATAATGCTTCCTTTTTCCAAAGTGGCTGTACCAACTTGCATTCCCACCAACAGTGTAAGGGGGTTCCTCTTTCTCCACATCCTCTCCAACACTTGTTGTTTCCTGCCTTGTCAATTTTGGCCATTCTAACTGGTGTAAGGCGGTATCTCAACATGGTTTTGATTTGAATTTCCCCGATTGCCAGTAATATTGAACATTTTTTCATGTGTCTGTTAGCTGTTTGGATGTCTTCTTTGTAGAAGTGTCTGTTCATGTCTTCTGCATTTTTTTTACTTGATTATTTGGTTTTTTTGGGTGTTGAATTTGAGAAGTTCTTTATAAATGGTGGATATCAGCCCTTCATCTGTAGAGTCATTTGCAAATATCTCCTTCTATTCTGTGGGTTACCTCTTTGTTTTGTTGACTGTTTCCTTTGCTGTGCAGAAGCTTTTTATCTTGATGAAGTCCCAAAAGTTCATTTTCGCTTTTGTTTCCCTTGCCTTAGTAGACGTGCCTTGAAAGAAGTTGCTGTGGCCAGTGTTAAAGAGGTTGCTGCCTATGTTCTCCTCTCCTCTAGGATTTTAATGGATTCCTGTCTCACATTGAGATCTTTCATCCATATATAGTTTGTCTTTGTGTATGGTCTAAGGGAATGGTTGTGTTTCATTCTTCTGTATATAGGTGTCCAATTTTCCCAGCACCATTTATTAAAGAGATTGTCCTTTTTCCATTGGATATTTTTTCCTGCTTTGTTGAAGATTAGTTGACCATAGAGTTGAGGAACCATATCTAGATTCTCTATTCTGTTCCGTTGATCTATGTGTCTGTTTTTGTGACAGTACCATGCTGTCTTGGTGATCACAGCTTTGTAATACAGCTTGAAATCTAGCAATGTGATGTCCTTAGCTTTGTTTTTCTTTTTCAACGTTTCCTTGGTTATTTGGGGTCTTTTCTGGTTCCATACAAATTTTAGAATTGTTTGTTCCAGCAGTTTAAAAAATGCCATTGGTGTTTTGATCAAGATAGCTTTGAAAGTATAGATTGCTCTGGGCAGCATAGACATTTTAACAATGTTTATTCTTCCAATCCGTGAGCATGGAATATTTTTTCCATCTCTTTGTGTCTTCTTTGATTTCTTTCATAAGTGTTTTGTAGTTTCTAGAGTGTAGATCCTTTACCTCTTTGGTTAGGTTTATTCTAAGGTATCTTATGGGTTTTGGCACTATTGTAAATGGAATTTATTCCCTAATTTCTCTTTCTATTGTTACATTGTTAGTGTATAGGAAAGCAACTGATTTCTGTACATTGATTTTGTATCCTGCCACATTACTGAATTGCTTGCTATATGAGTTCTAGGAATTTGGGGGTGGAGTCTTTGGGGTTTTTCTCATGAAGTATCATGCCATCTGTGGAGAGAGAGTTTGACTTTTTCTTTGCCAATATGAATACCTTTATTTCTTGTTGTCTGATTGCTGATGCTAGACTTCTAGTACTATGTTGAACAAGAGTGGCGAGATTGGGCATCCTTGTCCTGTTCCTGGTTTTGAGGGAAAGACTCAGCTTTTCCAACTGAGAATGGTATTTGCTGTGGGTTTTTCATAGATGGTTTTTATGAAATTGAGTAAGGTTCCCTCTGCCCCTACAGTCTGAAGAGTTTTAATCAGGGAAGAATGTATTTTGTAAATCTTATTTCTGAATCAATTGAGAGGATCATATGGTTCTTGTCTCTTCTCTAATTAATGCGTTCTATTACATTGATATTACATTGATTGATTTGTGAATGTTGAAGGATCCTTGCAACCAGGTGGAATAAATTCCACCTGGCCGTGGTGGTAATCCTTTTAATTATTGTTGGATCCTATTAGCTAGGATCTTGTTTTGGCATCCATACTCATCAGGGATATTGGTCTCTAATTCTCCTTTTTGATGGGGTCTTTGCCTGGTTTTCATTTGCCTCCATCTCTGTTTTTATCTAATATTATTTTTCCTTTCCTTCCCCTATGTTCTTCTGTTTTGTTTCTTAAATTCCCCATACGATTGAAATCATAGGGTATTTGTCTTTCTCTGATTGACTTACTTGGCTTAGCAAAATACCCTCTAGTTCCATCTATGTTATTGAAAGGGGCAAGATTTCATTCTTTTTTGATGGCTAATTAATAATCCATTGTGTGTGTGTGTGTGTGTGTGTGTGTGTGTTTGTGTACAAATATATACCATGTCTTCTTTATGCATTCATCTGTTGGTGGGCGTGTGGGCTCTTTCCATAGTTTTGCTGTTGTGGACATTGCCACTATAAACATTGGGTTGCATGTGCCTCTTCAAATCACTATGTTTGTATCCTTTGGATAAATACCTAGTAGTGCAATATATATCATCTTTATCCATTCATCAGTCAATGTACATAATTTGGCTATTATAGATAATGCTGCTATAAACATTGGGGTACATGTATCCCTTCACATATTTTTGAATTCCTTGAGTAAATACCTAGGAATAAGAATTTTTAACTTTATGTTCTAGGCAAAAGTAAGACAATAAAAATTTTGAATTGGGAGACGATAAAATCAAAGAAATCCTTTAGTCTGGTTGCATAGGAACAGATGCACTATTGAATGAGGGACAAGAAGACACAGACTGTAGCTGAAAGGCCAGGGAAGGGCCCAAGTTAAAAAGACAAGAACTTTGGGGGTGGCCTTGAAAAGAGAAAAGAAAAGACAGATGACAGAGATATTTTGCTAGTGATCCCATCATAAAACAGATACATTCAGGAGAGACTTTGAAGAAATGATCTCTATAGTAGATTGGCTCTGGGCAAGGGCAAGAAAGAAGTAAAGAATTATGTTTTGAGTCTGGATAAATGAATGAATAAAAATTATAACTACATAACAGGAAGAAGGAAAGAAAGAAGGAGAGAAGAAAGAAAGAAAGAAAGAGAAAAAAGTAGGGAGATGAATTTGGTTTTGAAATGTTGGTATGATAGCTCAGCTTGAAGAGGGTTCCAAATAATTCCACCACTTGCTGTACATTCAAGCTGCTTCTCCCATCAAGAGTTAGAACTTATGACCTCTCTTCCCAAATCTGGCTGGACCTAGACTGCTTTTACCAATAGAATACAGAGAGAGTACTGTTCTGGTACTTCTGAACTCAGGCATCAGGAAGGACTGGCAGCTTCCACTTCCTCCCTCTTGGAGCTTGGAGCCATCAGGGAAGAAGTCCAGGATACCCTGCTGAAGAGAGATAGGTCATGGGAATAAGATGACACATGAAAAATCATCAAGGTACCAGATGTCTAGGCCCAACTGCTATCTGACCACAACCGCCTGAGAAACTCCAAGTGAGACTTACAGAACTACCCAGCTGAGCTATTCAAGTCAACCCATGGAATCATGATTTATAATAAAAATGGTGGACATTTTAAGCTACTAACTTGCGATGGTGTGTTCGGCAGCAATGGCTGATTACAATGGTTGCTTCTAATATAATTACAGTATATTTAAGTTAAAAAGTACAGCAGCAGAAGATAAAGCTAAGTTGCAAGACTGGGGCACATGCAGAGGGGCTGTGGCCTGAGAGAGAGTAGACCAGCTGACCAGAATTCATCATTCTCTTGCCATGGTCCTAAGAAGATGGAAATCCACAATTATTTTGAAGGCCTGTAAATCGAACCATCAATCTCTCCTTACTCTCGTCTCCCATGCATTAGGCAGAGTGTCAGGTAGCCAGGCATTGACTTCCCATCCACATCAGCCCTGTAGTAGGATTGCAGGTACAATACAGGAGGTCCATTTAATTTGAATTTCAGATAACAATGAATCATTTTTAGTATAATTGTGCCCCCAAGGATTGCATGGGACATACTTATACTAGAAAACAATTCATCATCTGTCTGAAATCCAAATTTAACTGGGTACCCTGGTTTCTGTTTTTGCTAAATCTGGCAACCTTATCATCTGCCACAAAATGGAGAGTTCTTTCCTAAAAGGAGAACAAGAACAGCCACTGTGGGTCTGGGCTTCCAGTGTTTCCCATTGCATTCAGAAGTTTGGAGGCCCAACAGTGTAATGGCTGGTTCCTGAAGTGAAGTCAGCCAGTCCACAAATCCCACTCAGATACACAGTTAAACTTTCTAGCATTTCATTCTTACGTATAAATAGGCAGCCAGCTATTCCAGGAAGCCTACAATGTTAAAGAGAAAGATCAGGAGAGATGAATAGAAAAAGTGGTCCTAGACCAAAACAACTAATGCAGGGAATAGGACAGAACTTCTTCTTCTTCTTCTTCTTCTTCTTCTTTTTTTTTTTTTAGGAGAATACCTTTATTATTACAGTCTTTTTTTTTTTTTTAAACGCACATATAATGTATTGTTTGCCCCAGGGGTACAGGTCTGTGAATCATCAGGCTTACACACTTCACAGCAACCACCATAGCACATACCCTCCTCAATAGGACAGAACTTTTTAAAAATGGAAATAAAATCCCTACAGAAATTGAGGTGATACTGTATTCCTAAAACAAGAATAAGATGGTATGGAGAAGGAAAAGTCAGAGAACAAACCTCATTCTTGGAATTTGAAAACACAGCTGCCAAAACAAAACATTAAAAAGCTTGGAAGATAAAATAAGGAGATTTGGCAAGACATAGAATAAAAAGACATTAAGATAAAAGAGAGGAAGGAAAGTGAAGAAATGAGGGATCATTCCAGAAAACCCAAACTGGCTAAAAAGCATTTCAGAGAAAAAAAAAAAAAAAAAAAGAACAGCAACAGAATAGAAAAGCTAAATGGAGAAACAAACTGTCTTTGTATTGCACGAGCCCACTGATCGCAGAACAGCATGAGTGGGGGGAAAACCAAAACTGAAAGAAAAAACCCAGATATGTCACAGAAATATATAAAGATAAAATCCTAACTAACAGCTTCTAGAAAAAGTTTACACATATACACACACGTGTGTGCATGCACACACACATTATCATGAAAGAAATAAAAGACAGGCATGCCTCAAGACTTATCAGTGGTAGTGCTGTCGAAATTCTAAAAAAAATGAATTTCAACCTAGAACTCTACGTCCAGCATATTGATTAGGTTGAAGGCAGAATACAGACATTTACAGGTGTGTAGGAACTTGGAAATTTGGGGCACATGGGTGGCTCAGTTGGTTGGGTGTCAGACTCTTGAGTTCTGTTCAGGTCATGATCTCAGGGGCGTGGGATTGAGCCCTGCATCAGGCTTCCTGCGCAGTGAGGAGTCTGCTTGTCTCCCTCTCCCTCTGCCCTCCCCCCTGTGCACTTGCACTCTCTCTCTCTCTTAAATAAATAATTTTTTTTTAAATCTACTTTAAAAAATGCATCCTTTCTTAGCAAGTTACTTGAGTATGGTCTCCAGCAAAATGGAAATAGAAATCCATAAACAAGGAGAACAATGAAGGGAAGTACTCAGATGGTATCTATTCAGCGGGTTTAAGAGAGAAACTCCTTCATTTAGCCAGCAAGTATTTACTGTGCACCTACTACATACTAGGCCCTCTCCTAGGGGATGGAGATTCAGCAGTGGACAAACAAGTCATCATACTGAAGGAGGTAGGAAAGAGGTAAGCAAATGTGTATGTCATCTAAGTGTACGAAGTGACAAATGCTATGAAGGAAAACAAAGCAGGGGAAGGAGAGGTGTGCCCGCTCAGATAGGGTGGACAAGGAAATCTTCTCTGAGGAGTGACACTGGAGGTGAGGCTTGAATGAAATGAGGAACAGGGCCATATGCAACTCTTGGGGAAGAGTATTTCAGAGAGAAGAAAGAGCAGGTGCAAGGGCCTAGGGGTAGACACGAGCTTTGAGTGTTAGAAGAGTGGGAAGGAGGCCACTGAGGTTGGGATCTTGGGAGTCATAGGAGGTGATGTCAGAGAAATTAGCAGGCCCAGATCACAAGGCCTTTCTGTGGTGTCACCTATGATGATAAAATCATTGGAGGGCTTTGAGCAGGAGAATGAAGTGCACAGCCCCACAGAGGAATACAGGGAAAGAAGGATTTCATGGGCTAGAATGTGTAATTGAAATGAAAAATATTAAGGATCATGGCAAAGAATGAAAGAAAAAATAGAAGGTAATTTGCAACTCTAGGGAAAATGGGTGTACAATAAATAAATATAATTTGAGGACATTATGGAGTTTCCTGCTACAAAAAATTTAATTCAACACAATAATATAAATAATTTTTATTGACTTTCAACTTTTAGGATGGGATTGGAGTTAGCATTAAACAGAGTAAGTAGAAGAACACTGTCATTATGAGCATGGCTTCTAGAACCAGACTGTCTGAATTTGAATCCCGGCCTTGGCATTTAACAAGGTGACATTGGGAAAGTGATTTAACCTCTGTGTTCTTCATTTTCCTTACCTGTAAAATAGGAATAATAAAAGGTATCTACCTCATATGGCCATAAGGCATAAATGAGTTGATACTTGTAATGTAGATGGAACAGTGGTTCCATCTTAGCACATGGTTGGCATTAAATTGTTTCTTTGAATTGTAAAGTATGGTATGATCAGAGAGCAAGAGAAAAGTGCTCTACCCAAATCTCTCTGGTGTGAAATTCCATTATTAGAGATTCTGTTGAAGGCTTCACAATCTTTTAGAGCCCCTGTGAAGTAAAAGTTCTCTTGAGAAGAATGACATCTTAAATTCTCATTTGCTCCAAAGTCGTTTGAATTAATCAAGTCCTTTCCAACCTTGATCCTTGTCTGAGTACACAGGCGGTGCGGTGATTGACTGAGATAGGGAGAGGGGCCCATGCTCCAGGAGAGTAGACAGCTTCAAAAAGGGATAGGGGAGGATAGTTCAATAAGGAAATAACCAGAACTCCAAGACAAACAACCTCCCAAGCTGGCCAAGAACCAGACTTCAACCAATAGAGTCTTGGCTCCTGTATCCCCGTGGCCAGTCCTGTCTGTGTCGCGCTGACATGTTTAAACCGGGACAGACCAGGGAATGAGTGCCAGGTTTGCCGCAGGCTCAAGCTATTTACTAGCAGATGGAAAAAGTCATGTTATTTCTGGGGGTGCCATGGAGCCAAACCCCAGGGACCTCTTTCTTCACATTTATTTTTGGCCAAGGCTCAGCGGCCCCTATAGTGAGCTTGATCCCAAAGGGTAGTCCCTGAACCAAGTCAGCCTTGAGGGCTTGGAATGGGCTGTCTGTTCGGGCAGGAAACAGCTCACAGAAACTCCACCCACCTTTGGGAGTGGTTGCCTTGGGAGACCTTTCAATCCCCTCAGACTGGGGCCTCTGGCTGGCTCAACCCTTCTACTATTTCCACAAAAAACAGTGTCTGTGTTTGAGTGGAAAGAACGTCTGTACAAGTTAGGACCTGCCCCTTTGCAAGATGAGAATTTCTGATCCATAGGCAGTCTGCTTTGGGAGTTGATGAACTCCGAAATGTGACATTTCCAGTAAGCCCTTCCTGGCTTTTAGGTTTCACTTTGAGAGAAACGTGATGCAGGAGGAAACCATGCTGGCTTAAACAGTCATCATCCGGATTTGCATCTAAAGTATAGAAATCATGACATTTTAAAGCTGGAAGAGACTTATTAACATCTAATCCTCTGTCTTCTTTTTGTATATGAGGATACTGAGAGATGAAGTAACTGAGTAACTGGGATTAAACTCAGGTGTATTGACTTACAGAATAGAAATTCAGTTCATCAGACACCATTTGTAACCTGGAGAGGATAGGGGAGAGACTATACGGGGCTTGGTGAAAACATTTATTTTCCTTGTATGATAGAACTATTATCTACAAATATGCAACAATAATTTCAAATGCTGTAAAATTTTTAATAGTTCTTAAAGGGTTTATAAATTTTGTAAGAGAGCAAAAATTTAAAGATGCCTGTAACCTGTGGCATGCCCACTGAGCGATGTTATAAATCAACTCAATTTAGGAGCTGGTAAAGCACTCCAAAGTGGAATATAACTTTTTAAAAAAAGATTTTATTAGTTATTTATTTGTCAGAGAGAGAGAGAGAGAAAGAGCACAAGGAGGGGGAACAACAGAGGGAGAGGGAAAAGCAGACTCCCCACTGAGCAGGGAGCCTGATGCGGGGCTCCATCCCAGGACCCTGGGATCATTGCAGGGCTCGATCCTGGGATCACGACCTGAGCGAAAAGCAAACGCTTAACCAACTGAGTCACCCAGGCACCCCTAGAATGTAATTATTGGAAAGAAATAAGTAGGAGATATCTCCCTTGCAGCTCCACTCCCACTCAAATGGCCAGGTTTAGATATCTGGTTGTTTGTGAATGCAAAAGAAACTCAGAAGCTTGGGGCTAGCAATGACCAGGTCAGTCCAGCTCCACATGTCCACTGTATTGTGGGCCCAGGGGTCCTGAATCCAAAGCACTTGCAAGCTGGAGACATGAAGGAAACAAGAGAGGACAGAAAGTTTGGGAGGAAATAGCTAAGAATCAGACACTTAGGATTATGTTCAGCTGGGGACTAGCCCATCACTCTGGAACTCTCAGCAAGGTGTGCCCATGGTCTAGGCTATGAAGTGTATCCACCCTGAAGTGTGGGAATACTAGTATGACATAAGACTGATAAAATGAGCATATGGAGAAAAATAAAATGACTATATGCTTAAAAAGGTGGAGAAAGGGTTAGAATTGGGAATGCAGGATGTCAGGGTAGAAAGCAAACTTCCTTAGGGTAGTATCAGTGAAAATAGGGTAGCCTATTTGCTCACCACTTATCCCCCCCTCTCTCTGAGTTATTGCTTGCATCCCCCCCCCTTTTTTTAAATGAACTTTATTTTGTAGAGCAGTTTTAGGTTCACAGCAAAGTTGAATGAAGAGTGCAGAGTTCCCATATATTCCCTATCCCCACACAAGCACAGCATGCCCCACTCTCCACATGCAGTTCCAAAGTGATGCATTGGTTACAACTGATAAGTTTATGTATATTGACACATCATTATCTCCCACAGTCTATAGTTGACATTGGGTTTCACGCTTGGTGTTGTACATTCTCTGGGTTTTGAAAAATGCATGATGAATACAATCCACCATTATAGTATCATACAAAATTTTCACTCCCCTAAAAATCTTTTATGCTTTGCATCTTCATCCTTCCCTATCCTGTAACCCCTGGCAACCACTGATCTCTTTTATTTCCAGAATGTCATCTAGTAGCAATCATATAATAATAGCCTTCTCAGATGGGCTTCTTTGCTTATTGATAGGTATTTAGGGTTTCTCCACATCTTTTTTAGCTTGATAGGTTACTTTTTTTTTTAAGCTCTGAATAATATTCTAGCATTTGGATGTACCATAGTTTATTTATCCATTCACCTACTGAAAGACATCTTGGTTGCTTCCAAATTTTGGTAATATGAATAAAGGTGCTATAAATATCTGTGGGTAGGTTTCTGTGTAGACATAAATTTCAGCTTACTTTGGTAAATACCAAGGGATGTAATTGCTGGATTATATGGTGAGAATATGTTTAGTGTTTTAAGAAACTGTCAAACTGTCTTCCAAAGTGACTGTACCATTTTGTATCCCTCCCAACAATGAATGACAGTTCCTATTGCTGCATATTTTCGCCAGCATTTGGTGTTGTCAGTGTTTTGGATTTTAGACATTCTAATAGGTACGTAGTGGTATCACATTGTTGTTTTGATTAGCAATTCCCTGATGACATAGGTTGTTGAATATCTTTTCATATGCTTATTGCCATCTGTATATATTCTTTGGTGAAGTATCTGTTCAAGTGTTTTACTCATTTTTAATCAGATGATTATTTTATTGTTGATTTTTTTCTTGAGTTCTTTGTATATTTTGGATAACAGTTCCCCCCGCTTTTTAAAAAAGATTTTATTTATTTATTTGACAATGAGAGAGAGAGACAGCGAGAGCAGGAGCACAAACAGGGGGAGTGGGAGAGGGAAAGCAGGTTTTCTGCTGAGCAGAGAACCTGATGCAGGGCTCCATTCCAGGACCCTGGGATCATGACTCGAACCAAAGGCAGATGCTTAATGACTGAGGTACCCAGGCACCCTGGATAACAGTCCTTTATTGGATATAGCTTTTGCAAATATTTTCTCCCACCAAGTGCTCTCTCATCCTCTTAACAGTGTTTTTCACAGAGCAGAAGTTTTAAATTTTAATGAAATCTTATTTTTCAATTATTTCTTTCATAGATCATGGTTTTGGTATTTTATTTAAAAAATCATTATCACACCCCAGGTCATCTAGATTTCTTCCCATGTTATCTTCTAGAAGTTTAATAGTTTTGTATTTTATAATTGAGTCTATGATACATTTTCAGTTACTTTTTGTGAAGGATGTGAGTAAGGTCTGTGTCTAGATTATTTTTTTCTATATGCAGATGTCTAGTTGTTTCAGCACCATTTGCTAAAAAAGCATCTTTTCTCCATTGTATTGCTTTTGCATCTTTGTCAGGGTTACTTGTTGGGTTTTGATTGAGATTGCACTAAATCTCCAGATCAAGTTGGGAAGAAGTGACATCTTGACAATACTGTGTCTTTCTATCCATGAACATGGAATATCTTTCCATTTATTTAGTTCTTCTTTGACTTATTTCATCAGAATTTTAAAAATTTTTTTCATATAAATCTTGTATATACTTTGTCAGGTTTATAGCTATGTAGTCCTTTCTGCAGGTGCCAATGGAAATGACATTATACATTTTATTTCAAATTTTACTTGTTCGTTGCTGGTATATAGGAAAGCAGCTGGCTTTTGTGTATCAACCATGTATCCTGCAACCTTGCTCTAGTAGCTTATTAGTTCCAGAGGTTTCTTTCATCTATTCCTTCAGATTTTCTATAGACAACTTATATTCTTTTTAAGTTTTGTTCTGTGTTTTATTTCAGTTACCTCCATTGGAAAAGCAGAGTTGAGGGGAATTTGTAGGCAGATACAATTTCCCCACTGATTCCCCATACTGAACTGAGCAGAGCTGGAATCAGCTCATTTGTGTTTAGGTCAAAGCACTTGGAATGATGGTGAAGGAATGAGATAGTGTGTGAATAATAATTACGTCACCAATTTTTCAGACCTTTTGGCTGATTTTTGGCTACTGTTTCCCCCAAGTGTTTTCTTTACCCAAACAACCATGGATGGCTAGAGGTGCCTTCTCATTCTCAGACCTGGTATAAAATTTAAAATATGTAATGGCCAGTCCTTGAGTTTGTCCTTTTGCAACACTGGCTGCCCAGCTGATCTCCAGAAAGATATCTCCTCAATGAGGCAATCAAGAAACTTAAAAAAATAAAACAAAAGATACTTTTGGTGCTGTATACTATCCCTCACCCCAACTTCCCAGAACTCCCAGGTCAAGTCAAGTACCCCCTACAAACAAATATTCTACAAATGTGTGTTCAACATTGATTTGGTAAGGATATAAACAAACTAATTTTTTAGTCAATAAAAAGCATATTTAAAAATGTTTGCTTGCTAACTCACTTCCACTACTGACATACAGGAAATGTTCTAAAAGCATTTAACAATAAGTTCCCATTTTTCTGAAGTTTTCTTCTTTCTTCAGTTTTGTTCATTTGTAATTTTATAAACCAGAAAGGATTTGGGGGGGGGGGGTATATGAATGGGTGAGTAAAACAAACCACTTGTTGTTTCTCAAGAAAGCCACTACGGCACACATTAATAGGTTCGGGAAATTTCAGCTGACCACTAGTAAACACGTGCATCTCAAACGTATCCAAATTAGGTGGACTGCTGCTAATAGAGTGTTGTTTTCATTTCCTTTTGAGGGCAGTGCCTACCTCAGTGAGACTGGAACCAATTTTCATTTCCTTAGTACATAAGCAATAGAAAAACCAGAGTTAGTCACTGCTTTCCAATTCATTCCAGGGAAATGTTGGAGTTGATTTGTTTTTACCAGTGTTATTTTAGCATCCTTTAAAAATCACCCTTCCTCCATCCACCTCCTCCCACAGCTGTCCACTGGCCTGCCTCTTTAATTGGCTCCAAAACATTGGTCCCGTCTAGTTCAATCACATAGTTTCTTTCTAAAATACTCTTCCTCGGCTCACTAACTTGAAGTTGACAACTTACTCCTGAATAATTTAACTCCTTTCTTGAATTGCCTCTTCTTAAGACCTCTCTTAACTTTCACTTCTAAAGGTGGGAGGAAAATAAAGGTGTTAGAGACTCACTATGTAATTGGCTAAGGAATACATAAATCTTCCTTCCCCCTCCCTCCCTAACAGCAAGGGCTTTCACTCAGCCTGATGTAAGGGCATAATATAACGCCAGCTTGATCTATATTCCTCACATTCCCACCTTTACTCACACTTGAGTGTGATGATTTGGCTGTGGTGGGTTTTTTTAAGTCAGGAAGGGATGGGCACATGGAAAGAAGAGGTAAATTTGATTCATACTGTAATTCTACACTGACCAATTGGAGCAATATCAACTTCTATTTAAAATTCCGTATTTCAGGACCACCTGGCTGGCTCAGTCAGTGGAACATGCAACTCTTAATCTCAGGGTTATGGATTTGAGCACCATGTTGGGTGTAGAGATTACATAATAGAATATTTTAAAAAGTAAAAAATTAAAACAAAAATAAAATTCCATATTCCACAAGTATATTGGGCAATGTTGCTCTGGGAAGTAATTTGGAACTATGTTTCAAAACCTTAAGAATATCTACACCAGTCAAGTTGCCTAAACTCAGAAAGCCAGCTCAAATTATTTTAAGTAAAAAGAGGAATATATTAGGTCAAGTATTTGGATAAGTCTAGGGGAACCAGAAACTCAAATGATGTCATCAAAAATCTCCCTTCTCTCTCCATCTCTCAGCTCTGCTTTTTCCTTTGTTGGTATCATTATGGCTAAGATGGCCCATATCAGTTCCAACCTTAAATTGTCCTAGGTGCCCATAATTTCAGAAGAAAGGAGATGTTTTTATCCAAGTATCATTATCAGGCTTAGAATAATTAGAATAATTCCCTCTTACTGGCTCTGCTTAGATCATATGCCCACTCTTGGACCAGTCACTGTGTGGGGGGTGATAGGAAACAGGACACTGTGATTAATCCAAACTATGTGACAAAAAGTTCCACCAGATGAGGGGAGAAGAAATTCCTGAAGGGAAGTGGATGAGTGACATAAGAGGTCAGTTCTATCATAAGAAGAAGGAGGAGGAGGTAGGGGAGAGGGGGAGGAATTCTAGGCAGGTAGAAACAAGAGCTATCTATATTCAATGTTCATCCTCTTCTATGAATTTACCCTTAGGAAATAATCAAGGGTGTGAAAGAGTTACAAGGTTATTCATCAGAGAATTATTTATAATACTGTAAAATCAGAAAGAATTGAAATATTCAATAATAATGGATCAGCTGAAAAAAATGTTACATGTGTTCAATAGAGCACCATGCAGCCTTTGAAAAGTGTGCTGTAGAAGAAAACTTAATGACATGAAAAAATGGTCATGATACATTAAGCATAACAGCGTGCAGAGCATGGTCCCAATTTATATGCATTTTTATACATACATAAATTTTGTCTATATAAAACATAATGTGTAAATATTATGAAAGATTGAAAGAATATATAATGCTTCTTACTTCTACTTGCTATAATTAGGAGTAACTTAAGTCATTCTGGCACTTTTCTCTATTTTCCACAGTAAATATGTATTTTTAAAAATAAAAACATTATTGAAAACCTTCTAATTACTCACTGTCAATTTAAAATTAATCATACTAAATCTCTCTGTGAAAGAAGGCACTGAAATGGAAATCCTAACTACTGGTAAATAGCAAACTTTGGTTAGACTTAGGAAACTACTTAGGAGAATAAATTACTCACCAGTTTTCTAAGATTAGCTAAGACTCGAAAGTGTTCTCTATTATGTCACATTTCCTTGTTTTGAGGCTTTGCGTGTTTGCACACAGCTAAGTCTTTCAGAATTAATCAAACAGCTAGATTCGTGCCTAAGCATGAGGCCCAGATACCTGCACAGAGAGAGAGTCGGGATATCCTTTCTGAGCTTCATAGTTACTCTTCAGTGTATCAAGAATGGGAAACAGGGGCTCCAGGGTGGCTCAGTGGGTTAAACCTCTACCTTCAGCTCAGGTTATGATCTCAGGGTGCTGGGATCAAGTCCCACATCAGGCTCTCTGCTCGGCGGGGAACCTGCTTCTCCCTCTCTGTCTCTCTGCCTACTTGTGATCTCTCTCTGTCAAATAAATAAAATCTTAAAAAAAAAAAAAAAAGGAATGGGAAGCATATTTCCTGCTGCAAGGGACAAGAAATTTTTCTCGGTAGCATTAAAATTATTCAGATTAGAGGAAACTACTTCAGTGAAGCAGAGAGCAATAAAAATCCTAAATGAACAAATCTCTAACTCCTAAATTGCTTACTCCCCTTATTTCAGTTTTCCCTGGAGAATTCCTTTTTTGAATAAGATCTTGCATCATCCGGGGTGCCTGGGTGCCTCAATGGGTTAAAGCCTCTGCCTTCTGCTCAGGTCATGATCCCGGGATCCTGGGATCAAGCCCCGCATCGGGCTCTCTGCTCAACAGGGAGCCTGCCTCCCTCTCTCTCTCTCTCTCTCTGCCTACCTCTCTGCCTACTTGTGATCTCTGTCTGCCAAATAAATATATAAAATCTCAAAAAAAAAAAAACAAAACCCTGGAAAGAGCCTGGAAGGCATTGTGAAGAGATCATACCTGCCTTGAAATGCATACCTCTAGGTTTCTTATTTTGTGCAACAAATAACCCTCTTAGTTGTTTAAACCTTGATATGTCAGGTTTCCCAGTGGAATGCAAATCTAACTAACATGTAGGAAAATGTTCTTGGTATTAACCATGTTGTTGAACAAAACCAGCAGGTTACAGAGCAATGTGCATAGCATGTGTCTAATTATTTATTTATATGAGCATGTATATATACATACATATGTATATCTTTTATATATGCATTATATATATTATATATAATTAATCTATATAAAGCTATAATATGTGTTTAAGGAAAAAAGGGGAATGATGATATTCACCTGCCCAGCCAAATGAACTAAATCAACATCCTTCAGGAAGGGGATTGGCAATGACATCTAGTTAACCCCTCTCTCTTTTTCTGTAATAACTGGACTTATGGAGGAATAAAACAGTCAACATATGAAATATTTTTTCGTGCAAGACAGAAAGCAGGTGTTTCTCAGTTGTCTTAAACACATATTGATGTGCCCAGGATACTGGAAAGCCAAACACTACATATAAAGCAAGCCAATCCAACTCTTTTCCTAGTAGAGTAGAAGCATTTCGGATTTCTACCTTGTCATCGTCTGGGAGTTCTCAATAAGAAGGCAAGAAACCCAACCTTTAAATTTCTGAATAAAGAAAACCAGGTAGCTACCTATGCATGGGGTTTTGAACTAGGAATCAGAAAATCTGAATTGTAGACCTAGTATACTGAAAAACTTCATCTGTAAAGGCAGTGATATGACTTGTCTTATTCCCTGACAGGAAGTTGTGAGAATCAAATGAGATAATTACTATAAGATGCTACACAAATATAAATTAGTAATAATAGTAGTAAAAACAACAAGTAATGTTCTCTGCATGCCAGGCACTACTCTACATACTTTATACATCTTAACTCATTCAGTCCTTGCAACAAACCAATGATACCATGGGATGTGATTATGTGGCCCAGAACACTGGGCCCTCAAATATTCTGAAGTCAATTCTCCCCGATGTAGGCATTTTATGTATGGCCATATATATGTTTCACAAATATGCTTTATTAGTATTTTTACATGTTAACGAATACAGGAAATGTGTTCAGTTACGATCTAGTTGAACACTGAGCTGCTTCTATATTTTTGTGCTTCTAATCATTTTTAAGAAAAGAAGCAAGAAGCCACATGAGTAAAGAAAACTGTAAAAGAGGCAGGGAATGAAAGCGTTTACCCTTTCCTCGCCTGTCTGTCTTAATCCCAAGAAAAGGGAACCACTAGTACACTTCCGTCCTCTCTTGATTCACCCTTTCTTGGCTCCTCCTCATGGGAATGAGGGCAGTGATTGGTCAGAGTTGGGGACAATCACTGAACCACTTTCACTGGCAGGCTAGACCTGTGTTGAAAGCTAAACCTCAAGGCTCATGACTCTCTTGTCCTCTCATTCACTCCTGAGCCCAGGCCCAACAGACTCTACTTCCTATTGGAGTGACAAGTACTTGTGGGCAGGGCCTGGAGCCCATGTGTAAAAAAGAGGCTTGTGGTCCTTGCCTTTTGTCCGCTGTGTGGTTTAGTGAACTCAGGGTCTGTTCTGAAAGTCTGCCTATGTCCTCACAATAGCGTGCCTGAATAGACAGGTACAGAGGTCTATTAATCAGTGTTGCAAAATAGGAACCCCCAGGTCAGCCAGATTCAAAATGCGGTCTCTAACACTGCAGTCTATCTCAGCCTTGCATTTTAGGGGATTTGTGGCTACTGCCTAGATTAAGAGAGTGGCGCATATCCTTTTCATTGACCTAATGATCTTTTCATGTATGTTCCTAGAGAGAAGAGGGTTAGTGATATCCTAATCTCCTAAAATAAATCCAAATTGTAACTTAAGAAACTTTATCTCCTCTGCTAGATGAAACCATATAGTTTTCTTCCATGTGTCCAGGTTGTGGCATAGGATTTGACCCAGAATAGTGGCTCAGTAAATGCTTGATCGGTGAATTACTAAAGTGTGCTAAGAAAGAAAAAGTAGAGTTTGAAAGAAAATTTGGAAAGGAGAAGAGGTTTCCAGAAAGATGAGAATGTAAACTTGGCTTAGACTGGAACAAAGAAGGGTATAGACTTTCATAGAACCAAGCCAAAGTCCATAGAACTGAAACGTCTGATTTTGGAGCTAACAGAACTATCCAAACCAAAGGGCCAGAGTCAGAACAGAAGGATAAAAGCCCTCAGGCAGAAGCAGAGATAACAATTAGCTGTCAATAGGATGGCTGCTCTATGACACATCTCCCCACAGGGAGGTCTTGAAATATCCACTATCTGACTCCCAGTGGTTAAAACATCTTCAGAAGGTCAATGAAGATATTTGTCAATATCATGTATTTTACATATCAAAGGTGAGAAACTATGAAAGTTAAACTTCCTCTTAAACAGTAGATGAAAGGCATAAAAGAAATGATATGGGCAATCCTCCCACTTAAAAATATATATTATTTAATTAATTTATTAATTGTTTATTGAAATAATACATGTGTAGTTAAGACAATCAAATAGTGAAAAAAGGCTTGTAATAAAAACCAACACTTCCTTCCTAGAAACATCACCAAAGGCAAGGAAAGCAAGGGCAAAAATGAACTATTTTTTGGGACTTCATTAAATAAAAAGCTTTTGCACAGCAAAGGAAACAGTCAACAAAACCAAAAGACAACAGACAGAATGGGAGAAGATATTTGCAAATGATATATCAGATAAAGGGCTTGTATCCAAAATCTATAAAGAGCTTATCAGAGTCAACACCCAAAGAACAAATAATCCAATCAAGAAACGGGCAGGAAAAAAAAAAAGAAAGAAAGAAATGGGCAGAAGACATGAACAGACATTTCTCCAAAGAAGACATACAAATGACCAAGAAGCACATGAAAAATTGCTTAACATCACTCAGCACCAGGGAAATACAAATCAAAACCACAGTAAGGTACCACCTCACACCAGTCAGAATGGCTAAAATTAACAAGTCAGGAAACGACAGGTGTTGGTGAGGATGCAGAGATAGGGGAACCCTCCTACACTGTTGGTGGGGATGCAAGCTGGTGTGGCCACTCTGGAAAACAGCATGGAGGTCCCTCAAAAAGTTGAAAATAGAGCTACCCTATTACCACACTACTGGGTATTTACCCCAAAGATATAAATGTAGTGATCTGAAGGGGCACGTGAACCCTAATGTTTATAGCAGCAATGTCTACAATAGCCGAACTATGGAAAGAGCCTGGATGTCCATTAACAGATGAATGGATATACCACATCTTCTTGATGTGGTATATCTATGTCTATATCTATATCTATATCTATATCTATACATACACACACACATATATACATAGATGTGGTATGTGTATATATATGTATATATGTATGTATGTGGTATGTGTATATATATGTATATATGTATGTGTGTGTGTGTGTGTGTGTGTGTGTGTGTGTGTAATGGAATATTATGCAGCCATCAAAACCCCCGAAATCTTCCCATTTACAATAACATGGATGGAACTAGAGGGTATTATGTTAAGTCTAAATAAGTCAACCTAAGACTAAATAAGTCAATCAGAGAAAGACAATTATCATTTGATCTCACTGATATGAGGAATTTGAGAAACAAGACAGAGGATCCTTAGGGAAAGGAGGAAAAGATGAAACAAGATGAAATCAGAGAAGGAGACAAACCATAAAAGACTCTTAATCTCAGGAAACAAACTGAGGGTTGCTGGAGGGGAAGGGGAGTGTGAGGGACAGGGTGGCTGGGTGATGGACATAAGTTAGGGTATGTGCTATGGTGAGCATTGTGAATTGTGTTAAGACTGATGAATCACAGACCTGTACCCCTGAAACAAATAATACATTATATGTTAATAAAAATAATAAAAAATAGAAAACCTAACACTTCTTGTTTCACCGTTCATTAAACCCCAAAAATGGTTATAATTGGTGACTCTTTACTTTTTAGATATTTCTTTGGCATTTTGTTGTTGCTGTTGTTAGAGAAGGAGAGAGGAAAGGGAAGGAGGGAGGGAGCAGAGGAAGAGAGAGAATCTTAAACAGGTTCCATACCCAGCTCTGAACCTGAGGTAGATCTCACAACCCTGAGATCATAACCTCAGTTGATATAAAAAATTGGTCACTTAACCAACTGAGCCACCCAAGCACCCCAAAACATATTTCTAAATAATATGCCTACACTGCTAATTCTTAACTAACTTTATAAATCTATTGACTTCTTATGGAGGATAAGCTCTAACTCTACTTTCTCTATCCTCATTCACTTAAGAGTTAGGTCACAATTTGGGGGTAAATCAACAGTATTATTATAAAGTACTTGTTTACTGTTGAGAAAAGTAATTTTTTAAAATTTTACATCTTTTTAATTTTTTAAAAGATTTTATTTATTTATTTGAGAGAGAAAGGGAGAGAAAGAATGAATGAGGGAAGAGGGGCAGAGGGAGAAGCAGACTCCCCGCTGAGCAAGGAGCCCAATGTGGGACTCAATCCTAGGACCCTGGGATCACGACCTGAGCGGAAGGCAGACACTTAACCGACTGAGTAACCTAGGCACCCCTAAATTTAAAATCTTTTTTTTTTTTTAGAGTTAACCACTGCCTCATTTTTTTCTTTTTCTTAATTTCCAATGTTCATAATCCTTATATTTTTCTGTCAATCTACTATGCTTGTAGCGATAGTTTTTCTGAATGCCAGACACATCATTTACTTAATGAAATCCCTTCTTACCTTGAAGCCCTCCACTCTGGTTCCCCATCCCCCTGCTCCAGTCTTGATGGGTCTTTAGGCACAGGCTGACTTCCAGGGACTTAATTTGTCATTTTCTTATGGTGAATCCTTTATTTCTAGATCCCAGAGCTCATTGCTCAGTTGTATTATGTTGATGGGTTTGTACTTTTTGCAAGTATTAGCACTAGTATTTTTTTTTTGTTTTTGACTCATTTTCATCAAATAATAAAGACCAGATGTAATTAAAATATTCTAAAAGTTATACAACTCCTGTTTAACAGAAATGAGAGAGCCATCCAATAACAAGCAGGCAGTACCAGCATAAAAATCCTTCACTCCTTGGGCATATTTGGTGTATGGAAGATGATGAAGTATTAGAGAGAAATGTGTTATAAATGCAGTCCATGTTGTACTAAGGACACTGTGAACTCTCAATAAGCTCTTCACTTGGTATCTCTCCAAACCAATATCTTAAAGGCAACTCATTAACCGTTGTGTGTGCGTGCATGTGTGTACATGTATGTATGTGTGTGATTGAAGGATAAGCTAATTTTCTGCAAGTTGAAATTTATTTTTTTTCTTCATGTCTCTAACCCTTATGCCAGCAGAATACTCATCTTTAATTTCCCTCAAAACAAAATTCCATTTGGGGCACCTGGGTGGTTCAGTGGGTTAAGCCTCTGCCTTCGGCTCAGGTCATGATCTCGGGATCCTGGGATCAAGCCCCACATCAGGCTCTCTGCTCAGTGGGAAGCCTGCTTCCTCCTCTCTCTCTCTGCTTCCCTCTCTGCCTACTTGTGATCTCTGCCTGTCAAATAAATAAATAAAATTAAAAACAAAACAAAACAAACAAAAAAAAACTCCATTTAAAAATAAGATAAGTGATTCAAGTAGTTTTTTTTTTAATTACACTGGGGAATAGTGCATAGCTTTTCACAAAAAAAAAGGAAACAAAGGAAGAAAGGGAGTCCTTTAGCTGTATCTTCATTCAAATCTCTATATTTAGCTTTCAAACCCCTCTTCCTCCCTGTAGCAGGATGCCTTCCTGTCAACCGTCAACCATCCCTGCTTCGTGGAGTTCCCCCCTCCTCCCTCCCAAACTCTCTCTTATGCCAGACTCTTGCCCTCTGCCCAGCTCTTGTTCCAAACCTGCACAACAACCGTTTGTGATTACTTATTCCAGTCCTGCAGCATGCCAAAAGCTCCTAGATTGATCCTCCAGTTAATTGGGACCCACTTTCTTTAGAAGTCAGTGAAGGATTATTAATAATAAATTTTCTTCTTACATGTTCAAATTCAAACAACGGATTTCTTCTATGCACTAAAATTAGAATGGACTAATTTCAATTTCTGCACTTATATAAGGAGATGTACCTAAAAATCTAGGTTTACCAGCATCAAATTTTCAGCTTGGGGTGTAGGGCTAGGTTTTATGCCACTTACAGACTCATGCCTGCGTGGTTGGCAGACAAACATTGAGAGTGGGTTGGTTGAAAGTGGAGCAAGTGAAATCAAGGACCACCACGGAGTCTTCCAGAGAAAGACAAGTCAAAGAAAATACTGCAGGGGGTGTGGGGAGGGATTGGCAGGTACAAGGCAGCAGAGCATCCACTGTTTGGTTCTTCTGGGCTGTGAAGGAGAACTGTTGGACTTTCAGGCTGAGACATAGGCAGAGACTAGATTATGGAGAGTCCTGAGGACAAACTGAGGAGTTTTGAGATTTCATCGATAAAGCAACAGCAATGATTCCGGTGGGAAGTCTTAGACTCATCTTGTATGTAGAAAATAGAAGGAAATGTGAAGAAGGAAGAAAGAAAAAAGGAAGAGCACCTGGGTGGCTCAGTCAGTTAAGCATCCAACTCTTTTTTTTTCCCCCCCAAAAGACTTATTTATTTATTTATTTGACAGAGATCACAAGTAGGCAAAGAGGCAGGCAGAGAGAGAGGAGGAAGCAGGCCCCCTACCGAGCAGAGAGCACGACGCGGGGCTCCATCCCAGGATCCTGGGATCACGACCCGGGCCGAAAGCAGAGGCTTTAACCCACTGAGCCACCCAGGCACCCCAAGCATCCAACTCTTAATCGTGATCTCAGGATGGTAAGATCGAGTCCTGCATCGGGCTCCATGCTAGGCATGGAGCCTACTTAAGATTCTCTCTCTCCCTCTGCCTCTCCCCCCGACATGTGCATGCTCATTCTCTCTCTCTCTCAAAACAAAAAAAAGAAGAGGAAAAAATGAAAGAAAAGAGAAATAAGGGAATCCTAAGACTTTGAAGAAGTGTTGACATTTATTTACTTAGTCCCACCTCCTGCTCAGGGCTGGAATCCTTTCTTCAACCCCGTACTAAATGTTCCATGTCCCAGAGTTTAAATAAACTTTCTATTTTGAGGTCACTGTAGGTCCACCTGCAGTTGTAAGAAATAATACAGAGACATTATATGTATTCTTCATATAGTTTTCCCCCAAAGGTATCAATTTTTTTTTATTATTTTTATTTTTTTATGTGACAGAGATCACAAGTAGGCAGAGAGGCAGGCAGAGAGAGAGAGGGGGAAGCAGGCTTCTTGCTGAGCAGAGAGCCCGATGCGGGGCTCAATCCCAGGACCCTGAGATCATGACCTGAGCCAAAGGGAGAGGCTTAACCCACTGAGCCACCCAGGCGCCCAGTTCTTTGCAATTTTATCACACGTATAGATTTACATGTTCACTACCACTGGCACAAAACAAAGTAGCTTTATCACTAGGATCCTCCTTGAATGGAAATTGATCTCACATCATGATTATATCCTTCTAGGAGGAAGCTTTTGCCTGTCTCCCCATTTCTAAAGATTTTTTAAAAATTTATTCGAGAGAGAGAGAGCACAGGTTGGGGGTGGCGGAGAGGGAGAGGGAGAAGCAGGCTCCCTGCTGAGGAAGAAGCCCAAAGCGGGGCTTGATTCCCAGACCCTGAAGTCATGACCTGAGTCAAAGGCAGGCATCCAACTAACTGAGCTACCCAGGCACCCCGAATTCCATCCTTCTTGACCTGGTCTTTGATGACTGTTTCTAGATCTCTCTGATGCAATCACTTATCCATAAGGGTCTTTGCCAATTATCTGCAACTCAATTCTCTGCTGATACCTTCTTCTACACTGCTTGGATAGAGATGATTGCTTTGACCGCAGTTCTGCTCTTTTGATAGTACCACACAAAGTGTTTGGGTTAGCACTGAGTTCAATGACATAAAATAGAAAACTGAAATACCTAACTTACACAAGTAAGCTTGTGAGATACACCCAGGCTCTAGAGTGGCTCTGTGATGTCATCGGCATCCAGCAGTCTCCTTCCTCAGTCTGTCATCCTGTCCATTGTGGTGGATTCTTCTGACATCTCATTGTTCATCCCTATCTGTGAGGGAGGTTGATAAATATACTTTTCAGGGTTTCCAGATAAAATGTTGAATGGGATATGCATCTACTAATGCAAATTTAACTGAGAACCCTGTGCTTTTATTTGTTAAGCTGCAACCATAATGCTTTCATTGGACCACATACCTTGCCATACCCAATAGCATGGGTGGGTTGGTGGGGGCGTCTAATTGGAAGCTGAGTGTCCACCAGCAGTCTCTGCCATGTGGAACCTTCTGTTTTCTTCTGTTGCTTGTTGTTTCCCTTCTTTATCCCTAGGGTAATATGCCAGTTTTAGTTTTTCCTAGGGTTCCTCATCTACTACTATTTCTAATAAAGTATTGAAATACTTGTATTTTTAGCAGCACAATAAACTCCATGGTGCATTTGAAGTTTCCCTCGAGAGGTGAACTAAAAGAGAGGCATTTAGCTTAAATTGGATGTTAAAGATAACTGAATTCTAATATAATTTGTCACATTAACTTTGTAGCCTAAATAACTGGGTCCACCTCCCTTTGTAAAATGTTTCCTAGCTTAACTGTTTTAATAGTACTTTATGCTGTGTTTTAATAGTTAAATTTAAGATAACTAGTATAGTATCAAAAATGGTGATGTAATTATATCAAAAGGAGGACAGAGGGGAAATTGAGGAGAGGAAGTGAACAATTTCATGATCCATTGTAATAGGATGGGACAGGAGGTGGGGGCCAGGGGAATAGGTAAAGGTGGTTAAAAAGAATAAACTTCCAATGGCACCTGGCTGGCTTAGTTGGCAGAGCATGTGACTCTTGATCTCAGGGTTGTGAGTTCAAGCCTCATTTGGGCAAAAGATTTCTTAGGGAAAAAAAAAAAAGGTACAAACTTCCAGTAATAAGATGAGTAAGTTCTTAGGATGTAATATACAGTATGCTGACTGTAGTTAACAATACTGTATTGTATATTTGAGTAGATTTTAAAAGTTCTCACCACACACACAAATTATGTCAGGTGATGAATGTGTTAATTAACCTTATTCATGGTGATCATTTTGTAATATATACACATATAAAATCACTACATTGTACACCTTAAACTAATAAAATGTTACATGCCAATTATATTTCATTAAAACTGGAGGAAAGAGAAACAAAGAGATGGGGGTTCAGGATTCGTCCCCTTGGACCTAACAGACCTTTGTAACTGCCTTTGACTAGAAGAATGTATCAGAAGTGACTTTCAGGATTGGTCATAAAGGGCAACAGGCTTCTGTTTGGCTCTAACTCTCTCTGGACATGTACCTCTAGAGCCCCAAGAATCCATGTAAGAAGTCCAGCTGAAGCTGCCCCAATGGGAGACCACATGGAAAACCCAGAGGTTTCTAGGAGCCCCACCTGTTCAAGCCTTTCCAGTCCAAGCACCAGAAACATAAATAAACAAACATTCAAGATGACCCAACCCCAGTCTGGCTATATTCTGAATATGAGAGAACCACCAGCTATAGCTCCCAAATTCCTGATCCACACAAACAGGGAAAACTAACATTTGAGTATATGGCTTCAAGCCACCATATTTTAAGGTGAGCTGTTATGTAGCATTCCAGACACCTGGGTGGCTCAGTCAGTTAAGCATCTACCTTCAGCTCAGGTCACGATCACAGGATCCTAGCATCGAGTCCTGAGTTGGGCTCCTTGCTCAGCAGGCAGCCTGCTTCTCCCTCTCCTTTTGCTGCTCCCCCTGCTTGTTCTCCCCCACCCCGTCAAAAAAATAAATAAAATCTTAAAAAAAAAAAAGATAAACAGAACAGCCCCTTCATTTCTCACCCAAGATAATACTGTAGTTACTAGTTGAAGGTATATCCCTAGAGATTTTTTTGTGAAATTTCTAACAAACTTTAAAAAAAATACAAAGGAGGGGCGCCTGGATGGCTCAGTCAGTTGAGCCATTGACTCTTGGTTTCTGCTCGGGTCACAATCTCAGGGTTGTGGAATTGAGCCCCGCATTCGGCTCCATGCTTATCAAGGGGTCTGCTTGGGATTCTGTCTCCCTCTGACCCTCCCCCTCATTCTCTCTCTCTCTCTCTCAAATAAATAAATAAATCTTTTAAAAAATAAATAAATTTTAGGGGCACCTGTGTGGCTCAGTCATTTAAACATCTGCCTTGGACTCAGGTCATGATCCCAGGGTCCTAGGATCAAACCCCATTTCAGGCTCCCTGCTCAATGGGGAGCCTGCTTCTCCCTCTCCTTCGGCTGCTCCCCCTGCTTGTGTGCTTTTTCTCTCTCTTTTCTCTCTGTCAAGCAAATAAATAAAATTTAAAAAAATAATAATAAACAAATAAATTTTAAAGATTAAAAAATACAAATGAGCTCATACTATATGTATTATGGGGATTAAGACACATACTTGTGATGAGCACTGGCTGATGTATGGAAGTATTGAATCACTATATTGTACACCTGAAACTAATATAACACTGTATGTTAACTAACAAATTTAAATAAAAACTAAAATATATCATGGACATCTTTGCCCATCAGCATATAGGTCAACCTCATCCTTTAATACCCACATAATACTTCACTATATGGATGTCACACGATTTGTATTCTCCTCCCTCAGTGCTATATATAAATTTCCAGTCTTTCTGAAATAAATATTTACATCAATACAGTTTTATAACAAATTTATAATCATACCATCACACCATTTTGTAAACATTTTTTACATTTGACCTTGTATTTCTGATGATATTTTTTAAAATATTAACTTTATTGCTAGAATAATATATATCTTCTGAATGTACCATAATTTATTTAAATAAGTCTATTGCTGGACATCTATGTTATTCCTGATTTAAAACATTGCAGTTAACATCATCACACACTCATTTGTATAAACTTGTCCTTAGACAAGTCTATACAAATACAAATAAATACAAATTTATTAATAAATACAAATAAAATATAAAAATATACAAATAAATACAAATTTATTCTCCTTAGAATAAATGTCTAAAAATAAAAATGCTCGACCAAAAGGTATGAACATTTAAGATTCTATACGAATGCAAAATGTAGAAAAAGGTCATTCTAATTAATGTTCCCAACAACAGGAAATGAGACTATATACTTTCTTATAACTTTACTAACTCAGATCATTAAAAATTTTTTTTATCTTTGATGATCTCGGTGGTTAAAATTACTTCACTTTTGTTTTAATTTACGTTTCTTTTGTTATTATATATTATAAGACAGAGCCAACCTCAGTTTTCCTTCATAATGTCCTCCAAGATTATTGAAGTAAAAACTCTCAACATTGCAGGGAATCTTGCCCAAGGAATTCAGAGACAGCCTTACCCACTGATGACTAGGTATTTCACATTCCACCCCTTTGCTTTAATATTTTTGACATTCCGGGGTACTTACTTGAAGCAAGGATACTTATGAGATGTAGGTGACATTGAGAGACCATCAACACAGTCTGGTGATACTAGGCTACAAAAGGAATTTATGACCAGTGGGAATAAAAGTGCTGAGAGGGGAAGATCAGTCTTGTTAATTGAACGGATCTTGACAGACTATACAGCAGGATGATCTCAACTGACCATTCCAGTGGCCTCCTGTAGGCTCTTGGGAAGTATATGTTCTTATGGTGCTGGTTGAGTCACACAAAGGTCTTGAGTCTGTACAGATGTTGCTGTTACTGCTTGGCCCTGCTGCAGCACCTCGCCCCTCTCCCAAAACACATAACTCAAGATACCACCCTCTTAGTCTGGGGCGTGGATGGAAAATAGGTGGTTTGCATGCCATTATTCTCCCCATCCTTCCTCCCAACCCATGGTGGACATTGCTAATCCATCTTGTGGCCTTTCCCAAAAAGTCCAGCTGTGGCCTCCGAATGCTCCAAAACAGTACTCCAAATATCCACCATCTATCAAATATCTAACAGAGTAGATAGATAGCAGATATTTGGAATTGGTAAGAGCATGACCATGGATAGGATCCAAATGAGTAGAGATGGGTATTTTCCTCTTCATCTAGGAGCAACTACTCAAGTATCCATACCTGTTGCCATTATGAGATCTGGTGACAAAGGTCTCAAAGCAGAGGCTGGTAACTCTGAGGTTTCTAACTAGGTTGTTCTCTCTCTCTTTCTTTTTTTAAATGGGCTCCTGAGGAGCCCAACATGGGACTTGAACTCACGACCCTGAGATCAAGACCTGAGCTGAGATTAAGAGATGGAGGCTCAACTGACTGAGCCACTCAGGTGCCTCTAGCCAGGTTGTTTTTAGACGAGGGCTGGATGTCAGGAAGGTAAACTGTACTTATTACTAATTAATGTTACTTCTCATCAAGCCTGGATTTGGCCCCTCTACCCTCCTCAGAACAACTCCAGATGGCCTCTACCAATAGTTATAGCTGAAAGTTGTTTGCATCCCATCAATGTTGGCTTTATACTTTTTATTTTTTTAACTTGACAAATGGGAAACTTGATGGCAAACTGGCAACAAAGGAGTCAAAGGATGGTTTAGAAGCTTATTTCAGCCTGGCCCATCTCAGGCTGAGCAGGCATGAGGTTTGTGATGCTGCACTGATGCAGGTGGGCTTGGGGACAGGGTAGTGAAGTTCCTGCAACAGATAGCCAGCAGGGAAGAAGAGTAAACCATATGGCTTTTTCAGTCTGGGAAGGAAGAAACTGAGCCAGTATCATTTGGAAGTCAGGTGGGATATTGCTCAATTATCTGGACATTTGCCCTGATCCAGCAGTCTTACACCTACAAGTAGAGAGTTTGGGGAGCCGGATCCAGCTCCAAGAAGGTCGAGTTGTGAGGTGCCAGTGTACGTACCAAAGTCATAGACCTAAAGTGGCATTTGGGTCCTATCCAGGTTAACTTTGGAGGAAAAATTAAGGCAAACCTGAAAGTCTGTCAAAAACAAGAGCAAATACCAGGCTTGGGAAATGCTGTGGCAAAGAAATGACACAACTGTAGGTGACCAGCACGGGTGCCACCAGATTCTGGGCCCCAGAAGTATGACTTTATTTCAAGCCACTTTGGTGAGGCTACAGCTGCTGAGATAGGTCCCCATTAAGGGCCAGACTAATTCTAGAGGGGACGTCCAGCCATGAGGCTCTGAGAAGGGCAAGGACAGAAAAGATGGGGGCACATAACTATGCTTTAGACTTTCCTTCTGAATGTCCCTTGTTCCCTCCTAGGTTTCTTTCATCCTTGTTCATTTTCTTACGCGGCTTCTGAGTCCCTTTCTCTTTCTTCAGGAGATCCTGTCTTCTGCCTTTTCTAAACCTTTTCTAAACCAAAACTATTTGGCCCTCACTTAAGACACTCCATTTCATGTCATATTCTGATTATTTGTTTACAGGTTTCCCCCACTGTACTAGACTTTGAACCACATGTTTTGTGTCCTTACGTCTCCCCACAATGTATGGCAGAGTATCAGTTAGTTCTTTTTATTAAATGCTCATAACTTTTCTTCTTTCCCTTTTCTCTTTGTTCAGGTGTGGCCAAATGAGAGCCTGCATGCTGAATACAACCTTCTGTTTTTGTAAATAAAGTTTTATTGGTACATGACCATGTTCATCATTTATGTATTGCCTATGGCTACTTTTGCTCTAACACAGCAGTGTTGAGTAGTCGGGACAGAATTCTCACAGCCAGCAAGGCCAAAAATATTTATTATCTGGCCCTTTACAAAAAAACAAAAACAAAACTTGCTAACCCTTGCTCATTTTTAGTAAGAAAAGAGATTTCCTTTTGAACTTCATCCATCAAACCACTCACCGTGTTCCCTCTCCCCTTATAAAATCTACAAGCATTGAAATTGTGAAGTATTTTGAGAAATAGTCATCATAAAATAGAATCTCAGTTAAGGAGGGGTCAGGGGTTTCTTAAGGGCCCTGTAGTAAGCTCACGTACAACCAAAGAAGCATCTAGAAACTTGTCAGACATAATTATCATTGAAAAATACTGAACTGACATTTTAGACTCGTAGGTAGTTTTCTCTGAGCACGGGTGATATAAACCTGCCATTTGTGTTCCAACCCAGTTGGAACCATTCTCTCTTCCCTCAATGCTTCCAGAACTTTGTTACAGTGTCTATTTCAATTGGCCTTGCCTTCCTTTCTTTGCAGGAGTATATTTACAGACTAAGGTTATAAAATCCCTGTGGGAAGGAACTCTTTGGTCCAACTCTGTAGCCCCCATAGAGTTTCCCCAGGATAAATGGTGATTGAATGGGTGTCGTTAATACAATCATGAAAAATAGGTTTATAACAACATTGATCTCATGAAACCATGAGCAAAATTTCCAAAGAGATTCTTCATTCTGAGCTTCACACATACACATGTTCAATCCTGTTTATTCCACTCATACCCCTGTTTACTTTTCTCATATATGTGTATGGAAAGAAAATAATCTCAAGAATGCCTGGTATACAATAGCACTCTGTTGTTGGAGGAAAAAAAAAGGCAAGACAAAACAATTCTCTTGAAAAAGTAAATGCCTTGTTTGGGGTCAAGCAGTTTTCTCAGGAAATCAGCATTATTGTGAACCGGAAAACCCTCTGGACCTTATTTCCTTCACTATTCACTTCGCTGTTGAACTTCAGCCCTGGTAATGAATCTTATTTAGCAATCCAAAGGACAGACGACCCAATCAACCTCTGGTTTTCATCTGTGTGAAGTTGTATTTATAGTCCAGGCCCCACGGAGTCTAACTAGAAAAACAAAGAATCCCTGGGGTACTTTATTTGCCTTTGTGTAGGTAAAACTCTCCACAGTCAGGTGGACAGAAATACGACTTGAATTAGCCTAAGCAAAGGGGATGGGGAAGAGCGGTTGCTGGTTCACCAAATCCTAGCAGGAGGTGAATAATCAAATGATGGGGAAAATTGGGAGGCAGCGGAGCCTCTGGAACAATGAGAACCACAGAGTTGAGGCTGCCAGAACTGTATCCTCTATTCGGAATCTCTGCTTCTCTTTCTAGGCTACTGTCATTCTCCATGTAAATCAGCTATCTCCACCAGGAGGAAAGCTAGCCATACATAAGTCTATTTTTTTCTTTTTAAAATCTTATAGTTTTATTCTTAGAAGTGAATAGTCCCTCTCAATTTTAATAGGGAAAACCTTTGTGCCCAGGTTGGGTCAAACCTAACAGATGTGTTATACATGGAAATGACATTCGACTTAGCCTTGAGGATAAGAAGGAAGGGAGGGACGTTGGAGGAGAGACTGTTCCTAGGAGAAGGGTATGGGGTTGACAATTCCAGAGATGTTCTTGGTCTTTTTTCATGGCATGGAATGATAT
Organism: Martes martes; assembly: GCF_963455335.1. Classification (NCBI taxonomy): domain Eukaryota; kingdom Metazoa; phylum Chordata; class Mammalia; order Carnivora; family Mustelidae; genus Martes; species Martes martes. The sequence goes on from NC_137895.1 coordinate 67,046,472, forward strand.
AATTATATAAATCCTTCAGCTAAAGAAAAAAAGAGGTCTAATAAAGAACAATCATGGATACTTTAGCTCAGAGAATAGACTTTCATCATAGCAGTACAGCTAAAGGCGAGGAGAGGTGAAATGTTCACATTCATTCAAGTATAGAAGTAGAGTCAGCAGCTATAGGCTTCCCATCAGAGGGCAGGGAGAGAAAATGTTAAGGAGCACCTGTAGTATGTAGCGCCTGAAATGGACCCTCCCATTAAATACCCTAAGGGGTTTGGTCAATTTTCTTAATGCAAAAGGCCATAATAACCCCAGGCTACCTTAGAGTTCCTCCAATCCCCACCCCAGGACTGCTGCCAGCCCAGACAGTGGTTTTGTACAAATCTGAAAGGCACATCTTCCTTGAGGCAGAGCCAGCCCACCCACCTCCCTGGCACCATGGCAGGACTCCCGTGCTGAGTGCTGAATTTCGGCCTCCACCGACCCCTCGGCCAGGCACCCTTGCCCAGTGTCCAAAGTGTCTATGGCAGCACTGGCCTGCCCGGAAGAAGATAAGGTAGGCAGACTATCCCTTGTCAAAGCAAGGACTTCCAATATCTGCAAAAGTGAGGCTCAGGTAGCTGGGGCTTGGTGATAGAAGGCAGTCACAGGAATGGCAACAACTGAATTCAAAGGGCTCTAGGGATGGACAATCCACTTCTGGGTACCGGAGCAGAAGGGACATCTCTGGGAGTAGAGAGACCAGTACTGACTGAGGAAGCTTCGGAGGGTCCTGGAAGGAGTCAAGACACACCAGTGATGAGGGTCCATGCATGCTTGTCTCTCCCAGTGAAAAACAGGGTTGCTGGGGGTTTTTTTTGAATCAAGAATTTATGTTAAGCAAAATGCCTTGATGGAGATGAAACTTTTTTGTTCTCTTTCTTTTTACCTCTGAAACACTAAAAATAGCTCCCTTTTGAAAGGGATGGTTGTATAAGGATTTAAGGAAGCTATCCTTAGTCACCCTGAACCCTGAGGGATCAGGACACAGTCTTACTGCGAGTGGACAGTCTGCCAGGACCTAAAGCAATGGCCAGAATAGAGAAGCATTATCCCAGCGCCCCCGGTCCAGGGAAGAAGGTCCAGGCCATCTGCCACTGTGCTCTTAGATCCCTGTTTATTTTTGTTCTTCGATGGAGACGCCCATGAATGTTCCAGTCACCGCATGAGTCAGAGCCTCGTTCCCCAAGAACTGCTGAAATATGGCCTCCACTCCCCCCCCCTTTCCCCTCCTTCTGGGACTCAGATTGAGGCAGCGCTCCCCAGTCCCCATGGCTGTGCATGAACTGGGAGCTAGGCTGGGTCTCAGAGTCTAACAACATGACGGAGTCCTGGACTTCAGGGCACAGGCAAGAATCGGGTGCTAGTTAAATATGGGACAAGAATTGACCTCCAAATCACCAAAGAAAATAAGGGATCCTTGAAAAATTTTTGGGAAAATTGACCTGTAATTAGGGGGAAAATATTAGATTGTGACCTTACTACATCTTAATAAATTATAGACAGGTCAAAGATTTCAATATAAACATTTTTTAACATAAAAGTTATAGAAAATAGAAAAAACTAAGGGAAATAACATTTAGTACAACAACTGAAAACTTTCTGTGTGGCAAAAAAGAAATCGCATACAAGGTTGAAAGACAAATTACAAACTACTACTAATAATAATTATGTGGGAATAATAATAATAATGTGAGACAACGGGTTGATCTCCATAACAATAAAAGAATTTGCACAAATTAAGAAAAATTTGAACTAAAAAAAATGGGCAAAAATCACAAACAGGTAATTAAAATTCAAATGGTCAGTAAATACATGGGAAAAAATCCTCAATTTCACTAACATTCTCAGAGGCAAATTGAAACAGTATTGAGATGTCTTTTACCTATATTTGACAAAGATTTTTTAAAATTTCTCAAACTCACACATTGACAAGGTTGGGAGAAACATGGGCTTCCCACTTTTTCTGTGGACATGCAAAATGTACATGTTTTCAGAGAGCAATCTGATGAGAAATAATAAAATATAAGATGTATATACTCTTTGGTAACAGTAGTACTTGCAGAACTTTACTCCAAGGAGATAAGTACACGAATCTGAAAAGACATATTCACACTTTGTTTATAGTTTTGAAAAATAGGAAACAACTTTAGGATACCTCAGTAAAAGTTGGTTAAGTAATTACGGTACAGTATCCATGGAACACTACACAGTCCTGAAAAATGATATAAATCTGTATCAACACAGAAAGATGGCTTTGGTTATTGATTCTTTGAGGCTTCACTATTCATCTGGATCAACCACCACCTGTCCTCATTAGCAAAGTTTTCATAATTCTAATTCTCCCCCTGTGAACCATGGGCTTTGGCACTTGGCTTAGAGTCTTCCAAACAACTATCATCCAAGGTGAATTGAATGTCTGTGTAGATAAATCATCCCATTTCCAGTCTCATGAATTCTCAAATTCCTCATCTACAATAAAATACAGTCAATTAATACTCTGTAGTCACCTATCTTCACGGCTGCATTAGGCACAAACCTATCTCTAAATTTACTAAATCAGGTGTCGCTCTCTCTCCCACCACATTTTCTTATCCTCTCAACAAGCATGTTCAACTCTCATAACACATTTCTCCTTTTGCTTCAGGTCCTCTAATCCACCCCTCTATTCATCGTAGACTTAATGAGCATGTCACACATGCTCTTGCCAATATTTTTAACTCCTTTGCCTCATTAACCTCATTGTACCTGCTGCAAAATCTCCCACCCTTCATGGTTTATTTGGATGATCTGCATTTTTTCCATGCTTTGGCTACCAAACAATGTTTGAGTGTCACATCCTGGCAGATAGGTACTACTACAAATTAGTACTCCCTGATTTCATCTAGGCCCTTTTCTCAAGTTCAGATCCCACAGAGGCAGAGCCTTGAGATGGAGATTGGAATATAAATGGTTTATTTGGAGACAATCCCAAATAGAGAAATAAAGGGGCGGGGAGAAGAGGAAGGAAGAGAGATAAAAACAGGGGCGTGGGGGAAAGAGGAACCAACACAGGTCCATGTTAATGAGCAGACTGTCACTGCGGGTGACTGGGGCTCAGTCCCACTGGGACCTCAGAGAGACTGCATAGAACCCACCTTCGAGTCATCCCACCCCACTCTTCTCTGTTGTTGGTTGAAAAATACTATCAGGGGCTTTAACTCCCCCTCATTCCAAGCTGCCCCATGCACAGGTCCTACAGGCTCCTGGTCCGTGAATCCCCTTAGGCTTCCACCAGAAAGCCACAGGCATGTTCGCACCAGAACCGCACGTCCCCAGGCCATATTGGTGAGCCACCAACAGCATATGCGGCAGCCTCGGTGTAGCCCAGCATCCTTTCCACGTCACCCTAGTCACCTTCATCTCTCTTCCCTACAACCATTTCAAAAATCCTCCGGTCACATCAAAACTCTGATGCTCCTTGTGCCTTCACTCTCAGCAGAAGACCTTGCCTCCTGGTTCACAAAAAACAGTGAAGTTCTCAGAAAGGAACTCACCCATCTTCCACCAACAATTCTAGCACCCCATCTATATCTACACGCATCACTTCTCCCTTCTCCCCTCTTCAGTAGAAGGGCTTCCCGCCCCCTATCTAAGGCCAATATCTCCGCCTGTTCTTGACCTTGTCCCTTCCGTCCTCTTGGCGACTGTTCTCTTTGCTTCCTCTCTCTTGCATCTTCAACTTCTCTGTATCCCTTGCCTTCTCTCTCCCATTCTAAAATAAATGAACAGTCCTTCCTGGAGTTCACCTTCCCTTGCATCTACTGTCCTGTCTCTCTTCCTCTTCACACCAGATTTATTAAAAGAACATCTTATGTACGTGGCCTCCAGTACCTCCCTTTCCATTCACTTCTTCTTCCTTTTTTTTTTTTTTTTTTTTTGAGAGAAAGAGAGACCGGTGGGGGGCAAGGGGTGGTAGAGGCAGAGGCAGAGAGAGAGAGAGAATCTTAAGACTTCACGCCCAGCATGGAACCCAGTGCAGGGCTCCATCCCCCTACCCTGAGATCATGACCTGAGAGTCAGATGCTTAACCAACCGAGCCACTGAGGCTCCCCTCTTCCCATTTCATTTCTCTTGCTCAACAATAACTGCTCTCAGGAGCATCACAAATGACGTTCTTGTGGCAAAATTCATCCTTCTCTCTCTTGACTGCTCAGCAACATTTAATTGCACAGAGTACTTTCTCTCCTGGGCTTTCATGGCATCTAAGTCTTGGTTTCCTCCTTTCTCTCTGGCCATCTCCCCTCAGTGTCTTATTTCTCTCTTAAGTGATGCTGTCCTCAGCAATCCAGCATTCTCCACCAGTGGTCACATCCATGTCAACTCCTGTAATTACCATGCTAAGGTGGAGGTCTCCTAGATCCACAGAAACAGCCCAGGTTTTTCTGCTCCAGATTTAAATATACATTTGCTTAATGCTCATACTCAATTCTGTCACTTTAGCCAAATTATTAAACTTCCCTTAACCTTTGCTCCTGGGTATAAAATAGAAATGAAATTTTCAAAATTTTTAAAATTTTAAAAAGGATTTTATTTATTTACTTGAGAGAGAGAGAAAGAGAGAATGAGCAAGAGAGCACAAGCAGGGGGAGCAGCAGAGGGAGAGCGAGAATCAGGCTCCCAGCAGAATAGGGAGCCTGACTCGGGGCTCCATCCCAGGACCCTAGGAGCATAACCTGAGCCGAAGGCAGATGCTTAACCATCTGAGCCACCCAACACCTCATAAAATTTTTAAATTTTGAAGTAACTATGGCTTCACAGAAAGTTGCAAAGACAGTACCCTGGTACCCTTTACCCTCTTTCTCCTGGAGGTTGCATTTTACATAAGTATAGTACTACATTAAAACCAGGAAACCAACATTGTAACAATATGTGTAGTTCCACACCCTTTAATCACCTGTGCAGATCTGAGACCCACCACTGCAATCAAGACACAGACCTATTCCATCGCCACAAAGAGCTCCGTCGTCTGTGTCTCTTTGTACCTATTTCTTTTTTTCAATTTTTATTCTCATCACATCCTTGAGAGAAGGGACATGTGTGTTATTTGGTTTTGTGCTCTCAGAGTCTCACGGAGTACCTTGCTCTTAGAAGTCCCTGCTAAATGTTTATGAAAGCAAGGATGGAAAAAAGGAGGCGCATTCCATCCGTGAAGGCCAGAGACATCAGCCTAGTATCTGGGACAGACTCTGGTTCTGCCTAGCTCCATGTCTACAGCCAGGCACCTGAGGACAGAGGCCTCCTTCCCGGATTTTTACCTCCCGCTGAATGAGATGTTGGCAGATTTGAGAGGAGTCAGAGTGGTGAGGCTTATCTCCCAGGAATTCCAATCGTCACAGCCCCTGTCTGTAGTGGGGAGGAAGGACTTTCTCAATCCAGTACCTTTTTTAGGAATCTCTCACATCACCCCACATGGCCAGTGCCCCATTCCACCTATCTGATGTTTGCCCTGCTCTGCCTCACACCATCAGCACACCACTGCTCTTCCTGGAAGAACAGGGAGCCAGTCCTGACCTCAGCCTGTCTGCTACTCAGTGGGTGGGTGGGGCACGTTTGTCTCAAGGCTCAAGGAAACTGGTCAATCCCAGGACATGATTTCAAAATTCTGCTGAATTGTAATTGATCTTGACGGAGAGGTAATAGTTTTCTTTGCTCAGCAAATATGATAGTTAAAAGGAGAAATCTGAAGCTGGCAAGGAAAAAAACAGTTAAGAATCTGCACAATTACACGTACACTCATAGCTACACACACACACAGCGAACGTGCGTATGTGTGTGAACCACCAAATTACTACTCCTATTAGAAGGAGAGATAAAGGAGTGTTTATCCAACAAAGATCTGTCTTATCCTAATAGATTTTAATCAGGGCAAAAGTAAAATGTGTGTTCCCTTAAATAGCATGGCTTTAAGTCTCCGAGATGAAAAACCCTAGCTTGGAATTTTTGTGTCAGCAATGAGCAATTTGTGTTGTCTAGTCGGAAAGTCTCGAGGGGCAATTATTTGATTTCCAAGCTTAAACTCATTTATCAGTTGTAGTTTATGAACTTGGTGCAGCAATTTGCGAGCTGATGTCATGCTTCCATCCGGGTGGCTTGGAAATGGTCCATCTGGGGATTCATTTTCAGTGGCGGAAGTGGGAAGTGTGGAATTAAGGCAATACCTGGGCTCCCCAGCTGGGGAAATTTGGGGGTTTGGAAACATAGTGTGCCTTGTACATTGTTTGGAGAACACACTTGATCTCACATGAGAGTGTGTTTGATATTAAAGATCTGAATCACAGAGAGCACACACAGAATGGGCATGGTTAAAAGGACAGGGATCTTTGTTGTGTTCATGGGTATTTCCTTGGATCTCAGAATAATGCCTGGTGCATGGTGGGCTCTCAGTTTATGATGCCTGAATAGTCAAAATGTATACTATGCGCAAGGGAGAAAGAATAAATCAATAAATCAATAGGTATTAAATTGCCAACAAATCCAGGGCACATTGGGCAGCAATGTTACAAATCAGACTTAGGTAAAAAGCCTGCTGGATCACAACAAAGTGAAACAGAGGAGAAGGAGAAACCAGGAGTCAGAAGAGTAAGGACAGAGGGGACAATCAGACCAGCTCTAGAAACTGACCACGGTCCAGGGCCAGCCTGCAGTGGGTTTGGGGAGGTTGGTCTAATCTGGAGGGTGGGGTTCGGCAGTGGGAGTCCGAGTGACAGGCTAGACTGAAAGTCAGGTGGACAGAGAGTAGTCCAGCCTGAGCAAAACCCAGTCAGTGGTTGAATCTTCAAGAGAAAGATTTGGTCTCAGAGGGGAGGGACCTGGCAAGAACTGAGCAGGGTGACAGGGTCTAAATACGAGCAGAGAACTAGAGTATAGGACAACAGACCTGAAATCAAAGCCCAGGCTTATGGGGGTAACGTGCTCAATGGCTGGGGAAGGCTGTGATCTGGTGGGTCTGCACTGATGCCCAAAGCATCCAGCATTCTAGGTCATCACTGGCACGTCTAATGCTAAGAGTTAACTAATGATGGGCAAAGGCTCATATAATAGGTAAGGCCGAGCCTACAGGGAAAGGGACTCAGACTAATTCCCTCACTGTGTGCTCCGCGGCATCCTTAATACGCTTCTGGGGAACCACTTATCACACTCGCAATTGCTTCCAGACTTTTTTTGATTGCTGGAGCTAGGGATTATTCCCGTGTTCGTTATCAGTTCATCCCCAACATCAATATTGGCACATAGTAGGCTATGAATAAAAGAAAGAACCAGGGTCTCCCCATGGAAGAGGCTTAGGAAAGCAGAAACAGACTAGGTAGAGCTGACCTGACTTACATCCCAGAAGTACCCCACCCCCCATCTACCTTGTATTTCCTTGCACCCACCGGGACTGGCACCAAGGAAAAGAAAGACCTGAGTCATGACCCGCCTCACAGTGGCAAATCTCTGCACCACTGCCACTCTTTCCCGGAGCAGTCCCAGGTTTTCTGCTGAAATTATCCATAAAACCTTTGAACAGCATATTTTCATGCCAGTGTTTTCTTCTCTGGTAAGGAAGAGAGCTAGTAAAACTGTATGAGGTTCAAGGAGAAGAAAAGGGAGGAGGACAGAAAGGAAAGAGGGAGAGGAAAGAAAGAAACGTAGAATATCCCATGACCACTTGCACGGACTGGATTTGGGTTGCTAAGTGCCCCCACTGCGTGGTCACGGTCCCCATCCTGCCCCCTCCTGCCCTCCACTCTCCCCAACACGACAGCAAACCACAGTGCCCTGAGAGCTATTCCAAACACAGAGGGAGCCCCCTCGTGCTGCTCTGGGCTTCAGAACGTTACAATTCAGCTCTGTGGTGGTTGCTGACCTCTTAGGGCTTTGGTCCTTGTAATACGATCATCCCTATCAGTGGCACAGAGCTGGAAGGTCTTGCACTTGAGAGCACCTCTGAGACCCAAGCTAACAGCTGGAAGAAGGGTAGATGAGGCGAGACAAAGACAGACTCTCTGGGTCCATGTGTTTATTTTTAAAGGAATAAGAAAAGTATTGTAAATATAATTCCAACAGGGCAAAATCCTACCCAATAGGAAATTGTAAATGTTTTAAGGAATACCAAAGAATGTAAACTGTTTGCAGAAAGGCCAAGAGATGATTTCATTGCCTCTACAAGGACTTGGTGTCTGAAGAAAAATAAACCGGCCCAAGAGGCAAACAGATGATGGGAACATATCTGGAATGTGTGATTCTTTGCCCTGTATTTGTACACCAATAAGAGTAAAGGGTTTCAGGCATAATTCTAAGAGTGGGGGAGAAACAAAATAATAAACCAAATGGTTTGGAACTAGCAGGAGTAAGTTCCAGAAAGAGAGGCTCTAGAATGCATGGGAAGGATCAAGAATATCAACATTTCATTCAGGGGTGCCTGGCTGGCTCAGTTGTTAGAGCACATAACTCCCAACTCATACAACCCCACCTCCCGTGGCATTGTGAGTTTGAGCCCCACATTGGGTATAGAGATTGCCCCCCTCCCCAAAATCAGTATCTCGTTCAGACATAGAAAGGAAGGGATTTTCAAAACCACAATGAGATACCACCTCACACCTGTCAGAATGGCTACAATTACCAACTCAGAAAACAACAGATGTTGGTGAGGATGCGGAAAAAGGGGAACCCGTTTTTAACTGTTGGTGGGAATGCAAACCGGTACAGCCACTTAGCAAAAGAGTTGGAGGTTCCTCGCAGAGTTAAAGACGGAACCACCCTACAACCTAGCAAATGTACTTCTAGGTTTTTATCCAAAGGATTTAAACATAGTGCTTTGAAGAGGCACATGAACCCCAATGTTCATAGCAGTGATGTCCACAGTAGCCAAATTATGGAAAGAGCCCAAATGTCCGTCAACTGATGAATGGAAAAAGAAGACATAGTATACAAAGGAATATTACTCGGCGCTCAAAAAGAATGAAATCCTACCATTTGCAACAGCATGGATGGAGCTTGAGAGTATTATACTATGTGAAATAAGTCAGTTAGAGAAAGACAAATGTCTTTTGATTTCACTCATATATGGAATGTAAGAAACAAAATAAATTAACATAGGGGAAGGGAAGGAAAAATAAAATAAGATAAAAACAGAGAGGGAGGCAAAATACAAGACACTCTTAAACACAGAAAACAAAATAAGGGTTGCTGGGTGGGAGGTGGGTGGGCGGATGGGCTAAAGGGGTGATGGGCATGGAGGAGAGCACTTGTTGGGATGAACATGGGGTGTTATTTATAAGCAATGAATCACTAAATTCTACCCCTGAAGCTAATACTACACTATATACTAACTCAAATTTTTTTACAATTAAATTAAAAATTAAAAAAAGAAAGAAAGGGATTTTGATTTTTCCTCATAATGCCTTTTTCTGGTTAAGCTAATATTCACTGAGACCCAAATGGGAAGTAAAGCAGAGCTTCTGGCAAGTTCTACTCAGAGATACAGGTGGTCTTGGAGTCAAGCCCAAGGACCTGTTACTAGGCTACTTTTCCAGGAAGTAGAATGCTAGTTGGAGGCTTGGGCATGGGACAGGATAGGCAAGGTATCAGTGGGGTGAAATACATTTTAAGAACCTCATAAATACAATAATTGCCCTCATGGCATACTTTATTGGTTTGGGACCATGCTTTTTTTTGAATGACAAAGGTAGCCCAATACAGAAACATCTAACTACTGTGCAAAGGGGATAAGAACACACACCCCATAGTGCTATACAATATAAATGCAAAATAAAGTTTACTGGGGGGAGTCTTATGAGCACAGAAGCAGCCGAGAGCAGAGTTCATACCATGCCCTGAGTTATTTCCTCCCAGGAAACAAACTTAGGCTGAGACTAAACAGATCTATTCCCAAGAAGAACTGCTATACAATATGGTGCATACTTACAGGGAAAGGTAACTGTGTAATGATGACAGCTTCCAAATCAAGTTCCTAGGAAGGGGAGCTGTCTCTTATCTTTAAATGAAGGATAATAATAATACCTATCTCATAAAGCTATTAGGAAGATTAAGATAATCAATACATATAAAGCATGCGGAAGGCTCTTAAACACAAAGGAAGCATTTCTAAAAAATTTTTTATTAAAAAGCATGCATCGAGTGTCAACTATAAATCAAATCCCATTTTAGGTGCTGAAAACACAATGGTGAACTTGGAGCTTCTATTCTAGTGGGTATGGCAGATGATAAATCAATAAACAACCAATGTAAAATACAATGGGATATAATAACAAGTACTCCAAAGAAAATAAAGTTATGAAAGTGTTTTTTCACATTGTGTGGCATGATATTTGACAAAGATGTGAATGGAGAGAAGATTCAACTCATGAGGCTATCTAGAAGGAAAGGGTATTCTAGGCAAAAGAAACAGCACATACAAAGGTCCTGAGGTGGGAACACGCTTGGAGCACTTCCAAGACAGTGAGAAGACCAATGTGACTTAAGAGGTGTAATGGGGGAATGGAGGGAAATGAGATCAGAAAAGTATGCAAATCACATAGGACCTTGCAGGGCGTGACAAAGACTTTGGATTTTGTTTAAGACCCACGAAGTGACATTATCTGACTTATGTTGTAGGTTTGTGGTGTAAGAAAAGGGACAAGGAGATTTGTTCAATGGCAATGCTCCAGATGTGAGAGGACAGCACCTAGGACTGATGCTGGTGTCAGTAGAGGTAAGAATTTGGATTTGAAGGGAGAAGTTACACGGTCTAAGCCTTGTTGGCAGGGTTGACACAAGGTGTGAGAGGAGTCACTCAAGCATTGGTTCTGAGCAACTTGGAAGATAGGTTGTCACCATTCATTGAGATGAGCATCATTCAGGAAGGAGCACTGGGATAAGGGGTGAGGGTGCACATGGTCTTGAACATGCTAATTTAAAAATACAAATTAGACACTCCAATTCAGTTGGCAGTAGCAATGAGATTTTATAGAACTTTAATCAAAACTGCAGCAAGTGTTTCTAAAACAGGTTTGCGGGCCTGTAAGGGAGAGGAGAAGGACAGACCGATGTTAGTCATTCTGCAGAAGGGAAGCATTGAAAGAAAAATGGGGGCACCACATGTGGAATGTGTGGAATGTTCTGGAATGGTGTAGAGGATGGCACCAGCAAGGTAACAGTGGCAGCATTTGGGCAGGTGGAGGAAGGGGAGCTCTCAGTGGGGCCCAAAGAACTCCTGCATCTCACTGTTTTATCCTTGTCTGTAGATTCTGAGGTCAAGAGTGTGAGGCAAAGATAAATCACTTCATATTTCCAGGCCTCTGGTTTTTCTCTGTAAGGTAGGGTGGATAGGCCAATACCAATAAGACCTAATAATTATCAAATATTTTTCTGTATGCTAGGCACCACACGAATCACTTGACAAGCATTGTCTCATTTACCCTTCACAACAACTCTGGCAGATAGATGTCATTTTACAGATGACGTAATTGAGATTTAGAGAGGTCAAGGATCTATCCTGGGATCACATAGCTTGTGAGTGGTTGAGGGACAGAGACCAGGATCAAAATCCAGACTGTGTGATCTCAGAGCCTGCTAGACTGTTCTACTTCCAGTTCTCACGCCCTATCACTGTAAGAGAAAAATGCCACCTCGTGTATGTGTTAAGATAGTACAAAGCCCTCTTGAGAAGCACTGGTGTGTTGAATTTAGGGCACCTGATAATAGTAGCAGCTGGCCAGCATCTAGTGGTACGGTAGGCTGGATGCTGGTCCCTGCCCTGCAGCTCCCCACTCCACGCTCCCATGGAATTAGGATGTCCATGACCTGATGTCTGGAACCTCTGACCACTACAGTACATGGCAAAAGGGATTTTGCTGATGTGATTAAGTTGGGCATCTTGAGATGGGAAGATGGTCCTGGATTATCCAAGTGGGCTCAAGGCAACGACCAAGATTCTTCTAAGAGAGAAAGTAATGAGAAGATGGAAGTAGAGAGAGTGAGATTTGAACATGCTATGCTGCTGGCTTTGAAAATGAAAGAAAGCTCCATGGAGCAAGAATGCAAGAAAGACAGTGTTAGAAGCTAGAAAAAGCAAGGAAACAGATTCTCTCCTACAGCCTTCAGAAGGAAGCAGCCCCCTGCAAACAACATGACTTAGCCCAATAAAGGCAATTCTGGAATTTCTCACCTTCAGAACTGTAAGAGAAAAAAATCTGTCTCTCTCTCTTTTAATATTTATTTCTTTATTTTAGAGGGGGGGCGGACAGCATGGGGGGAAGGGACAGAGGGAGAAGACGGAGAGGGAGAGAGAGTCACAAGCAGACTCTACATTGAGGGTGCAGCGTGACCTGGGACTTGATCTCACGACCTTGAGATCACAATCTGAGCCGAAAATGAGTTGGACACCTAACCGACTGTGCCACCCAGATGTCCTGTCTCATTTTTAAGCTGTCAAATTTGTGGTCATTTGTTACAGCAGCAGTAGGACGTGATTGCAAGCAGGGTGGTGTGGCAGGTGTGGCAGGTGTGGCCACGACTGGGCGAGGATCTGGGGATGTCTAGAAATGATGAGGTGGTGAAAACCCCGGACATCCTCGGGGGTAGGATCCTCTGTGAGAAAAAGCTAAGATGTGGCCACAGGCTGAGGTTGGCTGTACTTTCTAACACGGTTCCTAGAAGACCGTGCTTCCCAAAGGTCAGGACCTGACCCCTCACTATTAAAAGGCAGGTTGAATCAAAGCGACTTCCACTGCTCTGAGTTGGCATTCTTCAAGGGTGAGGACGGCCGCATTTCTGCCAAAGGAGACGGGGTCCCAGGCACATTGCAGGTGAAGGAATGGCAGCCAGCACAGTGCCCAGTGCATAATGGCACTCCAACAAAGTTCATCTCTTATTTCCTCCTAGATGGTGTGATTCGGAAACAAGAAACATCCACCTGTCCACCCACATACATCCGTATCTCAGAATGGAGACAAACACTTTCTCATTCTAGATTTCTAAGTAAAATCAAGCCGTGCACAAAAAATTTCTACCCAAACTTGAAGGATTAAAGAAAGGAATCAGACATAGGGTGTGGCTCTGAATCTAAGGAAAGTCTCACCATTTTTACAGATATCCACACTCATGAACAGTCCACCTGCAAAAGAAAAAAATGTCAGCATTAGCAATAACAAGTTACCACTGTACCTGATTTATCACCAGTTCTGGGGCAAATGCAAAATATGCCATAATAATTCAGTTTTAGTCACCCATTGCATAACTAGTTGAAATACCAGTACTCTACCATTTTTTTTTAAAGATATATTTCTTTCTTTTAGAGAGAGAGAGAGAACACAGAGGAAGGGGCAGGGAGAGGGAGAGAAAATCTTGGGCAGACTCCCCACTGAGCGTGGAGCCCAATGCTGGGCCAGATCTTGTGACCCTGAGATCACAACGTGAGCTGAAACCAAGAGCCCCTGGCTTAACCAACTGTGTCACCCAGGCACCCCAGTACCCTACCATTTTCTAACAAGACAATCTAAATTTCCAAGAGTCATCCCTTGTAAAGGCTGCTGGTCAAAAAACAAACAAAACAAAACAAAAACTGGGAATAGTGCTTGATTTTTCCCAAGGAAAACAGTCTTCACAGAACAACATTGTATCATTTCAGATCTCTGAGGGTTTTTAGAGAGCTTCGATTACCTTTGAGTGACATTGAGTCAGAACGTAATGGGTTTTGGCTCATGGTCAAGAGAATTTACAAATCAAACACCAGATACAATGTCATTTTTATTATTAACTTTTTCTGATTGTTAAAAATATTGTATTGTCATCTTAGAAAATTTAATAATGTAGAAAAATGAATAAGAAGGAAATATAAATTACCCATAAGAGAACTACCTGGATATAGAACTATTAGCATCTTAATGCCTTTTTTATTTTTTATAAAGATTTTACTTATCCATTTGACAGAGAGAGAGAGCACACAAGCAGCAGAGGGAGAGGGGGAGAAGCAGGCTCTCCACTGAGCAGGGAGCCTGATGTGGGACTCAATCCCAAAACCCTAGGACCCTGGGATTATGACCTGGGCTAAAAGCAGATGTTTAATGACTGAGCCACCTAGGCACCTCTTTACTGCCTTTTTAAATGTACTTTATTTCCAGACAGTTTACACACACACACACACACACACACACACACACACACAAATACATGTGTTTTTTAAATTCAGATAATTCTGAAAAACTACAGCCTGAATTTTTATTATATCACATTCTCCCAAACTATTAAAATATTCTTGAAAAATCTGAGTTTATTGGCTGTAATATATGGATTTAACATACTTACTAAGGATTTTACATTATTGGATATTTAGATTGTTTTTCCAAGATTCAGTAAAGAGTCTTGAACTTAAATGTCTGTGAAAACTTATAATTATTTCACTAAACACATAGAATTAGAATTACTGGGTTAGAAGATAGTAATTTTAAAGGTTCTGACTTGGGGGTGCTTAGTTGGCTCAGTCGGTAGAGCATGAGACTCTTGATCTTGGGGCCATGAGTTCAAGCCCCATGTTGGGGGTAGAGTTTACTTAAATAAATAAATGAAGGTTCTAATACAGAAAGCTTATAACAGTTTACATTCCCACCAAACTTAAACCCATTCTGAGTATTATCTTCTTAAATTAAAAACTAAGACACAGGAACAAAGAGAAAGACTTCGATAGTTATAAAGGCGTACTGGACCATAAGGAATCCACCTTTCCTGAATAGACAACTGGTATTTCTGCCTAGGACTTTCTGGTAGAGTTTCACATATATAGGCAATTCTTAAAAAGCAGTTTTTTCCTCCTTACTTCTTTTCTGGTGTGTGTGTGTGTGTTTTTCCAATAAGCATCCTCAATATTTATAAACAGGAAAACAAATTCTCAGTTAGAAACATGAAGACAGTTGTCTAACTCCAGCGTTCTACAGATAAAGTCTTGCTAAATCAGTATTCCGATCTATGCACATCATTCCAAATAAAATATAATAGAGCACAATCAGAACATTTGCCTTTTTCACGTGTCCAATGTGATCCAATGAAAGACTATTTTGTGTGTTTGTTGTTGTTTGTTTAGTTCACCAAAAGAGATTTTTAACAGAAAAAAAAAAAAAAAGGCAAAAAGAGACAGTCTTAGGTAGGGCAGCTTGAGCTTCTTTGCTCAAAATGGAGGAGAAAACATTCTTTTTCTATCAAAAATGCATTAAAACCCCGAAACCTTCCTTTGACCCTATACCCTCCCTATCTCTGCCATCTCTCTCCTCCTCTACCCACTCAGACTTTTGAAAGTCGTCTACACCTGCCGGAAGTCCCCCCTTCCGCACCTCTCATTCTGTTCACAGTTGCAGCGAAGCTCCTTCCCAGCCATTCCACTAAAACATGGTTTACCAGAGCAATCAGTTAACTTCTCTTGAGAAATCCAGTGATGGCTTCTTATCCCTTTTTTAAAAATTTTTATTTATTTATTTAAAAGAGAGAGAGAGTGAGGGAGCATGAGGGGGGAGGTCAGAGAGAGAAGCAGATTCCCAATGGAGCCGGGAGCCTGGTGCGGGACTCGATCCCAGGACTCCAAGATCATGACCTTAGTGGAAGGCAGTCGCTAAACCAACTGAGCCACCCAGGCGCCCCTTTTTATCCTTGTTTTAGTGAATCTTTCTGCTGCCTGTAATGCCGTGGATTACTTCTTCCTTCCTGAAATTCCCAACCCTTGGCTTAGGTGACACTGTACCTTCCTGATGCTCCTTAAACCTTTCTAACTCGCTCTTCTTGGCCACTTCCTAAGCAACTCTTCCACTGCCCACTCCATAAGTCTTGATGTTATCCCATTTTTGCAGCAGCTCTCTTCTCTTTTTGCTCTCTGTGTGTTCCCTGGCAGGTCTTACACACTTTCCTAGTTGTAACAGCCACCTAAATGCTAAGTCTCCCAAACGTATACCTCCATCAAAGACCTCAGACTCACAAATCTGTCTGTTCAATATTCCTTGGAACCTATCTCCGCAGACACTGCAAGTGAACAGATCCCCATCTTCCCCCACTACATGCTTCTCTACCATTCTCTGTTGGTGACACGACCTAAGGATCTAAGCTGAACACCCAAGACACTTCCTTGATTCCCTTGCACACCCCTTCAGTGAATTATAAGCTGCAAAATGTCAAACCATCCATGGTTGAATTCAAACATACAATCCTAGCCCAAGAAACATTAGTCTGATGAGACTAATTATTGTTAGTTTGTTATATTAGTATAGTTGGTATTGTTATGCTTCATTATTTCTTTTCAAATAATGAAAAAGCAACTCAACCCCCTTTAGGGTTCTCTCAAAGAACACCAACTCAAGGGAATCAATATCCAGCCAAACTACTTCTTTATGGACTCACGTAACAGACGCTGCCTGAGGCCTCACTGCTGCTGTCCACTCTAACCACGCTTTTTACTCTCTCTAAAGTCACCTGCATTTCCTTGACACCGTTTCTTCTTAAAAACTCATCCTTCCCTTCTCTCTCTCATTTTTGGGTGTTGTGTAGATTCACCACATTGCTCTGGCTGCCATGGCCTTATTTCTGCTTTGTCCCTTATCTAGATTCTAAATACAACAAAGCCCGAGGTCTGACCTGGGAAGAAGTGTAGAGGGGGAAGATCATTTAATTTATAATCCAATATCCTGTCCTTTTGTGCATTTCACATAATCTAACACTCCACATATCATGACGATATCTATCCTAAATATCTCTTTAATCTGTCCTTTCCTTTCCAAACAATGATCCTTTGTCTGGGCTCATTTTCTCATCTCTTATCAGGACCACTCCACAAGCCTCCAGTTTTTCCTCCCTGCCTCTAGCATTATTCCCTTCAAATCCACTCTCCACTAGCTTCCCAGTGCTCTAATTCAACAACCTAACTTTGTGTCCCTCCACTCCGCCACACACACTCCCACATACACGCACACGCCATCTGGTTACCAACTCACCAGCCGTGGAAATGGACTACCTTGTAAGTGGGTCCCCCATCCTCCAGTAGCAGCTGAGCTACCCAAATGACGTCAGATGAAACAGAGATGAGCTGTGCCTAGCAAATTCTGACCAAATCACACAATCCTAAACAAAGAAATGAAAGTAATCGCTCTCAGCTGCAAAGTTTTAGGATGGTTTGTTAATCAGCATTAGGTAACAAACGGGGTGGTTCTTTTGACTAAAACCAGAGTCTCTGTGACCTTTCCTTCTTTGTCAATCATACTGCTTTCTTTCACTCAACTTTGTATACCTTGATTTTCCCTCGTTCAGTTTTTTATAATATGGCTAAGTGATTAGTTAGAATGATTTCTTATTATCAAATGCTGTGGGAAAATGCATATATTTGACGTACGTTATTTCCCACTTTTCAGCAACACAGTAATCATTTTTCACTAGAAGATACACTTTTTCAAAGACTTACCCAAAAACATATCACGATGACTTTTGGTGCAATAAGCAGGAATTTATCAGAGAGAAATATAAAGCCATGCGAGAGCTTATATGTCAGAGGACCAATGTATCTTATTCAGGACTGGTGGATACTGGCTGTGTTTTCTGAGTGAATGGACTTTATGAAAAGTAATCTGCCTAATGCACCCAGCCATGTCAACCAGGAGTGCCAACCATCCCGCTTCTGACTTTTTCAAGCACTCTGGCATACAGAACTCTAACACGCTGTAAGACCTGAGTAGGAACAAAACTTCCTTCTATTCAGAATTGCTTTGAAAATTCTGACCTGCAAAAGAAGAAAAAATAATCCTGGACAAAAGTTAGTAAATTCAATATCACATCAGATCTGAATGTCAAGAATTAATTGTAATTATTTTCCTATATTTAATACATCATTCAACAGCTTTGCCTGCTACATTAGAGAACGATAAGCTTTGAACTAAACATCTTTTTGTCTTAAAGCCAAGACAAGTTTGGATGTCTGCTGGTCTACTCTTCCCTTTCAGGAGGAACGAGATTCTTCATAATCAGCCCTATTCCCATGTCTGCAGTGAGCAATCTTTCCTAGCCTTCCTTTTCTAGCCCTATGACCATCAACACTCCCTACTCCGATTATTATTACCTCCTTCTAGGAGAGATGCAGAGTCTCTCCCTTTTGAGTGAACATCTCCACTCTAAGTTATGTGTTTGGCAACATTACTCATTCAGTCAGTTAGTACTTTTTTTGGAATGTTTGCTATGTTTTGGGCATCGTTCTGGGAACTTTAGTTTTAGCCAGGAACCGAAGAGATAAGGTCTGCTCTCATGGACCTTAAATTTTAGGGGTGGGGGGTGATTCTGTCACTTAAAAAAATGAGTGAACAAGATAATTTCAGGTATTGCTACGAAGAACACATAACCCAGTAATGTGCTAGAGAGGCTGGGCAGCCACTTCCCATGTGATGCCAAGAGAAGCCTCCTGGGGTAGGGAGCCTACAAAGATGAGCCACCCCTCTCGCTCTGGGCTTGGTCTGACAAGCTCTGTAATACGCTAACAGCCTTCTTCCATGGGAGTAGGAATAGGAAATAATCTGAGGGGGATTCTTTTGATGTGAATTGGGTTTTTCTTTTTTTTTTTTTTTTCTCGTTTCTTCTGATTGGAGCCAGCAGAGATGTTGGAACCCTGGGTTTCAGAAAGCGGGCACAGCGAATTAGTTGCCTCAGGTGGCCATAACAAATCACTACACACCTGGTGGCTTGAAACAACAGAAACATATTCTGTCGCGGTTCTGGTGGCTCCAAGTCCAAAATCAAGCTGTTGGTCGGCCACGTTCCCTCTGAAGGCTCTAGGGAAGCATACTTCTTGCCTCCTTACAGCTTCTGGTGATCTGCTAACAATCCTTGATGTTGCTTGTTTTGTGAGAGCACAACTTTTATCTCTTCACATGACTTTCTTTCCTGTATCTCCTCTCTGTCTCTGTGTCCAAATTTCAGTCTTTATATAAAGACACTAGTCATTGGATTTAGGACCTACCTTAATCCAGTGTGACCCCACTGTAACTTGATTATATCTGCAAAACCCCCTTCCAGATAATGTCACATTCAAAGATTCTGGGTAGACATGAATTTGCAGGGGAACACTATTCAACCCACAACAGACAGAACAAACTAGAACTCTCATTAGTGGGAGGAAATACATCCCAGCAACTTGATGGGGCTGAAGAGTGGGGACCTCTTGAGAGGCATGGCCTGTGGAATCTAGAAGCAATATTATTTGCCATACGATTTTTAGTTTGTGCCCAGTGTTATCAATCCCTTATGTTATCCTTAAGAGTTAAGTTAAATTTGTTAAGCCGATAAAGGCTCCTAGGAAGGGCTTCAGGAAAAGGGTCCCTCATTAAGCAAAAAGTGTGAAGAGATCACAGCAGCCCAGCGAAGCGATTGTTACACGGCCAAGATTAATCGGCAACCTCCATCTGAGATGACAATGAAAACCAGGACCAGCTGGCTGTCCCCAGAAATACTTGGAGACAGAATCTCTAATGATGCAGCCTTCATTCACTCACCCAGCAACATTCATCCAACACCTGCCAAATGCCAAGTACCATATTCATATTAGTGATAAAAGGCTGAGCAACAGGAGACTGGCCTCTGTTCTTGAGAATTCCATTGGCATCAAGGAGGATGAGAATTTGAAGAATGTCATTTGGATATAAAGGAAACTGTGACCCCGTAATGCTGAGTTGAGGACACACAACCTGCATTGATTATAAAGTGATTGATAGTACAACAAATGTTTGTTGACTGCCTCCCACATGCCAGGCTCTGTGCCAGATGCTGGCATTCAGAAGCAACATTCTTCTTGCTCCCCTCCCATAGCTTCCCCTTCACTGTTCCATGGAATCATTAGACACAACAAATCTACAAGACATTGATGTCCACTGATGACCTCAACAAAATAATTTCTTTGATTGGCGTGCTTCATTCAGAAATAGCCCCATCATAGTATCACATTTCATATGCTAACTTACTAATTCATATGCTAACTTACTAAGGAGTAGGTTAAACGCCCAGGTCAATCCCTCAATGTCCTTTTCCTTTACTCCCATTGAAAACCCTATACCACTGCATAAAAACACATAGCACAGTGTGTTGAATAGTGTATTCATTCATTCATTCATTCCCATTTATTGAGCAACTACCATATACCAGGCAGTAGGATAGACACTAATGGTTAGTTTCCTCTTCTTTCCTAAATAAAGATTGCACATTTGTTTGCTGGTCCTAGGAATAAGTTTCATGTAAAAGAGATAAAATTATGAAAAATGATCTCATTATAATTTAACTAAAGAAAGAATCATTATAGTTCAGAAAAGTTACGACTCTTTGAGATCTTATAAGATCCCATCTCCAGCTTTTCTTTAATTTTGAATTTCCCCATGGACATAGTCCTGTCTTCTTTCCTTTTTGCTTTCTCCTTGTATCTCCCATTGAAGATAGCCACTCATTATTAAGTTTGGTCAACATGCATCATTTGCAATATTATCTCTGAATAAAAGCTAGGTGAGTAATTTGCAACTATATTATAGAAGCTTCTAGAAATGAATGTCTAAGCCATCACTTGTGAACACACCTGATACAACTTGGTTCACTTTTCTTTTGCAGCTATGGACACCACATTTTGAAGCCAGCATTGTGTGGCAAGAGTCCATGAGCTTGGGATCAGATCTGGCTTTGTGTCCGTACTCATCCGTTTTCTGCCTGAGTGAACCTAGGCAATTTACTTGAGGTTTTTTTTTTTTTTTTCCTGCTGCAAACAACAGCTACATTTTGGGGCTACAGTGAGAACTAGAAACAATCAATGAAAATTGTCTGGCACTTAACTCTTTGATGCCCTTACTATGATTAGTCTAGTCACGCCCCGTAATCTATATAATCTCTTGGGTCTACTTATTGTTGCTTCTGACATTTCCACTTTCACCTTTTAGCTATCAGCTATGGATGGATTTGTAAATATAACCTAGCATCTTCCAAATGCAAAGGGGAAGAACACCCAGTCGAGATGGCATGGCACAAAAGTGAGTGTTCTTGAACTCGAGCTGTGAGATCTGAAACAGACTAACTACCATGGGCTGCTGGTGAGGTCATAAGCCTAAAATAATTTGGCAGAGCTAACCCAGACTAGCACAAACAGACTTCTGAATTGGCACATAGCACAAAAGGTAGTTCTCCTTATGCCCAAATATAGATGTTGACTCACACAGTCTGGGTGAGACAGCTGAGGAACAAAGTGATATCATCCGAGGAGGCAGGATGACATCATTCTGCAAATGTTTTTCGTCTGTCTGGTTTTTGGCATTAGACGTTTTTGACTCCCATTTCTCATGATTTCCATCAGTCGCTCTTACCCTCCTTGAGGGAGGCAACATCAGCTCCTATCTTTAAATTTCCTGTACGTTATAAATATTTTTCCATGTCTGACACAGTATCTGGTTTCCCCTCCATTCATTCTACTGCAACTGGTCTCAAAAGGGCCACTAAAAATAGGCTAGTTGCCCAATCCACTAGATTCTTTTTTGTTTCCTCCCCTCCGGAACTGTTCACAGAAGGGGACATGGCTGATCAACTCCTCTTTCTTGCCCTACTCTTTCTTTGCTTCCTTATGCTTGTCTTGGGATTCTCTTTCTTCTGAAGATCACTTCTTATGAGTCTACTTCACTTGTCTCTCTTCCATATCTCTCCTGAGATGCTCTCCCAAGTGAACATTCTGGCCTCTTCTCTGCCCACGAGCGTCCCAGGCACACGTATCTCCCAGCTTCCCCATTCTCGGTGAGCACGTCTGCACTGACCTTCGCCAAACCAAACCTGTTCAGGTCACTGCCCCAACTAAGAATCCCAAATCTTTGATTTTTGCTGTTGCCTTTGCGATAAAGCCCACGCACCCTAGGAGGACGGCCAAGCCGTTCATAACCTGGTCTTAGGGATCTTCTGAGCTTTGCCTCCCACCATGATGTTCCTCTGCCCTTGCTCAGACGCTTTCTTTATCTCTGTACTCTCCACCTCCAAATGTCTTACAGCTCCTCTGAGATCCAGTTCAAGTGTCATTTCCTTAACCCCTTCCTCCCTGCTGCCCTGGTAGCATTAGTGGCCTCTTCCCCGTTCCCACAACAGTTTTTGCCGACTGCTAGTGTAGCACTTACCACATTCTCTAACTGTCTGCTCTGCCCTCATCTGTCTGTTCCCTTAGATGGTGACTTCTGGAGAACAGTGACATCACCCTCTGTGGCTGAGTAGTCACACCACCAGCACTGCGCCTTGCAGATAATTACATCCTTAATACAAGTAGTTCTCCATTTCCACGGAACCTGTTTTTCAAAGATCAGTCTTCTAATCGGGTCCAGTTATTTTATTACTTAAAATGGGAGAGACAGAGACAGAGAGAGAGAGAGAGAATAGCTCTGCCATGAATAAAATGTATTCTAGGCCATATTTAGGCTTTCATGGCAGAACTCTTTTTCACTCTCTCTATATAATTAAACTGTGGCCAAAAGAAAGCTGTACCACGGTTTCTTATGCATGACCAACTTCCAGGTCAGCTAGATTCCAGTGCATAATCACCAGAAAGAACCAGGATGTCTAATCTACCCTTTGCAAATAAAAGGGCCTACTCAATTGTATAAACTCTTCTAAGACATCAGGGTATCATTTAGTACAGTTCTTCCCCCAAGGAGATGAAATAGGGCCTGGATGTGTATTATAGCAGATACACATACGCTCTAATTTTGTTTTGCATAATAAATGGTTACTTAAAACTAAGCCTGGATCAACTCAAACATATCGCATAGCTGACCCAGACAGAAATAAAGCTCATGATGCTGATCGTGAAGAGCACTGTCTTTCTTTCACCTGCTCTGCTCAGTCAAGATCTACTTCAGCAACGATCTTTGTGTAGGATTAGCTAGTGGAGTTCTGCGGCTCAGGGTTTCATAAGAGCAATAGCCAAATCTTTTGTGAGTGACCGAATTTCCACTGTTCAAGGGCACGTACAATTTACAATATGTATCTTCATAAAAATGAATGATCTGTATGGAGCACTGGCATGATTATCATGTGGGGATTATCTCATTTCCTCAAAATAACCCTCTGAGGTTGAAACTATTATTATCTCTATTTTATAGATGAGGAAACTGAAGGTCAAAAAGTCAGGTCACTTCCTTATGTTGCAGAGCCCTTGAGCAGTGACCTGGGAGTTAGGAACTGAGTCCGACTCCAGTGAACTTAGGGGACAGACAGATATTTTTGGTATCGGTTGCTCGCACCTGCTCATGAAGAGATCAATGACAGCCCATAAGCAACATGGTTAAGGAAATGTGGCCAGTCAGGTCTGAATCTTTATGCACTTTCTCCAGCCCCATCGCAAGGACTGAGACTCCATCACTTCTAGGTACAGAAGACTTTAATCTCTTTGATGTTAAAAAGAGAGTGGGCAAGGTAGAGATGCCGGGGGCAGGGAGGGGGGAGTTAAATTGTATGAATGCACAGTTTCTTGCTCAAACTTCAGCTTGTAATTACGTGCAGATAAGTGGAGACCCTGCTCAAATCCCTTAGGTCTAAGCACACCCTACTAGAAAGATTTCTGCCTTTTCCTGGATCTATCCTCCACTTCCCAGAGGAGCTTTGTAGCCTGGAGCCCAGGGGACTCTGGAAAAGGATGGCCAACCACTACCATGCAATCACTTCATTCATATGGACATTTCTTTTGTAAACTGACCCTTCTCTGTCACTCATTCCAGTGTCCACTGGAAAAATGCTCCCTTATTGCTTTTGAAGTAGGAGAGCCAACATATAAGGTTTATCCAACCTATTCCATTTTCAGCAGAATTCTTGAAAACAGCTCTGTGTCTTTCTACTCCCAAGATAAGCTACCTACAAATATTTCTTCTTAATCTCCAGTTCTTATGTTCCTGATATGATCAGTTTTTTCCTGAAGAAGATGGCTTCCTACATTGTATCTCCAGGAATAAATGTTACCTTCTCTCAAACAAATCACCTTCAGGCTATCATTGAAAGTTGAATTTAATAATTACTCAATGCAGAAGTTAATGCATTCTATTAGCTGAAATTGAATTTTTTTAAAATCTTAGATGAATTACTAACAATCATTAACAATGATGATATGGCAAGACACAAAACACATACCATATGCTGAGTATGTGGGAAAACAGACATTCTCATATATTGTTGGTAGAAGTATCAATTGATGAAACTTTTCACAGACAGTAATTTGGCAATATCTATTGAAATTACAAGTGCATTTACAGATGATTCATAGGTGATTCACGGCAGCATTGTTTCATAACAGCAAAAGATCATAGTCTATCCATCAAATGCAAGTTTACAATTCAAACTTAAAAAGGATTGAGAAAGCCCCATCAGTGATAGGGAATGGTATTTAAACCACCTGTGTAACTGTGTGTGTGAGTACGCATATATGTGAGCTGCAGTGTGCTGGTTCATGTTCAACCTTACTTAGTTCCCTTAGTTCATCCTTACTAAGTTCAACACAATTAATTCCCTAAGTGTGGTTCAGTGAATGTTGGTTGACAAGTAAGAGGAAATTCAAACAATGAAAATATAGTCTGGAGGGGCGCCTGGGTGGCTTAGTTGGTAAGCAACTGCCTTCAGCTAAAGTCAGGATCCTGGAGTCCTGGGATTGAGCCCCGTATTGGGCTCCCTGCTCAGTGGGGAGCCTGCTTTCCCTTCTCCCCCCAGCTCATGATGTCTCTCACTCTCTCTCTCAGAAATAAATGAACAAAGTCTTAAAAAAGAAAAGAAAGTATATTCTGGAGCGTCATTTGTTCATCAATGAAGTGAGTGACTTCTTTGCCAAACTGGATAATAATTTCAAATACTGGAAGAATATTTCCTCAATTTTTGTTACTTCCATGAGGACAGACTTTTAGGTTTAATTTGTATTACATTTTGCCATCCTTTTCTTAATTCTAGACAATCATCAGAACAAAAATGATTTGTATCATTAACTGATTTCTATGGGGGAAATACTACCCCCATGGCCAACTTCAACCAAGCAATGTGACATCATCGAATACGCAGTGGGAAGAGATGAACATACCTACAGGAACAACATTATATAGTGTTTCCATCATATAGATGTAGTAGATGCAAATAAACTCATGACACACATATAATAGTGTTAGGTAATAAAATAATCAGGAAGTGATTTTTAGCATTTGTTATCTTTTTAACTTAACTGCAAGTTTACTTATTTTTTCATAGCCGTTGTATTTAGTAACCAGCTCACAAAATTCCTGAAAAATGTAACAACTGGCTTTTGTTTACTTATGACATGGCACCATACCAATTATGTGTATATATGTGTACAGTTAGACTGTCCCACCAGGAAGGAAAACACATTTGGATGAAAATCTGAAGAAAATTCAAATGTAGGGTCTTTTAAAAATGTTACGAGCAAGGTTAAGGAAACACAAAGAAATGCTGAGAAATCTGTGAATATGCCAAAAGATGTTGAATTTTACAGTTCAAGTGGATGAAGTGCATGGTGTGTAAATTATATCTCAATAAAACTGTTTTTCAAAAAGGGGAGATACTGAGGCTCCCAGGGACTAGAAGTGACAGGAAGCCATTACCACGAGAAGAGAATGGTTTAACCAGAGCACTGTGAGAAATAAGGACCAGCAAGAGCTATAGTTATAGAAGGACTCAGTCATCACCTCAACTGTAGCTTAAAAACAGAGGAAATTGGGGATGGGAAGTTTGGGATAGCCCAAATTTCCAGCTTCTACTGGTGCCTCATGTTGGCCAAACCCAACTATAAGTCAGAGAGGACTAGGGAAGATGGCTGACGTATTCATAGGGGTCAACTCCCTAGGGCCCAGAGCAGATACCTAAGGGTTAGATAATGGATCTGAGGGCAAACAGAGAATGGCATTTATTGGCTCTCCTCAGAGACCAACAGATGGGAATCTGCAAAACTGAAAATAGATTTACTGTTATAGTAGTGAAATTATAAGTGATCCTCCTCTTCTACTTTCCTAAATTTTTATTATTATGTTATAATATCTTTTTTAAAAGGAGGGGTTATGGGAAGGCTAGAGCAACAAAGCACCAAAAACAAACGAACCAAAATTACACCTCTAATACATATCAGCTTAATCTTTTATTACCACACCTGCTTGAAAATAATTAAGCTGAATTTGAAAAGTAAAACATGTTAAAAAAACAAGGTTTTAAACACACAATAAAAGTGCAAAAACATATGCCTACTTTTAAGTTCAAATGAGGTTAGCACTGTTACCTCACACACACACACACACACACACACACACACACATTTGCTAATCAAGTATAAGTATAGTATATTTCTGGAAGAAACACAAGAAACTTGTGTTCAGGGAAGGAGAAATACAGAAAGACAGACATTTCACTCTGTAACATTTGTAGCTTTTGAATTTTGAACCATGTGAATATATTACCTATTTTGAAAAAGAAATAACACTTAAATTTTAAAAATTGAAAATCAACCCCCCCCCAAAAAAAGTAAATCTGTGGTAGTCCACAAATCAAGGCAGATCACATATCACTTGATTCTCCACAATGTGTGTCATATCCGGCAGAAGCTTTAAGAGTCAGTGTAAGTATTGCCACTTTCCCTTTTTCATACCTCATAGATCATGGAAGTATCTACCAAGATGGAACTGATCATAGCCAGAGTCCATAATTTATAAAGAGGCGACATGTTCCCTTCCACCACCATGACACTAACATTGGACATGCAGCATGAGTGAGAAATAACCTTTGTTGCTCTAAATTACCAAGATTATGAAGTTGTTTGTTGCCACAGCATAGACAAGTCTATCCTCACTGACACAAGATGGAACCAGACGGCTCCTGGAATTATTTCCAAATAAAAAATATGTGATTTTTAAAAATAGTTAGCCTCTCATATTTAAAACAATACACATGTTAAAACCCATGGAAATATTGCTGTTTTCAATGACAATATGTATATTAATTTGTGACTATGAATACTAAGCTTACAATTGGCAATTTATATATCAAAACCTCAAAAGTGCATACTGTTAGGCCAAACAATTATGCTTTTATGAATTAATGCTCACAGAATAATAATGATGATGATGGCTAAATTTTATTGAACAGCTATTATGCACCAGGCATATTTTAAGTACTTTACATAAATTACTTTAGAATGCTCATGTAATCCTATGATGTATGACCTATTATTATTATTATTATTTTTTTTTTTTAAAGATTTTGTTTAAGAGAGGGAGCAGGAGATGACAACATGAGGGGGATGGAGGGAACAGAGGGAGAGGGATTAGCAGGTTCCCCATTGAGCAGGAGCCCAAGGCAGAGCTCATTTCATCCTAGGACCCTGGGATCATGATCTGAGCCAAGGGAAGATGCTTAACCGACTGAGCCACCCAGTCACCCCGACCTATTTTTTATTACAACACTTTTACACAAGGAGATTGAAGCTTGGAGAAGCTGGACAACTTGTTAAAAATTATATAACTAATAGATAGAATATCCAGGACTTAAATCCACCAGCCTGAACTTGTTAAAAATTATATAACTAATAGATAGAATATCCAGGACTTAAATCCACCAGCCTGAACCCAAAGCCCGTGCTTTCTTATCTTATCTTATTTTATTTTATTTTATTTATTTGACAGACAGAGATCACAAGTAGGCAGAGAGAGAGAGAGAGAGAGAGAGAGGAGGAAAGAGCCCCGATGTGGGGCTTGATCCTAAGACCCTGGGATAGTGACCTGAGCTGAAGGCAGAGGCTTCAACCCACTGAGCCACCCAGGTGCCCCAAGCCCGTGCTTTCAACCATTATGATATACTGCTACTTCTTCCTTATTTTAAATTTAATTTAAAAAAATTAATAAAAAATAAATTTAATTCTCCCCTTTACTTCTTTGACTTACACATTTCTTAATTTCCAAATGTATGTCTTTTTCTAGTAATCTTTTTTCCAAATTCATTGAGGAATAGCAATTGACCATAGCAATTGACAAATATAGTTGTACATATTTAAAGTGTACAACATGATGATTTGATAGAGATACACACTTCATAGAATGATTGCCAAGATTGAGATAATTAATTAACATTTCCATCACCCCACACAGTTAACCCCCCTTTTTTTTTTAAATGGTAAGAATGCTTAAGATCTACTCTTGGCAACTTTCAAGTACAGATCATCGTCAACTTGTGCTGGGGTTATGTCCAGATAAACCCACTGTGAGTTGAAAATATAACAACTCCAATGAATACTGTTATGCTGAAAAGAAATAAAAAAAAAAGAAAAAGAAAATATAACAACTCAAAACTGCACTGAATACACCTAGCCTACTGAACATCACAGCACAGCCTCACCCACCTTAAACGTGCTCAGAACATTTAACACTGGCCTACGGTTGGGCCAATCATTTAACACAAAGCCTCTTCTATAGTAAAATGTTGAATACCTCATATAATATGTTGAATACTATACTGAAAGTGAAAAACAAAATGGTTGCACAGATGGGCAATGGTTCTAAGTTTGTTGGCTGCCGCTGCCCAGCATCATGAGACAGGATCATACCTCATGCTGCCAGGGAAAAGGGGAAAGATCCAAATTCAAAATCTGAAGTATGGTTTCTACTGCCTGCCTTTGTTTTCACACCATCATAGAGTAAAAAAATTGTATGTCTAATGACTGTAAGCTGGGGATCATCTGTACACAATACTGTATTATTAACTGTAGTCACCATGCTGTACACTAGACCTACAGAAGTTCATCTTCTTAATACTGAAAATTTGTCTCCTTTGACCTACATCTCCCCATTTTCCCCTGCCCCCCACCCCTGACAATCCGTTTCTATGAATTCAGGTTTTCCTTTATAGTCCACATATAAGCGAAACCATACTTATTGCTACTTCTTAAATAGCTTTAAGGATGTAAATTATAGCACTGCTTTAGAATAACAAATTGGGGAAACAAAACTAACATCCAAATGTGAGAGAGTGTTGAATCAGTTGTGGCTATAGAATACCATGCCCATTCAGCCATTTCTTAAAAATCATAAAAAAGAGGCACCTGCATGGCTCAGTCAATTAAGTGTTTGCCTTCAGCTCGGGTCATGATCCTAGGTCCTGGGACTGAGTCCCACATCAGGCTCTCAGTTCAGCGAGGAGTCTGCCTCTCTCTCTCTCTCTGTCTCAAATAAATAAAATCTTTAAAAAAATAAAATGAAATAAAAAATAAAAATCATGAAGAACATGAAAAGATGTCTGCAGTACAAAAAATGAGAATAAGTTTTTAAAATATTGTTCCATTTTTTAGAAAGCATATGCATAGACAACAGCCTAGAAAGCTTAGTAGCAGATCTGGATAGTAGATCTTACATGAGCTTTTCTAAGTGCCTACAGGTATTGTCTGATTTTCCATAACAACATGATAAATCCTAACATTAAAAATGCCATGCCAAGGGGCGCCTGGGTGGCTCAGTGGGTTAAAGCCTCTGCCTTCGGCTCAGGTCGTGATCCCAGGGTTCTGGGATCGAGCCCCGCATCGGGCTCTCTGCTCAGCGGGGAGCCTGCTTCCTCCTCTCTCTCTGCCTGCCTCTCTGCCTGCTTGTGATCTCTGTCTGTCAAATAAATAAATAAAATCTTTAAGAAAAAAAAAAGAAAAAAAATGCCATGCCAAGCTCACACAGTAGATCCTGAAAAAAGAGCTTGCACGCAGTTACTCTAGTTAGTAAGCCAACCCAGGGAATAGGTGTGGGGATGTGGAAGAGTGAGATGGGATGGAGGGAAAGCCAAATCAAAGATTAACTGTGTCATAAAGCTGATCACCACTGTGGGAAACTAAGACGTTTTCTCTAGAAATCTGTCTAAAGAGCCAGGTAGAGTGGACCTCACCATGGTCTGCTTAAGAGACACAAGGCAGGAGGATGTATCCACAGCTCCCTTCCCCATTGGTCAAGAGGACTAAGTCCCTCCTATTTCCGGTCTGCACATCTGCCAGAAGGGCTAAGAAGGTGGCTACAGGCATCGCACTAGCCACAGCTGAGGAGCTGGGGGCAGAGAGCTGGTGCTAAGCCAAAATGCTTATGCTTATGGAGGTGCTGGAACAAACTGAAGTTAAAAAAAAAAGTGAATCAAGAGGATGAGCACTGGGGCAAAAAAGACGAGGCCTTACATAGCTTTGTATAAAGTTGAGAGATTAAAATACCAGCTTCAAGTCATGATTCTTTTCTTAATTAAAATGCAGTGAAATGGGGCACTGGGGCGCTCAGTCAGCTAAACTTCTGCCTTTGGCTCAGGTCACGATTTCAGGGTCCTGGGATCGAGTCCTGCCACCCTCATCGAGCTCCCTGCCTAGCGGGGAGTGTGCTTCTCCCTCTCCCTCTGCCCCTCCCCACTATTCCTATTCTCTCTCTCCCAAACAAATAAATAAAATCTTAAAAAAAAAAAAAAAAGAATGTGGTAAAACCCAAGTTTTATTTCCTTTTTCATTTAGAATAAGAGCTCTTGTAGTAGGAAAGCCTAAGTGGAAGGCACTGAGACTCTCTCTGTCGCCCATCCAGTCAAGATAGTAAATAAAAAGTCGTATCACATCTCAGAGGGGCATGGCAGAGATTAGAACGAACCTCAAAGATTTAAGGGATGTAGAGGCATGGCTCCCATTAAACAACCATCCTAGCATCAACAGAAACCAGATTGTGGATGATGTGTACCACCTAGACATTGACAAGGGAGAAGCGCCAGTCACAGCTCCCAGTCTGGACGTGGAGTCCTCACGAGAGCAGACTAACAGGGTCTCAAGCACGCAGCACGTGGTTATTGGTCTGCTGAGTATATTCCTTTCCATATCATCAAAAAGAAGGGTGAAAAGCAGTACATACAACAGTATATATTCCCAGGCTTGCCCCAAGACTATGTAAATTCTCCCATTTCCAGTAATAGGGAGCTGTACTTCAGGTACGTTCTACAAAAATTAAAATTGGTCCACTATTTTGAGGATACATGTTAATAAGCAAGATGTAAGATACACTCTAGGTGCCTTGTAAGACATATATAATCCAGAGGGTGAGAAATTAACCCTGTGAAGATCTAAAGGCAGATGAGTGCAGGCCATGCAGGGATGTCTCCCAAAGTAAAGGGTAGGTTACTGCTTCATTCACTTCCTACCTATAAGAAAGCAGCACACCACTTCTTAGGTCTCTTAGGTTTTGCTTGCAGAATGTTCCACACTGAGGTCCACTGCTTGAAGCCATTTATAAGGTGACCTGGAAGGTTTCTAGCTTTAGCAGAGCCCACAACAAGAGAAGGCCCAGTTTTCCGTCAAAGCAGCCTTGCTGCTTGGGCCATGGGTGCCAGCAGATCCAAGGGGAGCAGGGGCACCTGTGAGGAAGAGAGGTCATGTGAGCTCTTTGGCAAGTCCCAATGGCAGAACCACCGTGCAGCATCTTGGCTTCTCAAAGCAATGCTCTTCCATTTGCTGCAGAGAACTATACACAGCATGGGGAGTGAAGCTCCTGGAAGGCTACTGGGCCCAAGATAGCATGAATATCTCACTGTAGGACATCAAAGGACCGTGTGGCCAGATGTGCTCACCATGAGCTGAAGGCTTTCAGCTCCCCAACTTATAAGGTGAGGGGGGCCTAGGAACAACATATTGTAAGAGAGCTGGAGGCTGCTTGAGAACATGCAGAAAGCACAAAGAAGCTGCATGAGAGATGACCCAAGACCTCAGGATCGCCGTGCTGTGTACAGACTGGCACCTCTTCCTTGTTACAGTTTCCCTGTGACCACCTAACAAAGGAAGAAAAACCCACGCCGGGTTCAGAGACAGATCAGCTTGGTGAGGTGCGCAATGGACTGTTGCCCAGAACATTTTCATTCAGGGGTGGTCTTGAAAGACAGTGGTGAAAGCAAATCCTCCATATGGGCAGACTGCTTTTTAAAAGAATGATTAAATTGTCTTTGTACACATTCACATATTAACTCACGAATCTGTTACTTCTATAAGACTTATAGAGGTGGGGCTTAAAAATAATATTTTAGGGACACGTGGGTGACTCAGTCGGTTAAGTGTCTGCCTTCAGCTCAGATCATGATCCCGGGATCCTGGGATCAAGTCATGCATCAGGCTGCTTTTTCAGCAGACAGTCTGCTTCTGCCTCTGCCTGCTGTTTCCCCCGCTTGTGCCCTCTCTCTCTGTCTCTCTGACAAAAAAATAATTAAAACCTTTTTTAAAAAATTAAAAATGACATTTGTATTGTTTGTTTAAATTACCTGGATTTAAATTGCATCACCAATAATGAAAATGAACTATTTTTTAAAAGAGTTTATTTATTTATTTGACAGAGACAGACATAGTAAGAGAGGGGACACAAGCAGTGGGAGAGGGAGAACCAGGCTTCCTGCCAAGCAGGGAGCCTGATGCAAGGCTTGATCCCATGACCCTGGGATCATGATCTGAGCCAAAGGCAGACATTTAATGACCGAGTCACCCAGGTGCCCCCAAAATGCAGTATTTACATTACAGGTCACACCCGCTATCCAAAAGCAGAGGATTCCTATGAAACCTTTCATAGGAAAGGCATAAAGCAAAGAAGCAATTACCATTAACTTATATGGAACATTTTGAGCATTCTCAGACCCTCAAAATAACCCCCCTAATCTGATACCTTAAGACACATCTTGCTAATAGATGCACCAAACAAATCAAGATAAAGCTCATGCCCACAGACGCCGTTCCAAGCTACAGCAGCTTGAGGCTGAGATGCTAAGTTCCTGGGGAAGGAGCTTGGCAGTGTCACTCTTGTTGCCTTTCAAACAGCTGGCCACAAAACAAATGCTAAACACTATTTTCAATTTTTACCTTTTCTCCTAAGAGTAAAAATCGTCTTCAGCTTTCTTTCAGTTAGCAAAAACATGTACCAATGTAGGTCTTTCAAAAAAGTGAGGTGATGTAATGCAAACTTTCAAAAAGCAAGGCATACCTATACGAACCATGTTGATAAGAAAGAATGGAGGGGAAGACTTCCAAGACCATACAGGGAGCATACATAGGAAGTAATAGGCCCTTTGAGAATGCTATCATTATTGCTTCAGCAGTGGGAGACTTGGTGAGCCAAAGAACAAGGAGGCAAAGTGAAATAGCAGAGGGATAATAGGATTTCAGAACCAGACAAACGTGGCTTTGAGTCAAGGCTCTGCCAATTATGAAATGAATGCTTTTGGAGAGGTTATTTAATCTCTCTGAACCTCAGTTTTCTTTTTTGTGAATCAAGGTTAATGATACTCTAACTAGTTGTGGTTTTTATTTGTTGGTGTTTTTTTGGTTTTTGTTTTGTTTTGTTTTGGTTTTTTGGTGGGCAGCAAAGCAGGTTTATTGAGTGATGGTACAAAGCTCCCAAAGAGGGAGGGGACCTGAGAGGGTTGCCCGATACTTTAGTTTTTATTTATTTTATTTTTTTATTTATTTTTTTTAAGAAATCCTGAAACATTTACTTAATGTGTCTCCTCAGTAATTCTTTTTTTTTTTTTTTTGACATTTTTTTTTCAACATAACAGTATTCATTGTTTGTTTGGTTTTTTTTTTCAGCATAACAGTATTCATTGTTTTTTCACCACACCCAGTGCTCCATGCAATCTGTGCCCTCCCTAATACCCACCACCTGGTTCCCCCAACCTCCCACCCCCCGCCCCTTCAAAACCCTCAGGTTGTTTTTCAGAGTCTGTAGTCTCTCATGGTTCAACTCCCCTTCCAATTTCCCTCAACTCCCTTCTTCTCTCCATCTCCACTTGTCCTCTATATTATTTGTTATGCTCCACAAATAAGTGAAACCATATGATACTTGACTCTTTCTGTTTGACTTATTTCACTCAGCATAATCTCTTCCAGTCCTGTCCATGTTGCCACAAAAGTTGGGTATTCGTCCTTTCTGATGGAGGCATAATACTCCATAGTGTATATGGACCACATCTTCCTTACCCATTCATCCGTTGAAGGGCATCTTGGTTCTTTCCACAGTTTGGCGACCGTGGCCATAAATATTGGGGTACAGATGGCCCTTCTTTTCACTACATCTGTATCTTTGGGTTAAATACCCAGTAGTGCAATTGCAGAGTCATAGGGAAGCTCTATTTTTAATTTCCTGAGGAATCTCCACACTGTTCTCCAAAGTGGCTGCACCAGTTTGCATTCCCACCAACAGTATAAGAGGGTTCCCCTTTCTCCACATCCTCTCCAACACACGTTGTTTCCTGTCTAGCTAATTTTGGCCATTCTAACTGGTGTAAGGTGGTATCTCAATGTGGTTTTGATTTGAATCTCCCTGATGGCTAGTGATGATGAACATTTTTTCATGTGTCTGGTAGCCATTTGTATGTCTTCATTGGAGAAGTGTCTGTTCATATCTTCTGCCCATTTTTTAATATGATTGTCTGTTTTGTGTGTGTTGAGTTTGAGGAGTTCTTTATAGATCCTGGATATCAACCTTTTGTCTGTACTGTCATTTGCAAATATCTTCTCCCATTCCGTGGGTTGCCTCTTTGTTTTGTTGACTGTTTCTTTTGCTGTGCAGAAGCTTTTGATCTTGATGAAGTCCCAAAAGTTCATTTTTGCTTTTGTTTCCTTCGCCTTTGGAGACATATCTTGAAAGAAGTTGCTGTGGCTGATATCAAAGAGGTTACTGCCTATGTTCTCCTCGAGGATTCTTATGGATTCCTGTCTCACGTTGAGGTCTTTTATCCATTTCGAGTTTATCTTTGTGTACGGTGTAGGAGAATGGTCGAGTTTCATTCTTCTACATATGGCAGTCCAGTTTTCCCAGCACCATTTATTGAAGAGACTGTCTTTTTTCCACTGGATATTTTTTCCTGTTTTGTCGAAGATTATTTGACCATAGAGTTGAGGGTCCATATCTGGGCTCTCTACTCTGTTCCACTGGTCCATGTGTCTGTTTTTATGCCAGTACCATGCTGTCTTGGTGATCACAGCTTTGTAGTAAAGCTTGAAATCAGGTAATGTGATGCTGCCAGTTTTATTTTTGTTTTTCAACATTTCCTTAGCAATTCGGAGTCTCTTCTGATTCCATACAAATTTTAGGACTATTTGCTCCAGCTCTTTGAAAAATACTGGTGGAATTTTGATTTGGAATGGCATTAAAAGTATAGATTGCTCTGGGCAGTATAGACATTTTAACGATGTTTATTCTTCCGA
The DNA here is from genome assembly GCF_963455335.1 of Martes martes. Classification (NCBI taxonomy): domain Eukaryota; kingdom Metazoa; phylum Chordata; class Mammalia; order Carnivora; family Mustelidae; genus Martes; species Martes martes. The sequence continues at coordinate 67,081,744 of NC_137895.1, forward strand.
TCCAAGAGCATGGAATGGTCTTCCATCTTTTTGTGTCTTCTTCAATTTCTTTTAGGAGTGTTCTGTAGTTCCTCGAGTACAGATCTTTAACCTCTTTGGTTAGGTTTATTCTGAGGTATCTTATGGTTCTTGGTGCTATACTAAATGGAATCGATTCTCTAATTTGCCTTTCTGTATTTTCATTATTAGTGTATAAGAAAGCCACTGATTTCTGGACATTGACTTTGTATCCTGCCACATTACTGAATTGCTGTATGAGTTCTAGTAGTTTGGGGGTGGAGTCTTTCGGGTTTTCCATATAAAGAATCATGTCATCTGCGAAGAGAGAAAGTTTGACTTCTTCCTTGCCAATTTGGATACCTTTTATTTCTCTTTGTTGTCTGATTGCTGTTGCTAGGACTTCTAATACAATGTTGAACAAGAGTGGTGAGAGTGGGCATCCTTGTCGTGTTCCTGATCTCAACGGGAAGGCTGCAAGCTTTTTCCCATTGAGGATGATATTTGCTGTGGGTCTTTCATAGATAGATTTGATGAGGTTCAGGAATGTTCCCTCTATCCCTATACTTTGAAGCGTTTTAATCAGGAACGGATGCTGGATTTTGTCAAAAGCTTTTTCTGCATCAATTGAGAGGATCATGTGGTTCTTCTCTCTTCTCTTATTGATTTGTTCTATCACATTGATTGATTTGCGAATGTTGAACCATCCTTGTAACCCAGGGATGAATCCCACCTGGTCATGGTGGATAATCTTTTTAATGTGCTGTTGGATCCTGTTTGCTAGGATCTTGTTGAGAATCTTGGCATCCATATTCATCAGTGATATTGGTCTGAAATTCTCCTTTTTGGTAGGGTCTTTGCCTGGTTTGGGGATCAGGGTAATGCTGGCTTCATAAAAAGAGTCTAGAAGTTTTTCTTCTGCTTCAATTTTTTGAAAGAGCTTCAGGAGAATAGGTGTTATTTCTTCTTTGAAAGTTTGATAGAATTCCCCAGGGAATCCGTTGGGTCCTGGGCTCTTGTTTTTTGGGAGGTTTTTGATCACTGCTTCAATCTCATTACTAGATATCGGTCTATTCAGGTTGTCAATTTCTTCCTGGTTCAATTTTGGGAGTTTATAGTTTTCCAGGAATGCATCCATTTCATCTAGGTTGCTTAGCTTATTGGCATATAACTGTTGATAATAACTTCTGATGATTGTTTCTACTTCCTTGGTGTTAGTTGTGATCTCTCCCTTTTCATCCATAATTTTATTAATTTGGGCTTTCTCTCTTTTCTTTTGGATTAGTGTGGCCAATGGTTTATCGATCTTATTGATTCTTTCAAAAAACCAGCTTCTAGTTTCGTTGATACGTTCTACTGTATCTCTGGTTTCTACCTCATTGATCTCTGCTCTAATCTTGATTATTTCCCTTCTTACGTGTGGGGTTGGTTTGATTTGTTGTTGATTCTCCAGTTCTTTAAGGTGTAGAGACAGCTGGTGTATTCTGGATTTTTCAATTTTTTTGAGGGAGGCTTGGATGGCTGTGTATTTCCCCCTTAGGACCGCCTTTGCTGTATCCCATAGGTTTTGGAGTGAAGTGTCTTCATTCTCATTGGTTTCCATAAATTGTTTAAGTTCTTCTTTGATCTCCTGGTTGATCCAAGCATTCTTAAGCAAGGTGGTCTTTAGCTTCCAGGTGTTTGAATTCCTTCTGAACTTTTCCTTGTGATTGAGCTCCAGTTTCAAAGCATTGTGATCTGAGAATATGCAGGGAATAATCTCAGTCTTTTGGTATCGGTTGAGCCCTGATTTGTGACCCAGTATGTGGTCTATTCTGGAGAAAGTTCCATGTGCACTTGAGAAGAATGAGTATTCTGTTGTTTTAGGGTGGAATGTTCTGTATATATCTATGAGGTCCATCTGGTCCAATGTGTCATTCAATGCTCTTATTTCTTTATGGATTTTCTGCTTCGATGATCTGTCTATTTCTGAGAGGCGTATTAAGATCTCCTACTATTAATGTATTCATATCAATATGACTCTTTATCTTGATTAATAGTTTTCTTATGTAATTGGCTGCTCCCATATTGGGGGCGTAGATATTTACAATTGTTAGATCATCTTGGTGGATAGTCCCTTTAAGAATTATGTAGTGTCCTTCTGTATCTCTGACTACTGTCTTTAGTTTAAAATCTAATTTATCTGATATGAGAATCGCTACCCCTGCCTTCTTTTGAGGCCCATTGGCATGAAAGATGCTTCTCCATCCCTTCACTTTCAGTCTGGGTGTATCTTTAGGTTCAAAATGGGTCTCTTGTAGACAACATATGGATGGGTCCTGTCGTTTTATCCAATCTGCAACCCCGTGTCGTTTTATGGGCGCATTTAGGCCATTCACATTGAGAGTGATTATTGAGAGATACGTTTTTATTGACATTGTGTTATCTTTGAAGTCTTTCTTTCTGTCGATTGTCTCTATATTTCTGTTCAATGCTATTCTTAGGATTTTTCCTCTTTTATAGAACCCCCCTTAATATTTCCTGCAGTGTCGGCTTGGTGGTTGCATAGTCTTTTAAGCCTTGCCGGTCTTGGAAACTCTTTATCTCTCCATCCATTTTGAATGTCAGTCTTGCTGGATAAAGTATTCTTGGCTGCATGTTCTTCTCATTTAGTGCCCTGAATATATCTTGCCAGTCCTTTCTGGCTTGCCAGGTCTCTGTGGACAGGTCTGACGTTATTCTGATGGGCTTTCCTTTGTATGTAAGGAGCTTCTTTGTCCTAGCGGCTTTCAAGAGATTGTATCTACAATTATGATTCCTCAATTTTACTATGAGGTGCCTGGATGTTTTTTTGGAATTTATAATCTTGGGGGGAGACCTTTCTGCTTCTAGTACATGAACACTTGTTCCATTCGCAAGATTGGGAAAATTTTCATGAAGAACTTGTTCCACTATATCTTCTAGGCTTCTTTCTTTCTCCTCCCCTTCAGGGATTCCAATAATTCTGACGCTGGAACGTTTCATGGCATCATTTATTTCCCTGATTCTGTTTTCGTGGCTTCTAAGCTGTTTGTTCCAGGCTTCCTCCTGACCCTTTCTCTCTATCTGTTTGCTTCCAGATCACTAATTCTATCTTCTGTCTCAGTTACCCTAGCTTTTAGAGAATTTAGATTAGATTGGAACTCATTGAGAACATTGTGAACCTCATCCCTGGTGGCCTTCAGCTCTGCCCTAACATTATGAACATCATCCCTGGTCACTTTCAGTTCTGCCTTAATCAATTCCGTTTGGTCATCCATGGCTTTCTCCAACCTAGCTATTGCCTGGATAATTGTTAGCCTGAATTCTCTTTCCGACATATTGCCTATGTTGATAGCTGTTAGCTCTGTTGCGGAAGGCCCTTCCTCTGTATTTTTCTTCTGTTGGGGATTCCTCCTCCTAGTCATTTTGGTGAGAGATGACTGGACAGATGTAGCTGGATGTATCGACCGTGGTGCAGTCAAGGTGCACCCTGGAACGCTTCTGCACACTCAGGATTCCCCACCCAAACGAGAGAAAAAAGAAAAGAAAAAGAAAAAAGAGAGAGAGAGAGAGACAGGAACAAAAGGGAAGATAAAAGAGAAGGTTCAGCCCAAATGGGCCCCAGGGTAAGATTTATGACGTATACAAACAAAAACAGACAAACAAAAAGACTGATAAAAGTATATGATGAGAGAAAATATATATATATATATATATATATATATAGGCAAAAAAAGTAAGAACCTCGTCAAAAAGAACCCCAAGTATAATATTTATATACTATCAGGACAAACATAAATACACAGAGACACTGGCAGAAGAAAAAGATGGGAGCATGGTTATAGATTCTCAGTGTGGGCGAGGAAGGTTATTTTGATTCTTCCTGTATGTTATCTTGATATCTTTGTTAAAGGACTCAACTTTCCTAAGATAAAAGGGGTATTAAAAATTGGTTTACCTCGGGGCGCCTGGGTGGCTCAGTGGGTTAAGCCTCTGCCTTCGGCTCAGGTCATGATTCCAGGGTCCTGGGATCGAGCCCCACATCGGGCTCTCCACTCAGCGGGAAGCCTGCTTCCTCCTCTCTCTCTGCCTGCTTCTCTGCGTACTTGTGATTTCCGTCTGTCAAATAAATAAATAAATCTTTAAAAAAAAAATTGGTTTACCTATAGGGGTAGCATTGATTGGAGAAAGGGGGTTACCTTGAAGTTTAACTCTATATGAATATTAGAAAATAAAAATAAAAAAGGAATAAACTGGACTAAACTAAACTAAAATTTTTTTTAAAAAAATTAAAAAAATAAAAAAGCAAAAGAAAAGCACATGTGTATGTATCAAAAAATTCAGGTTAGAAGTTTATTATGGAATTTGATGTACTGGACATCTCACTGTGTTGGTAAATAGGTTAAAAAATTATCTATATAAAAAAAGAAAAAAAAAGAACCAGAATAGTGGGAATGAGTTAAAAGTAAAAGTTGTATCTATGAAGTAGTGGTGGTTGTTCTCTTGTAGTCTTTTTTTTTTTTTCTTTCCTGATTTGTTTTCTGGGGGAGGGGGCTGCCACGTGGGTTTTCAGTCAGTGATGTTCCCTGAGTTAAGCTCCAGACCCCCTCAAGGGGGTGGGCTCTGAGGAAAACAGTTTTTTCAGGCTTTTGTTCTCTGGAGGTTTTTATGTTTGTTCACTTCTTTTCTCTCGCCTTGACAGCTTTTGATGGTTTTTGGAGGTTTAGAGGAAAACAAACTGCACCCCGACCTCCCTCTCAGAGAGAAGCCTCAGTCTGCTCCCCTGCAGGTGCTGCAGCCACTGGGTCGCTGGCAGAGCAGGTTCTGAGTCGCGGTCCCTGGGGAGCAGGTTCTGAGTCGCGGTCCCTGGGGACGCAGGATCTCCTGCTTGTATGCAAAACCACAGCAGCGGGGGCTGTCTGGGCAGCTCCAGACCGCCAGAGAGGATCCAAGCAGTGATCGCACACTGAGATTTTCCCGCTGGCCGGGGCTGGGACTGCGTCGTCTTTCCAGGTCTAAGGGTGCAGGGCTTGCGCGCACCTCTCCCAGGGGAGGCTGTGGGGTGCGGGCGTCTCCAGCTCTAGGGCGGTGGGGGTCCCAGAGCACCAGGCTGGGCGTTCCTGCACCTCTCTCAGGGGAGGGTGAGGCGCGCGCACATCTCTGGCAAGGTGCGCGTTCTGACCTCTGGTGTGGCTCCCAGCCCCTCATGGGAGCCGGACTCCACTCGTTCTCGGGCACGCTGGTGGCTCAGGGACCAAGACCTGGTTTCTCCACCGCACTCTCTGGCTCAGCGCCAGGGGAGGCTGTCCTGGGTCTGGGGACTTAAGCCCCTGTCCCTAGCCGCCCCGATTCCCACAATTTCCCCCCGCGATCCTTTGCTCTTTTGAGTGCTTTCAACCAGACTCCAAGTTAATGCTGGTCCCCAGATGCAGGGCACTCTCGTATTGGGGTATTATTTTCCAATCGGTCACCTCTGGTGGCTCCCTCCCTCTTTTGTTTATCTTCTGATATCAGTCAGATGTTCCCACTCCACTTTACCTGCCCACTGGCGTCTTCTGCTCCCCGTAGAGATCCAGACGTGTATAATTCTGATCTCAGGCTGATTTCACGGGTGATCGGAGTTCTTTGGTAGGTAATCAGCTCACTTTAGGGTACAGGTTGAAAAGGCGCCTCCTCCTACTTCCCCGCCATCTTGTCTCTCCCCCCCACCCCGATACTTTAGTTTTTAACTATGTTTCTGCCAAGTATAGTTGTGCAACCTGTGAACTGAACAAAAGTACCCAGGGAAGAGGTCAAAAGGGGCTGACATCCCACTTGGGCTCAGACCACTGGGAACATTCTACCATGCACAGCTATTTGTATTTCTAATTTGCAATTCTCCCCCTCTAGTACTTTATTCCTGACTGTTATCAAGGTTTAGATGAGATGACATATGTAAAACATCTAGTGGGTAGTATGTTGTCCCCAAGTCCATCAGTTACAGAAAGTCCAAGCCTTGCATGATAAAGGTGGTCACAAAAGGAAGGGCATGAAAACAGACACATAGATGATAGGACAGAACAGAGAACCCAGAAATGGATCTTCAACTCTATGGTCAACTAATCTTTGACAAACCAGGAAGGAATGTTCAATGGAAAAAGACAGTCTCTCCAACAAATGGTGTTGGGAAAAATTGGGTAGCCACATGCAGAAGAATGAAACCAGATCATTTTCTTACATCACACACAAAATAGACTCAAAATGGATGAATGACCTAAACATGAGATGGGAAACCATCAAAATCCTAGAAGGGAACACAGACAGCAGCCTCTTTGACCTTGGCCACAGCAACTTCTTGCTAGATTTGCTCCGAAAGCAAAAATAAACTATTAGGACTTCATCGGGATTAAAAGCTTTTACACAGCAAAGAAAACAGTCAACAAATCCAAGAGACAACCGACAGAATGGGATATATATCAGATAAAGAGCTAGTATCCAAAATCTATAAAGAACTTACCAAACTCAATACCCAAAGAACAAATAATCCAATCAAGACATGGGCAGAAGACATGAACAGACATTTCTACAAAGAAGATATCCAAATGGCCAACAGACACATGAAAAAGTACTCAACATCACTTGGCATCAGAGAAATACAAACCAAAACCACAATGAGATACCACCTCACACCAGTAAGAACAGTTAATATTAACAAGTCAGGAAACTACAGATGTTGGTGAGGATGCGGAGGAAGGGGAACCCTCCTACACTGTTGGTGGGAATGCAAGCTGGTGCAGCCATTCTGGAAAACAGCATGGAGGTTCCTCAAAAAGTTGAAAACAGAGCTACCTACAACCCAGCAACTGCACTACTAGGGATTTACCCCAATGATACAAATGTAGTGATCTGAAGGGGCACCTGCATCCTAATGTTCAAAGCAGCAATGTCCACAGTAGCCAAACTACAGAAAAAGCCCAGATGTCCATTGACAGATAAATGGATAAAGAAGATGTGACATATTTATACACACACACCCACACAATGGAATACTACTCAGCCATCAAAAAATGAAATCTTGCCATTTGCAATGACGTGAATGGAACTAGAGGGTATTATGCTAAGTGAAATAAGTCAGAGAAAGACAATTATCATATGATCTCACTCACATGTGGAATTTAAGAAACAAAACAGGATCATAGGGAAAGGGAGGGAAAAAATAAAACAAGACAAAGTCAGGGAGAAAAACCTTAAGAGACTCTTTACCATAGGAAACAAACTGAGGGTTGCTGGAGGGGAGAGGGGTGAAGAGATGGGGCAACTGGATGATAGGCATTAAGGAGGGCACTTGAGGGGCGGCTGGGTGGCTCAGTGGGTTAAAGCCTCTGTCTTTGGCTTAGGTCATGATCCCAGGGTCCTGGGATTGAGCCCCGCATCGGGCTCTCTGCTCAGCGGGGAGCCTGCTTCCCCTTCTCCCTCTGCCTGCCTCTCTGCCTACTTGTGATCTCTGCCAAATAAATAATAAATAAAATCTTAAAAAAAAAAAAGGAAGACACGAGATAATGAGCACTGGGTATTATATAAGACTGATGAATCACTGACCTGTGCCTCTGAAACCAATATTATATGTTAATTAATTGAATTTAAATGAAAAAGAAAAAAAAAAAAAGGAAGGGCATGTCTCTGACAGAACCTGCTTCCTCCGATAGACTTTAAAGTCCACAAGGGCTAGGGGACCTGTTTTAATCACCTCTAGATGTTCCCGGCACTTAGCACTAAATAAACATTTGATAACATTTGGTAATAAATATTTGAATGACTGCCTGATTGAATGAATGAAAGGATAATTTTACCCCCCCCCCCTTTTTTTTTAAACAAAGTAAGAGTGACCAAAGCATCTTTGAAAATATTTGCTTGGAACCCTTCTTGAGTTGGGTTCCCATCTGATGGGTTCAGCGTGCGTGTTCTAAGTCTGTGTTTTCCATCAGTTTTGAGGCCATGCACAGAATAAATCTGGGTTGATATTCAGAGTATGTGGCTTCAACTGTCTGAAATTTAGAGAGACAATCCTGAAGTAGTGAAACCAAGGAAGTGACAGCCCCACAAATCCTCCAAGCTCATCTCTTTGTCCCATTTACCAGGTAATCTGCCTGGCTTCTGGCCGGCGGAAGTAAAACAAAACCACCCAATAATGTTATGTTGGTCAAGCCTAAGTCTGTTCATTTAGCATTTTTCAGCTGATTCTTGCTGTCACTTCCATTCTTTTAGACTACACAAAGTGAGTCTGGTTCTCTCAATTAAGCTTGCTGAACTATTTGGTTGTTGAAGGCAGCTGCGAGGATAGGGAGGAATTGCCTGTGACCCTCTTTTGGACCTTTCCAAACTCCTCCCCCTTCTCAGCTGTGCCAAGGAGGCTGCAACCTGACTGTGGCACTAGAAGCAGCCCAGAGAGCTTCCAAAACAGTGCCCTTGGGGGGCAAAGGAGGGATGCAGGGAGATAGTATGGAAACCAAGTCTTCCCCTAAACAAAACTTTCAGTCGAATCCAGCAAAACAATGTTTTCAGGACAGCAGATTCAATTTTCCTGCAGTCGCCTCTGATTTAGTGTAAGTGATCTGAACGAGCTCTAAAACACGATACGATGGCATAAAATCCAATACGCGTGCCTCCTGTCGGTCATTTCTTCTGCGTGTGCTCCCTCCGCTCTCCCACAGCCTGGTTATATGCCTCTCTTCCTCCTAGTTCACCGCCAGCTGGGCTTATTAACGTGTCAGAATTAAATTTTACACATTGTGCTGACAGTTTTAAACGGCACTGAGATCTCCAGGGCCTGTAACGATAATAGCAGAAAGGAGCTGCCACAAACCTCCCCATAGAAGGGCAGCCCTGGTGAGGCTCAGAAGGAGCCTTTGTTCTCCTCAGAACAGCTAATCTCTCCTGCTAAATTTGCCTTGCCTGCAATCCCAGAGACTTCTGAAGAGATCTGTTCTTTGATCACTTCTTCTGTTGCTTCTAACACGTTTCTTCGTCACAGTGGGCCAAGTCTTTGACTGGTTTTAGCTGCCTGTTCTGAGGTGCTTGGAGGATAGACTGCTTTTATTTATTTATTTTTTCATAGCTTTTACTTATTTATTTGTCAGAGAGGGAAAAAGACAGCACAAACAGGGGGAGCTGCAGGCAAGAGAGGAACTGGCTCCCCAGCCATCAAAAGAAATGAAATCTTGCCTTTTGCGATGACGTGGATGGAACTAGAGGGTATTATGCTTAGCGAAATAAGTCAATCAAAGAAAGACAATTATCATATGATCTCCCTGATATAAGGAATTTGAGAGGCAACATGGGGGGCTTGGGGGGTAGGGAAGGAAAAAATGAAACAAGATGGGATCGGAAGGGAGACAAACCTTAAAACATTCTTAATCTCACAAAACAAACTGAGGGTTGGGGCCGGGGAGAGGGTGGTTGGATTATGAACATTGGGGAAGGTATGTGATATGGGAAGTGCTGTGAAGTGTGTAAACCTGGCAATTCATAGACCTGTACCCCTGGGGCTAATAATACATTACATGTTAACAAAAAATAAAAAATTATTTTAAAAAAAATTTTTTTAATTAAAAAAAAGAAAAAAGAAAAAAAGAAACTTGCTCCCGTACAAGCAAGGATCCTGGTGCAGGACTCAATCCCAGGACCCTGGGATCATGACCTGAACCAAAGACTGACACTTAACTGACTGAGCCACCCATGCGTCCCTAGGATAGACTGATTTTAAATTAATCCTTATTTATATTCATTAACTTTGATGGAAAACAAGCAGGAAGATGCTGTCATTTTTCTAGGAGGACAAGATTTTTTAGGATTAATTAAAGCCCAGATAGCAAACTTTGGGGGCCTTTAAAAGAGCACATCTCTATAAATGCAGTTTAAAATCTTTTCTCATCAAGTTATATATATATATATTTATATATATATGTGTATATATATAAATATATATATTTAAGATGTTATTTATTTATTTGACAGAGAGAGAGATTGCAACTCAGCAGAGAGGCAGACAGAGAGAGAGAGGGAAGCAGGCTCCCCACTGAGCAGAGCCCAATACAGAGCTCAATCCCAGGACCCAGAGATCATGACCTGGGCTGAAGGCAAAGGTTTAGCCCACTGAGCCACCTAGGGGCCCCTCTCATTAAGTTATATTAACTCGAGTTACTTCACAGCAAAATGGTACCAAGAAGGAGAAAAAAATTACATTCTGCATAATTATTGTTTTGGAATGCCGCATTATAAAATCACAAAAATTTTGAAGAGAAGGTAATACAGATGTTTTTTAGATAAGCTTTTCTACTTTGGTTTCTAACAAAATAAGTGAAGCCAGTCATTCTGGTCCGGATCTAGGAAGTTCTAGGCTCCTCCAATTTCAAAAGGATTGAGCAAGACTCCCCTCCTTCCCAGATTCTTTCCAATGCCCACCAAACACAGGCTAATTAACCCTTTAAACCTAATTTCTTTTTCTTTTTTGTTTAAGATTTCATTTATTTATTTGACAGAGAGAGAGAGAGAGAGAGACAGTGAGAGAGGGAACACAAGCGGAGAGGGAGAAGCGTGCTTCCCACTGAGCAGGGAGCCTGGTGTGAGTGAGACTTGATCCCAGGACCTTGGGATCGTGACCTGAGCTGAAGGCAGATGTTAACAACTGAGCCACCCAGACACCCCTAAACCTCATTTCTCATATAACCTAGAAAACAACAACAGAAAGAGGAATTGTAAGGGGGTAGGTTACAGCACGGACCCTGGTGCCAGACTAGCTCTACCATTTGCTACTTGGGTAACGTTGGACAAGTGGCTTAAGCTCTCTGGGCCTCATTTTCCCACCTATAAAATGGGAATAGTAACAGATTGCAGCACAGAGAATTATTACAGGGATTAGATGACTTCATCTTCCCAAAAATTTTTAGAATAATGCTGTAGCACTATATGAGTCCTGTTAAATAAAATTTTGTCTAGCAACGTCTAATCCTGACTTTTATCTCTCAAATCAGAAGTAGTTTTACCCATGAATCCAGTAGAAGAAATTGTTAGTAATTTTTAATGCCTTTTATGTAAATAACATATCAAATAAGCACGTGCATTACAGATTATAAACAGGCTAGATGTCTAACAATAAACAAATTGTTAAAATATCAAGACACTTAATTTTAATGAAATACAAATTTATTATCAATATGTGCTTAAGTATAAAAAAGGTTGCTTTATTTATTTATTTATTTATACATAAGACAAAAATGTATTATGGGGGTGCCTGGGTGGCTTAGCTGGTTAAGCATCAGACTCTTTTTTTTTTTTTTTAAGATTTTATTTATTTATTTGACAGAGGGAGACACAGCAAGAGAGGTAACAAAAGCAGGGGGAGTGGGAGAGGGAGAGGCAGGCTTCCCGCTGAGCAGGGAGCCCAATGCAGGGCTCCATCCCGTGACCCTGGGATCACAACCTGAGTCGAAGGCAGACGCTTAATGACTGAGTCAGCCAGGCGCCCCAAACATCAGACTCTTGATTTTGCTTACATCATGATCTCGGGGTCATGAGATCAAGCCCTGCATTGAACTCTATGCTGGGCATGGAGTCTGCTTAAGATTTTCTCTTTCCTGACAACTATCATATGATCTCCCTGATATGAGGAAGTGGAGATGCAACATGGGGGGTTAGGGGGGTAGAAGAAGAATATATGAAACAAGATGGGATTGGGAAGGAGACAAACCATAAGTGACTCTGAATCTCACAAAACAAACTGAGGGTTGCTGGGGGGAGGGGGGTTGGGATAGGGGGTGAGGTTATGGACATTGGGGAGGGTATGTGCTATGGTGAGTGCTGTGAAGTGTATAAACCTGGCGATTCACAGACCTGTACCCCTGGGGATAAAAATACATTTATGTTTATAAAAAAATTTAAAAATTAAAAAAAAAAAGATTATCTCTTTCCCTCTCTCTCTGTCCCTCTGCACCGCCACTCATATGCATGCTCTCTTAAAAAATAATATCTATTATGATTCTACTTTTTAATATTTAACATATAATATATATAATATCTTACATAATGTACTATGTAAGAATGCAAAAAAAAAAGTCTGAACAGATAAACACCAAAATGTTCATAGTGGTTATTTTGGGGTGATGAAATAATGGATGGTTTTTATTTACTTCTTTTTCAAATTTTATCTCTATCTTCTAAATTATCTCCAAGAATATTCATTACTTATGAATAAAGGGAAACTAAAAATTAATAACAAAAATATAGTTTTATGATTGTAGAAATATATTTTTTTCTGTGGGAATCTCTAAGGAAAATGAAATATAGGAGCACCTGGGTGGCTCAGTCAGTTAAGTGTCTGCCCTTGGGTCAGGTCATGATCTCAAGGTACTGGAATCAATCCCTGCTTAGCAGGGAGCCTGCTTCCTCTTCTCCCTCACCCCTGCTGATGCTCTTTCTCTCTCAAATAAATAAATAAAATCTTTAGAAAAATGAAAATTAAATGCATTAAATTCCTCTAATTCCATATAATCACAACTTCCATAAGCTTCAAATTTAGTAAGGAGATACATATATATTTTTATCCCATTGCCTTAGATGCTTTAAGGCACTGAAAGGTATTTTGAACAATCTTGCATTTATTACCTTGGATACTTTAAACATTTGTTCTCACTTTTATCATCACTAGCTATAGTTAACTAGTTTTATGTTGGTCTATTAAGTATAACCAAATCTTTATTTTACTTATTTATTTTAAACTAAATTTTATTTATCAAACATACAGTGCAGTATTAGTTTCTGGAGTAGAATTCAATTATTCATCACTTACATACAAGACCCAGTACTCATTACAACAGGTGCGCTCATCACCCATCTAGCCCATCCCCCCCACCTCCTTTCGTCAACCCTCAGTGTGTTCTCTATTGTTAAGAGTCTTTTATGGATTGTTTCCCTCTCTCCTTTTTTTCTATTCCCCCTTCCAATATGTTCTTCTGTTTTCTTTCTTAAATTTCACATATGAATGAAATTGTATGGTATTTGTCTTTGACTGACTTCTTTCGGTTAGCATAATATACTCTAGCCCCATTCATGTCATTGCAAATGGCAAGATTTCACTTTTTGATCACTTAGTAATATTTCATTGTGTATATATACCATGTATTCTTTATCCATTCATCAGGTGATGGACATTTGGGCTCTCTCCATAGTTTGGCTATTGGTGATAATGCTGCTATAAACATTGGGGTGCATGTACACCTTTGAATCTGTATCTTTGTATCATTTGGGTTAATAACGAGTAGTGCAATAGCTGGGTCATAGGGTAGCTCTATTTTTTACTTTTGGAGGAAGCTCCACACTGTTTTCCAGAGTGGCTGCACCAGCTTGCATTCCTACCAATAGCGCAAGAAGGTTCCCCTTTCTTCACATCCTCACCAACATCTGTAGTTTCCTAGGTTGTTAATTTTAACCATTCTGACTGGTGTAAGGGGGTATCTCATTTGGTTTTGATTTGTATTTCTCTGATGGATGAGTAATGTTGAGCATCTTTTCATGTGTCTGTTAGCCATCTGGATGTCTTCTTTGGAAAAGTGTCTCTTCAGGTCTTCTGCCCATTTCTTAACTGGATTGTTTGGTTTTGGGGTATTGAGCTTGATAAGCTCTTTATAAATTTTGGAGACTAGCCCTATATCAGATATGTTGTTTTCAAATATCTTCTTCCATTCCATAGTCTGACTTTTAGTTTTGTTGTATAACCAAACCTTTAAAACAACTCATTACACTAAATTTGAGAACTGAAATAGATTTCTATGAATACCATAATTTTAATTAAGTTTCTACAATCTAGCAAATAACAGAAATGAAAAATGTTTAGGCATTATTATGTTGATTATATATAATATATATATTATAAATATGCCTATTACAATAGGCATGTTATGCTTATTATTGCCTCTTATGAAGCAAGATGATGACTACTTAATTTAGGGCATTTTCCAAGAACCAGAGAGAAAAGTTAAATATACCACCTTACCAGTACCATCATTAGGGACATTTTACTAGATCACCTTGATTTGCCCTTCTTCAAATGTGACTTTGTTTCTCCTCAAGCTCAATTATTCTATCCAGACTCATCTGTGATCCTTGTGGTTCTTCCTTCAATCTCCCTTTAAAGGGTTCAACAGATTTTTAAGTAAAATCCTTGTGAAAATACCAGATGCGACTCTCTGTTTGTTTTTACCCAAGATGGGAATTACTTTCTCTCTCGTAGTGAGAACCTAAAACCTAAAAGCCACAATGAATCTGTACCTTGGGGAACTGATAAATCAATATATTTAAATTAGAAGGAAGTCAGACTTGAGGAATAGAAGTTGATTTTTGTTCTCTCACAAAACTAAGAAACCAATTTCTGTCTCTCACTAAATCGACTATTAACTTGCTAATTCACATACCTTTGCTAATCACTGGAAAGTTATTTCAACCTTGCTAACCCTGCAACTATCCTCTCTAGTCATCTTACTTCTTTTGTCCCTCTGGGGATATCCCCCATGGCCTGTTGAAAACTTTCCACCTTACTTCTCTCAAATAGGTTCTCAGATTTAGAAGGAAAAAAAAATTCTGAAAGGAAGATGACCCAGTTTTCTAGAGTGAATAAAAATGTTCACCTGCAGTGGAAATATTATACTATTTTTTCCCCAAAGCTATAAGATGGTGGGACAAGTAGTACTTTGTATTTAGAAGTATTGAATAAACAATGTCAAAAATCTTATTTAGAAAATCTACCAAGAATCAATAAAGACAACACAGAAAATTACAGAGTTTTTTAAAAAATTAAGACAAAGCCTCTTTCTCTTGTTATCTAATTTCTCTATTTACTAAAAATTTCAATGAGCCTTTCTATTCCAAACCTTACAGTATAAAGGCAAGTTTGTTTGACCAGTGATACTAGGTCAGGAAAATATTTTACCCAAGAAAAAAGATAGCCTTTTTATGCCATATAAAAAGAGAATGATATTTCAGAAAACATTCAACTAAAGCTCAAAATATGAAGTATTAAACTTCTTCAATCTATATGAGAAATTGTATATATACATATATGCTGAGTTTTTCTTACTCATATGCGTTTCCCTTAAATTTATGGACTTTTTATCTCTTGCTGCTAAATCTACAAGGAATTGCTTTAAACTACTTTTTATAGTGCCTAAAAAGTTAACTCCAATTTTTCCTACCGCCTCCTCCTGCCTGCCACTCCCAGGAATCCATTCTAATTCCTTAAATTTAAGATATTTCATTTATTTATTTATTCAATAAATATTTGAAGTCTCACTCTGCTTCAGTCACTTAGGCTCTCGGATGCCATGGTGAGCACAAACGGACACAGCCTCTGCTCTTACCGAGCTGATTGTCAAATGGGGCGTTCAGATATTAATCAAATAATCACCCTAAGGAAGGTATAATTATGAATGGAGGTTCACTTTCTGGAAAAAAAAAACAACACCACCACAATCCTAGAGAGTGTGAGCAATGGGATCCTCACCTAGACTGAAGGAAGAGGTAAAGCTTTTGAGGAAACAAACTACACATCAAGAACCAAAACTGGCTGGATCTATAATCCCAGATTTAATCTCTTTTCATAACAGCATTTGGTAAGTCATACAAACAGCCTATTTATTAATTCTAGGGTGAGAAGAACAAAATTTAGTCTTGACCCTTTCCCCACCAAAAGTATTCCTTTGCATCCGGTAGGAAATACTTACCATCACTCATCTCAGCATTATATATTTTAGAGGTTCCCCCCCCCCCCACACACACACAAACAGAACCTGCTGGGTATTTCCACAAATTTTCTAAGGGAGAGAAAAGAGTGGAAAAAAAAACCAACCAGCATTTTTTCACCGTTTTGCTTCTCTGTCAAATGAATTACCCTTTTGAAATATTTTCTGTAAAAACAAAGATGTTTCACAGACTCTGATTTGCAAGCTATTCCATAAATATTATTATTATAGATTTCCAGTTTATTCTTTTTAGATCCTCTATGGGAACCTGTAACTCCAGATCAAATTACTCCTCACTTACATTTCAGTTAATGGAGCACATTAGATAATCTTCATTTTCAATCATTGATTATTTATTTTGAAACAATGTAAAGAAGATATTTCTTATAACAAAATTTTCCTAAAACTCTAGATATATTTGGTCACTTTTCCTTTGGTTGTTTTTACGTGTGGGTTGTTTCTTTTTTTTTTTTTTCCAATTTATTCTTATTACAAAGTTAACACATATAAACAGAGAAAAAAAGTTTTTCAATAATAAAATAAAATGAAAATTTACCAGCCCTGAGCCAGAGATAATTTCTATTAATATTTTGTTATATGCCTACATATATTTATATATCATTTGCCCTACTTCCTCAGAATTTTCATAAGGTGTTTGAGTAAGAAAAATGACATTACTTTTCCTCTCAACCATAATTAATGATCCATTTCCATCGTTTGTCAAATATTAAGTTATATAAACATTTATGGAGTAGCTACTGTCTGCCTACTACAAAAATGATATGGTTCCATTCTAAAGCTGCCACGTAAGTCAGTATTGGCACCAGGGTTTAAAAAATACAAGTTTGTAGGGGCACCTGGGGGGCTGGGTTGGGTAAGCATCTGCCTTTGGCTAAGGTCATGAACCTGGGGTCAGCCTCCCTATTAAGGAAGAGTCAGCTTCCTCCCTCTGCCCTTCCCCCACCCCTATTTGAACTCTCTCTTGTTCTCTTTCAAAAAAAAAAAAAAATCTTAAAAAAATAGAAGTTTGTCTTCATTTCAGTTATTTAACTCTATTTTTCTCTTATTCTTTTTTTAAATTCTGCCAAGTTTTTCCTTTAACTCATAAATTTCATCTTTTTGCTATCATCACAGCATTTCAATCTACAGAAATCACTAGGAATCCTGACTTTATTATCTGCCATTTTAGCTAAGGCCCCCAACACACACTTTTGTGTCATCAGCGAATTTGAAAATAATTTCATCTAAGCCCTCATTTAAATCATTAATAAAAATGTCAAACCATTGATAGGATATGGTAAGACTAGCTAAAAGAGAAAGGACAACAGCAAAGTGGCTCACCACCCCAACTCCAGTGAAAAGAAAACAGGGGAAAAGAGGAGGAGACTGTGGACCCAGAAAAGCCTCTTGCTGGACGCACAGCAGGAGTCCGGCATAAGAGAAAGGAGGGAACCTCAGCTACCTTGCATATCAAAAGCAATACTCATGGTGTTTTTCAGGCATTATATGAACTGTCCTAACAGCCAAAGTGCTCAAAGAGAGGGAAAATTTTACATAATCCTCTTCAATTAGGGATTATTGCCATAATGAAAGCTATAACACAACAAAGAACCAGTTAGCTTAGCTGACAGGCTCTCCTCAGGGGCTCCTGGTTGGAAAGTGATAAAACCCACCCTATATCTTTTTAAAGGAGATACATTCCACTACAATTTACCCAAAGAACACAAAAACAGTAATTTGAAAAGATGTATACACTCCTATGTTTATGAAACATCACTTACAACAGCCATATTATAGAAGTAGTCCAAATGTCCATCAATAAATGGATAAAGAAGCTGGGGGGGTGGTGGTGGTGACGGAATATTATTCAGCCATAAAGAATGAAATGTTGCCATTTGCAACATGGTTGGATCTAGAGAGTATGATGCTAAGCAAAATAAGTCAGTCAGAGAAAGACAAATACTATATGATTTCACTCATATGTGGAATTTAAGAAAGAAAGCGAAGGGGAAAAAAGAGACAAGCCAAAACCATACTCTTACGTATCGAGAACACCAACAAATAGAGAATAAACAGATGGTTACCAGATGGGAGGTAGATGGGGGGATGGGTGAAACAGGCAAAGGGGATGAAGGGTACATGTATCCTGATGAGCACTGAGTAGTATATAAAATTGTTGAATCACTGTATTGTACACCTGAAAGTAACAGAACACTGTTAACTATACTGGAATTAAAATTTTAAAATAAAATGTCAAAAAATAAAAGGGATATATTAATCAGAAATAAGTTATTCTGGAACGACAAACAACTCTTCCAACAATGGCCTACAATGATAACACTTTACATACCTTGGAGATTTTCTGGCAGCTGCAAAATCTGCCAGATTCTGCCACAGCTCTGTTTTATGGCTCCATTCCAAGTGTCTTCTTCGTTTGGGTTCATAGGCCAAAAGTGTTGCCCCCACCCCTGTCCCTTGGCAGAGGGAGGATAGAAGTGGAACAACGCAATGGCTCAGAAACATTCTGCTTGGAAAAGGCACGAGACACCCTCTTTCATTCTATAGGTGGGAGCAAGTTCACAGGGTCAAACCCCCTCTCAGGTGTGGCAGTTTGGATAAAGGGTTAACAAGATGTTTTCTCTGCTGCTTAAGAATTTGACCTTTATGGGGCACCTGGGGCTCAGTCGGTAAACGTCTGCCTTTGGCTCAGGTCATGATCCCAGGGTCCTGGGATCGAACCCCACATGGAGCCCCACATTGGGGTCCCAGCTTAGAGGGGTGCCTGCTTCTTCCTCGGGCCCCTGCTGGTGCGTGCTCTCTCTGTCTCTCTCTCTATCTCTCTCTCAGATGAATAAATAAAATTTAAAAAAAAAAAGGAATTTGACCTTTATTCATCTCTCTAGCTCTGTTCCCCTGGAGCCCCAGATTAGAGTTCTGTATTAGCAATATTCCTCAGCCACATTGCTTATAATAAAAATAATCTCTGACTGGAAATTGCATCTGACCCGGGATGAACTATAAATGCCCTTTAGATGGATACCTGCTGGAGGCGGTGTAGCTTTTAGCTTCCCCGAGTGTGGTCACTGTCTGATGCAGCTCGTCCTCGTGTGGATTTAGGAGCTCTGTTTCTGACGTTGTTACTAGAGATATTGACTCCACTGGGGAACAAGATTCTAAGTCAGAGTGATTCCTGCACCTGACCCAGGTGGATCTCGTCTTCCCACCTTTGAGCTGATCCTGGGCAGCTGTGCGAGTTGATGTCCCACTGGCAAACTGTGGTTCCTGTTCTCTTGGGGTTTTTTTTGTTTTGTTTTTTGGTTTGTTTTTTTTCTGAGTGAATCTGATGCCAAAGTGGCTGGTGGTAGTTTTGTACATCTAAATGCTGAGTTGAACCTAAGAATACCCCCATGGTGGGCCTCATACACAGAAATTGCCTATTCACACACAGTGAAGCACTACAAGGCTGTATGTTCTTACTGGGAGAGGAGCAAATGACTAGAAACGGTAATAAAATCTACACAGGGGATTCTCCTATGGGACTCTGCTACCTTTCGGCACATGCTAGATTGATGGAGAACTACTGATCAACAAAGGCAGATAGAAAGAAAGATATGCGTGGCTCAGATACCCGAATCTGCTTTTTACTTCTTATAAATCAGTGAGCACCAGAATCCTCATCAGTGAATTTACTATTTTACAGGCCATTTTACTGAAGAGAACAAACCCAACTGGAACTCAATTAAGAAAGAAAAAAAAGGGCGCCTGGGTGGCTCAGTGGGTTAAGCCGCTGTCTTCGGCTCAGGTCATGATCTCAGGGTCCTGGGATCGAGTCCCGCATTGGGCTCTCTGCTCAGCGGGGAGCCTGCTTCCCCCCCCCCCCCGTCTGCCTCTCTGCCTACTTGTGATCTCTGTCAAATAAAATCTTTAAAAAAAAAAAAAGAAAGAAAAAAAGTGGACTTATTCATGTAATTGAAAAGGGGAGGGATGGAGCTATAACTTAATGGACTTGAGTCTCCAGGACTCTCTCTTAGTTCCTATCTCTAATTTTTTCAGCCTCTTTTCTTTCTTTCTTTTTTTTTTTAAGATTTGTTTGTTTATTTGACAGTGAGATAGAGCAAGAAAGCACAAGCAGGGGGAGCTGCAGAGGGAGAGGGGAAGCAAGCTCCCTGCTAAGCAGAGAGCCCGATGTGGGACTCGATCCCAGGATCCTGAGATCATGACCAGAGCTGAAGGCAGGTGCCCAAATGACTGGGCAACCCAGGCATCCCTAATTTTTTCAGCTTCTTGGCTTCATTCTCGCCTAGTCCAGGAGGAATTGTTTTCACATGACAGAGCTGATGACAGCTGTGGCTCACATTCTTCCAATGAACATCTATCTTCTTTTCATGAATGATTTCACTTAAAAATAGGATGGGATGCTCTTGTTATCTTACTTATCTTAATTGGACTGAGCTTTCATTTTACCGTGATTTTTCTCCCACTTATGGATTGAAGACTATCCTTCTTGCTAGAGAATCCAGGGGGAAAGTAGAAATTGAGTAAACTGGTAATCAGAAAACTCTACATATGGTAGGGACCATGGTGATCACGTAGTCCATGAATTCTGACTTCATCTAACATTATATTGTCCTTCCCAGGATGTGAGCCTAGCCTTTGTTCTTATTCAGGTCATGACTTGAAAGTCTATTTTTATTGTTAAGAATAATCACAAACTTACGCTTATTCTGGACTTTAAACTCTGTTTTAAATTGGCTCCCTGGAAACAGTTTCTGAGGAATCTTATACAAGAAGTTGCTAAAGGATGATCTCAGGAGATACACCTGTTAGGAAGTAAGGAGGGCGGGATTGGGCGGTGGGAGAAGTGGTCATTACTGAGGCCTCAGGTTTCTATAGGCTGCCCTAAAATTATTCCAAATTGGGGCAAGGTTTTTTTTATTCTTGCATTAGCAACACCTGGGAGAGCTTTAAACTTGGGTCAGATCAATCCCCTGCAGCCAAGGGCAATTTCAAGTGTTGAATGCGCCTGTGAGCCAGCAACAGCCAATATTCCCAGCAGCTTGGAAAGGAGTACATTGGCCCTGAAGATGGGGTCCTGGTGGGGAATGTAATATCTACATTCTTCTTTTTTCTTAAGATTTTATTTATTTGGGTGGCTCAGTTGTTAAGCGTCTGCTTTCAGCTCAGGTCATGATTCCAGGGTTCTGGGATCGAGCCCCACATCGGGATCCCTGCTTGGTGGGAAGCCTGCTTCTCCCTCTCCCACTCCCCCTGCTTGTATTCCCTCTCTCACTGTCTCTCTCTCTCTATCTCTGTCAAATAAATAAATAAATAAAATCTTTTCCTTAGAGATTTTATTTATTTGACAGAATGGGAGAGAGAGAGAGAGTAAGAGCATGAGAAGGGGGAGGGTCAGAGGGAGAAGCAGACTCCTTGCTGAGCAGGGAGCCCAAGAGGGGCTCCATCCCAGGACTCCAGGATCATGACCTGAGTCAAAGGCAGATGTTTAACCAACTGAGCCACTCAGGCACCCCCTACATTCTTCTTACACATAATTTTATGTTGGGATAGATTCCCTTCTTTTCATTCTCCTACTCCTTCTTCTACATCAGAGAGCACCTTATTACAGCCATCCCATTATATGTTTCCCCTATTTCTTTTCACTCACATTTATGCAGTTATTATTTTCAATTTTTCTTTTTTTTTCCTTGTACATATGGTGTTTGAATCTTCGTAAGCCTGCTTTTCTAAACCTATCGGTTCTGATAGAATGCAATTATTTCATACAGTTTTCTCCCACCGAACCAATCTTTTCTTCCTCATGGGATAGAAACGAGTTAGAATATTAGTTTGCCCTTTGATGTTCTCTACTTTCAAAGGATATTTCAGTGCTCTTGGCAGCAAACAAAGAAAACAAGCCTAATCCAGTGAAAGAGAAAAATTATTCTTAGACGGGCTAAAGGTCACACATTAGGCAAGAAGGCTGAAAAGACAGACTTGGGCAGGGATGGAAGTGAACAAAGCACAGCCAAGGTGCTGCTGAAAGAGTCCGGGGAGTAGGATGCTTTCCTAGCGCTCACACTCCTGGAGACCCACACCTGTGCTGCTGGCACCTGCTGCCTCTGGCCACCGGCCACCTCCCCCCATCCCCCGAACGCATAGCGCCTCGGTAGACACAATAAGGATACTGACGTTACCAGAATTAACTATTAACCAGAAAGACTGTCATTCCCTCTCAGCTTCCATGTTATGAATCAGAGCCCTCCATTCCTTATTTCTTCCTTGTGATTCACCCTGGGGGGAAAAAAAAAAGATGTTCATGTACTAGGCTACCAAAACAATAGGTGACTTATAGAAAACTATCCAAGACATGTAAGGATTTGTCAGTGTTATTCCTTGAACACAATTTTCAGAGTAGTGGTATATTTGGATTCTTTGCCTTACCTCTTTAACTTGTCCCTCTGCGGTCTTTATAATTTATGGTAGGAAACATCTTTTATGTAATCTACCTTCCTATGTCCTCATTACACTCCAGCAACAATAGCATTTTTGCTTGTCCATGTTTTTTATCCTCCTCTGAGGTCCTAGTTTGAGATGGAAAAATGTGTTCTGTTGAGGGAAAAAACAGGTCTTCAGTCATGTAAAATGGAGAAGCATTACAAACTATAACTCCCTTTCGAAAAATCTCAAAGCACAGTAGCAGTAGCATATTAAAGGTTTTGGGATTTTTTTTTTTTTAAGATTTATTTATTTGAGAGAGAGAGACAGAGCACAAGCAGGACAGAGGGAACTGGGAAAGCAGACTTCCGGCTGAGAAGCGAGAGCGGGACTCGAGGCTCGATCCCACCACCCTGAGACCCTGACCTGAGCCGAAGGCAGTCGCTCAACTGACTGAGGAACCCGGGCGCCCCAGGGAAATTCCGAAGTGGAAAAATAGATTTAGTTTTAGTTCAGCTTCGACCATTCTTTACCAGAGTATTGTGGCTATTCCAGTCCACGCCATCCTCCTTCCCGTGCCTCAGGGGCTGGAATCCTGAGCGCTCCATATGGCCGCCTCTCTCCTCTGCCGGTTCCTGAGGAGGTGCGCGCGCTGAGGGCGCTGGCCAGAGGTCAGGGAGCAGCAAGAGCGAGGAGCCTTTGTTTTCCTTCTTCTGCTTTGGGCTTGGGCAGTAGCGGTGGCGGGACATTGCGGGCCATAGCAGCGCAGTGGCAGCCACAGCGGCAGAGGACAGTCAGCAGCTCGGCTTCCAGCACCCTGAACCCTGAGTGACTCCGGGCTTCCTGCAAAGGCGACCGCGGCGCGACCTCCAGCCCAGCGTGGCAGCGGTGGTGCCCAGGCAGCCTCAGCCGCACAGGGCTCCTGGCACGTGGCAACACACCTCTCCCTTCTGCTCTCCCTTCTGCTCCAGCCTTAGGAGAGGACATCTTCCCGCGGTTATTGTTATCCAGGTAGCATCCTTTCTCCTCCACCCCTTCCGCCCTTCTAACACTTTGGCCGGCAGTTCCCTGCCTTCAAGGCTAAAGGTTGGAAAACCCTGACGTTGTTTCTTCTTCTTCTTCTTCTTCTTCTACTACTACTACTACTACTACTTCTTCTTCTTCTTCTTCTTCTTCTTCTTCTTCTTCTTCTTCTTCTTCTTCTTCTTCTTCTTCTTCTTCTTCTTTAAGATTTTGACAGACAGAGATCACAAGTATGCAGAGGCAGGCAGAGAGAGAGGAAGAAGCAGGCTCCCTGCTAAGCGGAGAGCCCGATACGGGGCTCGATCCCAGGACCCTGAGATCATGACCTGAGCTGAAGGCAGAGGCTTTAACCCACTGAGTCACCCAGGCGCCCCCCTGGCGTTGTTTCTATTGCTCTGACTGCACACAGGAACAAACGTGGTATTTTCCTCCCAGAAACCGTAACAACTTTCAGGACTATAGGATTCTGCCTGACATAGGTTAAGAAATGCCAACAGCCCAAATCCTGTCCACATTTCTTCTATTTTCTAGTTGTTGCTTTTTCTGTAAATAAGTACTTCATGAATGCTATTACTTTTTACATTTTATTCCATATTTTGACCCAAGTATTATTTAAATTCCATGTTCCGTTCACATGTTCTACCTAAGAATTCTCATCGATACCTATTGGATCAAATATTGTTTATTTTGTTCACCATCATTCTGTGCAATGGTACAGAGATAGATATAACTCTTAACCAGCTTACTTACTTTTGAGATAACTTACACGCAGTTAAGTGCACAAATCTTAAATGTGCAGCTTGATGAATGTTTACATATATGTGTAATATACATGTAATATACATATAGATATACGTACACACCTGTTATGTAAGCATCAACTAAAGATGTAGAACATTTCCAGCATCCCAGAAGGCTTCCTCATGCCTCTCTGTAAATACTCCATTAAACATAATGAGTATTCTGAACTATATCACAGATTAGTTCCGCCTGTTTTGAATGTCATATAAATGGTATTATATAGTATATATTCCTTTATGTCTGGTCTCTTGCAGTATTTTGCATGCAAATTTCATCCATGCTATGAAGTACTGGTTTGCTCATTTTTATTGTAGTAGTATTATTATTGTAGCACCACTTTATCATTCATTCACAACTTATTTATCTATTCAATTCATGATGGACATTTGAGTTTTTACCAGGTTGGAGCTACTACTAATAATGTTTCTGTGAACAGTCTTCTTATATTTATCTTTTGATGGTTATAGCATTCACGTCTGTTGGTGTCATACTCAAAAGTGAAATTACTGAGTCACAAGGTATATGCACATTTGGCTCTAGTAAATATTGCCAAAAGAATTTTTCAAAGTGGTTGTACAAATTTGCATACCCACAAGCAATGTAGGAGAGTTCCACTTGTTCCACATTCTCGCCAAACCTTGGTGTTGCCATCCTGGTATTTCAACCTTGGTATTTCATTATAGTTTTTATCTGCTTTTTTGATATTTAAGCATGATGAGAGCCCTTTATACTCACTGGCTATGTGGACATCTTTCTGTAAGGCATAAATTTCTTCTCCTTTTAAAATATTGGGTTGTTTTTTTTTTGTTTTTTTTTAAATCATTGTGGGAGTTTTTATGATCTAGGATGAGTTCTCTGTCAGATACATGTATTGGAGATATCTTCTCCCGGCCTATGGTTTATATTTCCACTCAATTGCTTCCATCTTTTGATAAATAGAATTTCTTAACTTTAATGAAGTATAACTTGTCAATCTTTGCTGTTATGGATAGTTTAAGGTATTTTTGTCTAGACCAAGGTCATGAGGATATTTTCCTTTGTTTTCTTGAAAAGCTATATTTGGGACATTCAGGTCTTTGATCATCTCAAAGTAATTTTTTAGTGGAGATGAGTGTTAATTTTTTTCCATATAGATATCCAGTTGATCTGGCACCACTTATTGAAATGACCATCCTTTCTCCTGAATTCCAATAGGCTCCTGATTGTAAACCATGTGACTATATTTACGTAGATCTATTCTAAATTCAGCATTCTATTTGCCTATTCTTTCCCCAATATTATACTGTCTTATTGAAGCTTTAAAGTTATTGATATATGATAGTCTACAGTTCCAATCTTTTACCTTCATGATTGCCTCCTTCATTCTCAGCTCTTGCATTTCCATATATATATATTTTTTTTAAAGAGAGTCTTTAGTCCAAGTTAATGTAATTATTGAAATGCTTGACTTTAACTGTACCCAGTTTCTACTGGTTTTTTATTTGTCCATTGGTTTTTATTCCTTTATTTCTCCTTTCTTGCCTTGTTTTGTATCACAAAATTATTATTCCATTTTTCCCTTCTCTTAGCTTTTTTTTCTTTTTTTTTTTTTTAAAGATTTTATCTATTTATTTGACAGACAGAGATCACAAGTAGGCAGAGAGGCAGGCAGGGAGAGAGGGGGAAGCAGGCTCCCAGCTGAGCAGAGAGCCCAATGCAGGGGGGTTGATCCCAGGACTCTGAGATCATGACTTGAGCCAAAGGCAGAGGCTGGCTTTAACCCACTGAGCCACCCAGGTGCCCCCTCTCTTAGCTTTTTAAACAGCTTCGTTGAGACACAATTTACATACTATGCGATTCACCTACTGAAAGTATACAATTCAATGGCTGTTGGTATATTCAAAAAGTGTGCATCTGTCACTACAATCAATCCTACAACATTTCATTACCTCAAAAAGAAATCTCATAACCTTCAGCCATCACCTTCCAATCCCCCATATTCCCTCAGCCTTAGGCAAACACTAATCTACTTTCTGTCTTTATAGATTTGCCTATTCCCATTTCATAGAAATGGGAACTCAATGGTTATCAGTATGGTATTATCGTGTGTGTGTGTGTATGTGTATGTGTGTGTTTGTATATATGTGTAAGAGACTAAGAAGGAAAAAGGAGAAGTTGTGAATAACACACTGAGTGAGGCTAGAGTAAGATTTTATATTTTTTGAGCATGGGCAATTATGTGTGCTTAAAGATCAGATTTATAAATAAGGATATTGAATTTCATGTCCTTGGTGAAGTTCACTAAGAGAAACTAACATTTCACAGATGAATCAATACTCCTAAGTGCAAAAGTTTTGGTTCTCAAATATCTGCTGACGAAAGACTGTATGTATTTTAGCACTGTAATAAGAGTCAACAAGCTGAAACCAGTTTTTCCCTTCAAACGACTTCAAAGGAAAGGTGGACCTCAGCCACTCCTATCCTTTTTTCTAGAAGGTAAATAAAAATGACTAATGCAGTTGGTGATATAAAGCCTGTATTTTTCTTCAATGGACAAAAAGACCTCTTAAGAATTTTGAGTTTCATCATATATATGTTACATTTATTATTCAGACCAACCAAATAATTCTGTATGGTAGGTTATGATTATTCTTATTTTATGATAAAATATCCGAGGCACAGAGTAGTAATGTACCTTAACCAA
This sequence comes from Martes martes, assembly GCF_963455335.1. Classification (NCBI taxonomy): domain Eukaryota; kingdom Metazoa; phylum Chordata; class Mammalia; order Carnivora; family Mustelidae; genus Martes; species Martes martes. The sequence goes on from NC_137895.1 coordinate 67,108,450, forward strand.
GGTCATATGGCTTGTAAATGGTATGGTCAGGGTTCAAACCCAGAGCCTATGCTCTAAATCATTATGTCTTATGTCTCCCAAACAGTAAAGAGTTATTCAAAGGTGATGTACCAATAATCTTTCAACCAAGAAGTTCTTGCAGCAATAATCAGGAGACTGCCTAGTACGATTCTACATTTCCTAAGCTCAACTTACACCCATTGAACTTAAAGCCAATGCTTCTGATATTTTTCAGTGGCTCCGTTAAATTTCCAACAAAATCATGGGAATAAGATTCAATGCTCAGTCACCATATACGTCCTGCATTCTGCATGATCTGCTTTAGCTGACAACTATTCCTTTGTTTTGATTTAGCCAAACTGAAAAAAAAAAAAAAAAGGCCGACATTGAACTTGCATCTCAAATCTGAAAAAGTCTTTCTGAATTCCCATGTATCAACCATTGTTAGAAAGACTAAGTACAAATCAAGGGAATTAAGTTTAATCCCTCTAATAAATAAAGAGAGCCTCAGCCGGGGTTAGGGAGAAATCTCTCCCAGCAGGGCTCTCCGGAAGGATAGAAATTTACTGTTCTGCATTATTTGCTGAAGCACTGAGAGTAAGCCACTGTCTGAAAGGGCATATTACATCAGGGTGAAACTTTAACTCTCTTCCAAAATTAAAGTGCATATTCAATCTCTTACTGGACTTTTTCTTTGGAAAAGACTTGTCTTCAATAAGCAATTTTTCCACTGTGGGTTGAGAACAATAATTTCAAGATCATAGATATGACCATGGTATCTAGGGATTTTCTTAAAATTTTAGCTGTGGAAAGAGAAAATTATAATTTAAGAAGAATTTTCCAGTTTTAGCTAGTTCAGGGTCTGAAATGTAAACATGATGAATGTACATAGTCTGTATAATGGACAAGGAAACACTCCACTTTCATCCTCAGCAGGATTCTGTGACTTAAGAGACTCCCCCATATTGTCAGAATGCTTCCTGCCATGATAAAACAATTAAGATAAAATACCAAGCCGTAACAGGCCTCAACTACAGGAGAAGAGAGTAAAAAGAAAAAAATGTAACCACTAATAGTTGTATCTCTCCCATCACAATTTGATGTAAACATCTTCTTTTACCTCTACCCTTAACCAATCTTAGCAGAGTAAAGGGATCCTGATGTCTTATCTTTCTTTTGAGACAGCACTTCTCAAACTTTTCCATCTCCAAGACCACTTTATGTTCTTAAAAATTATCAGATTCTGAAGAACTCTTCTTGGTCATGTGGATTATATCCATTAAAACTGACAAGCTGGTAAGGTGTTGATTTATTTTACCATAAAAATAATGAACCCATTATACATAAATATGAATAATACAGGTTTTATGGAAATTAACTGTATTTTCCAAAAAACATTAGTGGGAAGAGAAAGATTTTGCGAATTCTGGATTGTCCTATCTGCTTCAGCATTCAAACTCTTCTAACATGCTGTTTTGGTTCAAGTGTGTGAAGAAAATCTGGATACGCAATTTGAACAGGGAAAAGTATTTTAATTGCCTTTTCAGATAATTATCAGTACTCCTCTTTGATACTGCACTAAGAATCAATAAGTGACAGTTTATTAAAAGTCAGTTTCCATGTGGAATCCAAAATCATTATCAATGAAATTTCTTTACTGCATTACATTAAAATTCATTGCACTTGAATGGATATTTTATCCATAGGTTATTTTGTAACACCAAATTTTGGCCAATTGGGGCAAATTTAGTTTGCTGAGCCACTCAGATCTTCCATATATTAGCACATTTCATTAAACAAAATTTTAGAAATCACAGTTGTTAATATCACCACTGATCTCATCAGAAAGATATAAGAAAAGTGTTTGTGTTGGGAAGCTATCAAGCTCATGCAGAAGATACAAGCTTTCCAGAACTCTAATTTTTTTTATAAGTAATGGGAGGGGTTTTTTTTTAATATTTTATTTATTTATTTGCAGAGAGAGCACAAGCAGGGATAGCAGCAGGCAGAGGGAGAGGAAGAGGAAGAAGCAGGCTCCGCGCCAAGCAGGGAAGCCCCACAGAGCTCGATCCCAGGACTCTGGGTTCATGACCTGACCCAAAGGCAGACTCTTAACTGACTGAGCCACCCAGCTGTCCCCAGCATTCTAATTTTCACTTGAAAACTCAAATTTAATCATTGGTATCAAATACTGTCAGTTGTGTTCCTTGAAGTGACAGGATTACTTGATTCATTTTCGAGACAGTCTCTCTCAAGTTACATTAAGTCTGAGTAACTATAGTTTGTCTCTTAGTCATTAGTAAGTGATGCTCCTTGGAAAAAGCAGCTAGTAGAGCTCACAGGTCAAAAAACTTGTGTAAGTTCTTTTTTCTTGATATAACCATAATACTTGGATATGCAGCAGAAGTGCGCTATGTGTACTTCATATTTTTTGTCATACAGTGTAATAAAAAGATGTATACTTAAGGGTCAAGATTTAATAAAATTAAGTTTTACTGCTTCATCGAGGGCATTCTTAAGTGAACTAGGGTAATTTTTTTGTTCCTGTGAGTGTATGACAGTGAAGAAGATCATGACTAGTTTGGTTCCAGGGTCTTGATTCATGTTAAGGCTCTGGCAGTTTTAACCACCATTTCCTTTGCCCATCAATACAAATGCCAATAGAGTGAAAAAGGTGAGTAATGTCAGCATTTTTATGAAAATTGTTTTGACTTTGCAGACCCAGGGGTCCATGGGCCACACTTTAAAAATGATTCTCTAATAATAACATAGTACATTAATACCTGAATTAAAAGTACTGCTTTCCAGGTTTTTTTGAGAGGAAGACTGCCCTAGAAAAATATTTTGACTAAATGTTGCCACTGAGAGGACCTGATATTTACTTAAGTATATGGGTTGTTTTCACATGTCATCACATAGGCCTATGATCCCCAAACTTTTTAATTGGACACCCATCTAAGCAATGTTGAGCTGATATTCCTGATATATGCATAATTATTTCTTTATAAACTACATAGATAGTGCTATAGTAATATATTCTATACATTACAGGACACACCTCCAAAGATAGAAATTTTGAAAGGATGAGATAGAAATAAACACTATTGTTAAGTGGAATAATAATTTATATATAATATAACATATACATAATTATATGTGTAATATACATACAATTCATAATAAAATAGCTCATTTTATTATAAGTAAAACATTTCTTTGCCTTCACCAAAGAAATTTCAGTGAGAGAAATGTAATTGAATTGTTTGTTTCTATAAAATTTGGTTTGGTACTGTAGGATAAAGTGATATGAAGTTCTGGTTACAAATTAAGTTTATTTCAATATTTGGTGTTAATGGTTCACACAGCTAAACAAAAGATCTTACAAAGAATTATGAATTCAAGTTGAAGGATTAGCTGCCTTTACTAAACCAATCCACCTGCCTATTGACATTTATGTAGTAAATTTCTATTTTCCCAGATATCAATAAGTTGTCTTGCAAGCAGTCAAAGTTTCTGCATTTTCATATTTTAAACAAATGGGTTTACAACTAAGCTTTTGGAATATTTAAAAATAGATTAGGTGGGGATGCCTGGGTGGCTCAGTTGGTTAAGCGGCTGCCTTCGGCTGGGGTCGTGATCCCGGGGTCCTGGGATCGAGTCCTGCATGGGGCTCCTTGCTCAGCGGGGAGCCTGCTTCTCCCTCTGCCTCTGCCTGCCTCTCTGTCTGCCTGTGCTCACTCTCTCTGACAAATAAATAAATAAAATCTTTAAAAAATAAAATAAAATAAAAATAGATTAGGTAGTTTTATTTTAGATATAGTCTAAGTATTTAGATAATAAAGTTTTATAGATAACATAAATCACTTTTGGCAAAAAAAAAAAATCCCACAATGATGGAAATATTTTAAGACATCTGTTATCAAAACATCTTATATGTTCGTACAATGTCTTAATGTATACAAATGTCTTATACAGAAGAGTTTCTTTCAAAATGCAGATACATATTCTTACTCAATGTTAAATGTTTCCTTTCCCCTGAAATGACAGATTAAATGTGGTTTTTTTGTATGTTTATTTTGATTCTCATTCTTACATCCATGGAACCACTTTGAAAGTAGTTTTGTAGATTCTTTTAAAAGTTAAATATACCCCTGCTATACAATTCAGTCATTCTACTCCTAGATATTTACCCAAGAGAAATGAAAGCATATGTCCATACAAACACTTGTACATAAATATTCATAGCACTGTTTGTTTTGGACAAAAATTAGAAAAATCTAAATGTCCATCAAGAGATGAACTGGTAAACTCTGGTAGATCCATACAATCAAATAACACACAGCAGTAAAATGAATGAACTATTGATACATGTTGCAACATGGATGTATCTCAAAATAATTATGCTAAGTGAAAGAAGTCATACAACATACATACTTTATGATTCCATTTATATAAAATTCTAGGAAATACAAACTCTTCTATAGTGACAGAAAACAGATTAGTGGTTGCCTGCGGACAGGAAACAGTTGCAGGGAGGGACTAAAAGAAGGAATTTTGAAGGGGCATGAGGAAACTTTTGGGCATTGCTACTACACATCCACTAGAATGGCTAAAGTTAAAAGACTTTACTAAGTGTTGGCAAAGGTGTGGAACAACTGGAACTCTCATACATTGCCAATGAGAAAGTAAAATGGTACAACTTTGGAAAAGACTTTAGCAGTTACTTAAGAATTTAGATATATACCCAAAAATTACTCCAGCCATTCCACTCCTAGATATTTATTCAAGGAAAATTAAAACATGCCCATACAAAGATTTGTATCTAGAAGCTGTATTCATAAAAACCAAACCTAAAAACAGCCCAAATAATCATCAGCAGGTGGGAGGATAAACACATTTGGTATATCCATCAAATGGGATACTATTCAACAGTAAAAAAAGAATGGATTACTGATAATCTCAACAATATGTGCAAGTCTCAAAATCATTATTCTTAATGGAAGAAACCAGACAAAAAAGTTATACACTGTATGATTCCATTTATATAAAATTCTAGAAAATACAAACTATAGTGACAAAAAAACAGATCAAAAGTTACCCGAGAATGGGAATAGAACGAAGGATAAATTAAAAAGATTCAGGAGGAAACTTATGGGGTTGATGGAAATGTTATCTTGACCTTGATAATGGTTTCATGAGTGTATGTGTACGTCAAAACTTGTCATCTCCCACCCATATGTATAGTTTATTATCATCAGTTGTACCTGAATAATTTGATAAAAAGGGGGGCTGGAATATGATGGTTGATGCTAAGTGCTATCAATCAATGCATTGGGGGGAAAAAATTAAAGGTTAGATGTACTGGTTACCAATTTAAGGCAAATTGTAAAAGCCAGAAGTCTTCCTTGGTAGTAGTCACTCAGCTCTTGTAGTCTAAAGGCAGAAGAAGGGGAAAATCAGATTCAGCCTTTATTTATAAGATAAGTGAAGCTCCAGAAATATTTGATTCTCAACCCAGGCAAGTCAGCTTTACCAAGATCAGGGCATTAATTAGGAGTGAGTGATCCTAAGACTGAGAATGGGGATTTTGTGGCTAAAGCACTCAAAAATCTTAAATCCTCAAATTCTTCAGGTCCAGCACAAGTGGCTCATTCTTGCCCATTGAACGCTAGCTACTACCTACTCCCTGAAAGGTGATGCAGAATCTCTGCTTTGCAGGATAAATGCTGTCCCCATCCACCATTTTCCAGGATACCACCACACCTCATATCCCCGCTACCAGATAATAACCTAGTGTCAATCACGATCTGACACAGCTGAGGAGGTGCAAGGCCTTCTGGGAAGAAAATGTGCTGTACGACCTAACTAAGGTGTACTGGCAGGAGCTGAGAAAGTATTCATGGGACTGGGACATGACAGGAGGCTACAGAATGTAGAAGATAGAACATAAAGTTGGACAGGGAAGAGCTTATCAATACAGGATCATCCTCCAGTCCTACATTTAACATCTTCTGTTTAACAAGTAGCTCATAATATTCTTAAAAAATGTAACAATCAGCTCTTGTGAGAGTTGAGAAGAGCTAGCACAGCAGCGGCCAAGGCTGATGGCAGGAGACCCTGCCACCACACCAGGCTTCCTGATAGAATGGGAATGTTATGATCCTTAAAAAGCAAGGACCATGTGGCTGTGCTTAACCATCAGAAGCAAGATGAGCTCAATTATTCCCAATGAGCTGCAAAGTCAGGGTGGCTAGTATGGACTCAGAGAGCTATGGAGATTGCTAATAAAGCATCAGTCTTTAAGAGCAAGAGAGATAGTCAGCACTCCTCAATCAATACAATCAAAAGAAACCAAGGATGGATGATGAAACTCCTGAGAACACCTGTCTCAAGAGAAATTCATGGTCTCTTCCCGATTTCCAAACCTGAGCCCCCTTTCAGGTTCAGAACCTATTGATTTTATGTGGAGCTCCCATGAGAAAACCATATAACACCACAGCAAATGTTTATGATAATTCTCCCAGACCCATGCCAAAGGGACCCATGGGCATTTATTCAGGTCACTGTCTATAAGGGAAAGAGAAATACGAAAGCATCTTGAGGAGTGCTGGCTCTAGGATTTGATTTGACATTAATACCTGGGAATCCAAAGCATTATGATGGTCCCCTATTGGGGATGTTAATAATAAATAATAAATGGTGTCCTGGCTGAGATCTCACACATAGTAGGTCCATCGGTTCCATGACTCACCCAGTGATCATTTTCCCCATCAGTAAACTTTATAGTGAGGACTCACTTTAGTTTTCCAGACCATAGCATAAGAGCTATGGAAGTGGGAGCTCTGAAACTATCCCTTCCACTCTGCCTTGGCCAAGATAATAAACGAAATACAATGTTATATTATAAATAAAAACAAATATTGTACAAGTTTGAAAAAATATTATAAAATGTCATTATAAATATTATAAATAAAAAAACAATATTGCCTGGAACTATGCAGAAATTAAAGCCCCGCTAAAGACATGAGAGATACAGGGATTGTGATCCACCACATCCTTATATAATTCACTAGTCTGGCTCCTACAAAAACCTATGTGTCCTAGAGGATGATGCTGGACTACTGCACATATATAAATCCATTTACTCTTGATAACAATCCCGTGAGGTAATTAGTAATATTATCCTTGTATATAATATAAAATATTGTATTTTATAATTGTGCTGAGACACAGGTAACCTGCCCAAGGTCACACGGCTAATAAGTGGCAATGCTTAAGCGGTTTTTACATTGCTTTGCCATATAGGGCTGCCCTTCAGCTACGATGTAGCGATTTCTAATGTGTGCCCTAACACACACACACACACACACACACACACACACACACACGAACACACACATGTAGCTCCTGCTACCAAACTAGCTAATCCCCAGGTATCCTTCTGGGTCACAAAATACCCTATCCAACTATGGCATGAATAGACCCAAAGTCAGGGTCAAACTGCCCTCTTGTGGTGAAGTATTGCTCTTTGGTCTTGGAAGCTCCAAACTGCTGTATCAGGGCCTTAATGAAGACTCCTACTATCTGAGGCCTTCCTTCAGCAACCAGAAAGAAAAAAAAATGAGAACCCTAAATAGGCAGAGACAGGATGAGGAGCAGGAACGTGGCAACCGGGAGTTTATCTTTCTAAATCCTACTTACTGTTGAACTTTGGAGAAGGAGTATGGCGGACAGAAGGTGGGTCAGTCCTGTGGAGGAAGCCTCTTCCAGCAGGATCTGTAACAGCTAAGAGCAAACCAGTTTTGCCTAAATTCATACACAGAGGAGGGGCACCTGAGTGGCTCAGTCATTACTCAGGTCACGATCCTAGGATTCTGGAATCAAGCCGCATGTTGGGCTCCCTGCTCAGGGGAGGCTGCTTCTCCCTCTCCCACTCTCCCTGCTTGTGTTCCCTCTCTCACTGTCTCTCTCTCCCTCTCTAGATCTCTCTCTCTGTTAAATAAATAAATAAAATCTTAAAAAAAAAAAAAAAAGATTCTCTCTCTCCCCCTTCCCTCTGCCCTTCCCCTCCCTCACTCGTGTGCATGCATGCTCTCCCTGAAAAAAAAAAAACAAAAACAAAAAACAAAAAACAGATGAAACAATATAATTATGCTGCTTAAAACTGTCCTGCTTTATACCTTATTATTGAAAACATGACCTTTAGATGTAGCTTGCATTAGGGGCACCTGGGTAGCTCAGTTGGTCAAACTCTTAATTTCAGCTCAGGTCATGATCTCAGGGTCATGAGATGGAGCCCCACATGAGCTCCTGCTGGGCATGGAGCCTGCTTAAGATTCCCTCTCTCCTTCTCCCTCTCCCCCTCCACATCTGCTTGTAACTTGTTCTCTTGTTCTCTCTCTCTTTCGCTAAGAAAAAAAAAAGAAAGAAAGAAAATAAGTATAGTTTGCATTAAATACTGTTTTGGTAAATACATACCTCTCAGTTCCAGAATATTATTACAGGGCACCTGGGTGGCTCAGTGGGTTAAGCCTCTGCCTTTGGCTCAGGTTATGATCTCAGGGTCCTGGGATCGAGCCCCGCATTAGGCTCTCTGCTCAGCGGGAAGCCTGCTTCACCCTGTCCCTCTGTCTGCCGCTCTACCTACTTGTGATCTCTCTCTCTGTCAAATAAATAAAATCTTTAAAAATAAATAAATTTGTCTTTGGAATCTCCTTGCTTCTTTAAGTTATATAAACATACATTTATAGGCCTGCCCTGAACATATGTAGCCTTGTTCAAGGATACATGGAAACCTATGGACCACATATCTAAACGTATAAAATTTATAAATCAAGTTAGCATAGCATTAAATTAAAAAATAAGCATGCTTGTCTTCCTACCTTGAAAAGCAAACCTTCCTAAACCTAGAAAGCCAGATTCAAATTTCTTTGACTACTGATGAGGTGGAATATTTTTGCCTTTTTAATGGCCATTTCTCGACTATGAAATGACGATTTTGCAATTTTTTTAATGGGTTGTTCATCTTCTTCCTATTGATTCTTATTTCTTAAGAGGGCTTTATCTAATCTAGACACTAATCCTTTGTGCAGTTACAAGTGTTGCAAATAACTGCTTCCAAGTTGAGCTTGCATTTTCACTCTCTTTATGTAGTCTTCTGATGAACAGAAGGTCTAAATTTTAATGCAGTTCAATTTAACCTTTCCTAAATTGGTTAATATATGTAAGTTTGAAATAGTGTCTGATACATATTGCTTACTGTAATTTTTGTGTTATTTTCCTTTATGATGGGAACTTTTTGTATCTATTTTTAAAAATGCTTTCCTATCCTGAAGTCTTAAAAATATTTTCCTAATAATGTGTTCTAAAACATTTTAGGTATTTGTCCTTCATATATGTTTTTAGTCTACCTGGCATGAATTTTTTAAATAATGGTTTTATTAAGATAAATTCACATACTACAAAATTAATCTTTTTACAGTACACAATTCAGTGTTTTTAGTATATTCACAGAGCTGTCATGACTAATTCCAGAACATTTTCATCACCCCCGAAAGAAACCCCATAGTCATTGACTTTAATATATGGCATATATATAACCAGTGTTCCAGCACCATTTCTGTTCTTTCCCCAGTGGTTTCTAGCATCATCTCTGTCAAAGATCAAATTTTTCTATCTGTGTGGATTTCTGTTAGATTCTATCTCTATTCTCTTCCATTGGTCCATTTGTCTATCCCGTACTAATATGCTCTGTTAATTACTATTTTTTTTAAAGGTTTTATTTATTTATTTGAGATAGAGCAAGAAAGCAGCAGAGGGAGAGAAAGAAGCAGACTGAGCAGCGAGCTTAATGCAGGGCTTGATCCCAGAACCCTTGGGATCATGACCGGAGCCGAAGGTAGTCACTTAACCGGACTGAGCCACCAGGCGCCCTGTGTTAATTGCTCTTAAAGCAAGCTCTGTCATTATGGTATCTTTCCTCATGAGTATCTTTTTTTAATTTATTTTATTTTTTTAAAGATTTTATTTATTTGACAAACAGAGCTCACAAGTAAGCAGAGAGGCAGGCAGAGAGAGGGGGGGAAGCAGGCTCCCCGCCGAGCAGAGAGCCCGACGCGGGACTCGATCCCAGGACCCTGAGATCATGACCCGAGCCGAAGGCAGCGGCCTTAACCCACTGAGCCACCCAGGCGCCCCGACAATTTGTACTTTCAATACATTTTAAAAATAACTTGTCAATTTCCACAGAAATCTCAGTTGGAAACCTAGTTAAACTTGTATTAAATCTATGATTCTGTTATGGAAAATTGTCATATTTACAATATTGACTCTTCTGTTTCATAATGATAGTATTACTGTCTTTCGGTTTTTAAAAATGTTTTAAAATTAGGTTTTAGAATGTTTTCCTTAATTTTTGTCTTACATTTGAATTGTACTTACTCTTTGAAACATCATTTTTGATGCTATGGAAAGATTTTATTTATTTATTGAGAAAGAGAAAGAGAGAGAGAAAGAGACGGGGGGGGGGCAGGAGAGAGGGAGAGAGAATCTCAAGTAGACTCTATGCTGAGCCTAGGGCCTGACAGGGGCTCCATTCCATAACCCTGAGATCATAACCTGAGCCCAAACTGAGAACTGGACACTTAACCGACTGCACCACACAGGTGGCTCTGGAAAATATTTTTTAGAAGTATTTTTTTCTGGGGTGCCTGGGTGGGTTAGTGGGTTAAGTGTCTGCCTTTGGTTCAGGTCATGATCCCGGGGTCTAGGGATCGAGTCCCACATCGGGATCCCTGCTCATCGGGGAGTCTTCTTTCCCTCTGCCCTTCCCCCTGCTTGTGCTCTCTCTTAACGCCGTCTCTCAAATAAAATCTTAAAAAAAAAAAAAAGGTATTTTTTCCCTACCATTTGTGGCTGGTGTGTTGCACATTGTTTTTATATTCAACAACCATTCCAAAATGCATCTATGGAATCCTCTTGTTTATCTCTCTGGGTTCTTATTTCACCCTTAAATAATAATAATTTTGTTTCCTTTTTTTTAATCTTATAATTTTTATTTCCTTCTCATGCTTAGATGGATTGGTTAGGATTATCAGCACAAAAATGTGTAGATATGTTTATAGCAATCATCCTTGTCTTATTCTCAAACTGAAAGGAAAAACATTTGACCTTTCAATACGATGTTCACTGTATTTTGTAAGACACCCTTCATATTTTAAAAATTGTTTCTCCTTTGCCAAAAGTTTTTTCATAAATAGATGTTGAATTTTATCAACCAGTTACATGATCATGATTCCGATTTTAACCTACTGTGACAAATTACTATTTTTAATCAAATCAAAGATTCTGACAATTATAAAGCATACCATTTTATGTTACAATAAGGAAGGAAAGAACAAAATCCCACTGAACAAAAACAAAATCAAAATCCCAATTTAAGATACAATTAAGAAAAAAAATGGTAGGCATCTTAGCATTCATAAAAATACAAAGTAATTTATAAAGATAAAACTGCCATGTATCCCTGGAATTAAACATAAATTTGTGATATACTCAATTTTTAATACCTAATGGCTTTTAATTTGCTAGTATTTTTGCATATCCATGAGCGAGATTGGTTTTAATTTCTGTACTATCCATGAAATTTTGACAATGAGCTCTGTGTGAAGTTAGAATTTTTCCCTCTGAATGTTTAACAAAGCTCACCAATAAAACTCTCTAGACTTAGTGCTTTATTCATGGAGAAGACTTTTGACTGTATTTTTTTTAAAGATTGTATGACCATGATTTATATATCTCCTTGAGCCTGTTTGTTACATTATTTTTTTCTAGGAATATGTCCTTTTTATCAAAAATTTTCTAATTTCTTGGCATAACAGTACTCAAATTTTCTCATTTGAAAATCAATGTGGGTGCCTGGCTTGCTCAGTCGGTTAAGTGTCTGCCTTTGGCTCAGGTCATGCTCTGAGGGTCCTGGGATAGAGCCCATATCCGGCTCTTTGCTCAGCTGGGGGTCTGCTACTCCCTCTCCCTCTATGGTCTCATATTCACTCTCTCAAATAAATAAATAAAAATCTTAAAAAAAAAATTTTTAAACAATGCATGATTTTAACCCTTCATATTGTTTATTTATATTTCTCTTTCTTCTTTGACCAAACTCGCTGAAGGTGTCAATTTTATTACTTTTTCAAGCCTGACTTTGAGCTTTTCTTATTTTCTCATGGTATGGTTGTTTTCTTATTTCTTCCATTGCCTTTATTTCCTTCCTTCTTTCAACTGGAAACTTAGCTCATGAATTATCAGCCTTTTTTCCCCCTAATATAAGCAAGGAAGGTAATACTTGCATTTTCTCCGAAATGCTTAGAAGAATGTCACAAGTTTTTGTTTTTTTAACAACACTGAGTGCTTTTATTATATAGAACTTAATAATTAGCAAAAACGACTTCAATTTCATGGCACTGTTATGCGAGGAGAAGTTTTTGTGGAGACTGAGGTAAGGGCTGCAGCTCTGCAAGGATGAAATTTACTCTCATGACCTGATTCCAACTGCTCTCTTTCCTCATTAACACATTCTAAACCAAGAAGCATGACACTACACATTATCTTTTATCTGAAGCTTTCAGAGCCCTCAGTAAAGCTCCATCTGCAGTATCCAGCACTATTAATCCCATTTAGAGGTTTTCCTCCTTATAGAACTGTATCCCTCCCTATCAATAGCTTCAGAGAGTTTCTTCGTATTCTCTTGTGTTGCATGTAGATAAGCAATGTAAGCCATGCAAATTCAAAAGCCGTTACAGGTTAGGCTTAATGAAGAGCTCTAGATTCACAACTTGAAATAAGGTTGTTGTATGGACCTCTGAGCCCTGGGTTTTGAAAGTCTGTGTCTTTGGGTGGTTCTTTTTAAAAGCTGGGAGACTCAGACACTGAAGACATCTTGACTAATGATTTATTACCTGCTGCAGGGTCACCTCCCTTGCACATTCTACTGCTCTCCCCATGTTTCTGTGCATAATATTTTCATTAAGTTCTGAATTATGGCCTAATCTCCATTATAATTTCTTCTTTCATCCCTGATTTATTTACATTTCATAGGGTTGGGTTTTCAATATTTACTATTAATATTTTCTTTATGAATCTTTTTTTTTTAAGATTTTATTTATTTACTTGACGGACAGAGATCACAAGTAGGCAGAGAGGCAGGAAGAGAGAGGGGGAAGCAGGCTCCCTGCTGAGCAGAGAGCCAGATGTGGGACTCGATCCCAGGACCCTGGGATCATGACCTGAGCCGAAGGCAGCGGCTTTAACCCACTGAGCCACCCAGGTGCCCGTTCTTTATGAATCTTATCCTAAACGTATACATAAGTTGTTCTGAGAAATTCATTACTTCACAGTGAATGAGTGCCTCAGCCCACTTTGCCCCAGCCTTAGCCCCTGGGGGTATGTGATGAGAGAAGATGAGGTTTTTTTCCTACACAAGTGTTATCAAGTAAAAACAAATCCAGACTTAGCTACAGAAAAACTTTATTGGAAAATATTGTGGCAATGAGAATGCTCTGACCATAAGATCTCCAATTGTCTCAAAGATCAGATGGACATAAGGGGATGGTTGAGAAGTGAAAGTCTTTTTTAGTGGTTAATTTTCAGGAAGTGTTTGAGGACATACAATTCCAGTGCAGGTTCAGACTGAGGGTGGATTAAAGTTCAGGGGTCTGTGAGGAGAGAAGCCTAAAGTTTGATTAGGTCCTTTTAGGGCATCTTGTCTAGATTGGTCTGTGGGGACAAACAGTTCAACTAACCATTTATGAGACAAACAATGGGAATTTGGAGGTCTGGGTCCAGCTTTGTCACACGTGAACAAAGCCATACACGGAAAGGTGGTTCTTTGTAGTAAGCCACTGCCAGGAATACAATAAGATGGAGAAACATAACTGTTTTCCAGGAGCACAGTATTCAATTGTCAATGGCCAGGTGCTTCATAGACAAAGGACAAGGAGATGGGTTGGGGATTGTTTTACATGTCACACGACTACTTCTCTCCCTTTAGCATGTCCTGAATGGGTGTATCTTCTCTGGCATTTGCGTGAGGAATTACAAGGGTAGGGGATGTCTATTCCAATAATATGTCATAGTAGAAGCCATGACCACAGTGTTATCAGATCAAGCTCAAAGTTATATTTAGCAATAAAGTTATATTTAACATCCTCACTGGTCACTTTACCTAGACCCAAAGTTGAATTTGCAGGTCCCTTCTCCCCACTAGACCAAGTATGATAGCACCCATATCCAAAAAAGCCATGAAGGGTTGTGTCCCTCCTTTCCTGAATTTTCCAGAAAATTCCAACAGGGCTATTGGGTCTACGGTCCTTTGGGAAGAAAGAGACCATAGCCCCATTTTTAAGGAGTTTTCTCCTTAAAACAACTTAAATCTGGGTAGAAGGGGAGGGAAGAATTAGGGGATGAAAGACACAGACACCTACTGTTTTCTGTCCTCCCAAAGCCATGTACCAGGCTGCAAAACTATCACTGCCCATATCACTGCCCATATTCAGGACTTCCTCACCCAACAGCCATGTCCACAAAATGACAGCTAAGAGAAGCTATTATATACAGTCTTTATGAATTATGTCATACAATCTTTATGAATATTTCAGAATGTGTATTGTTCTTTTTCTGTAACACCTTAAACCAGAAAAAACAGGCAATTTCAAATATAAAAAAATCTCAGGTAAGGATAACAGTAGTCTAACAGTTTAAGGCTATAACTTTTTGTACTTCTCTCTTGGGGCTAATTGTGTTGTTCAGTACTTTGAATATTACTTTGTTTTGTGAGTTATCTTCTACCTCATGCTAGTATTTAAAAATAAAATTCATTTTACAGGGCACCTGTTTCGCTGTCAGTTAAGTGTCTGCCTTCGGCTCAGGTCATGATCCCAGGGTCCCAGGATGAAGCCCTGCATTTCTGGGCTCCCTGCTCAGCGGGGAGTCTGCTTCTCCCTCTGCCTCTCCCCACCTCCCCACCCCTAGCTTGTGTACTCTCTTACTCTCAAATAAATAAATAAATAAAAATAAAATTCATTTTAAATGGGCATCTGGCTGTCTCAGTCAGGGGAGTGTGTGCCTCTTGACTTTGGGGTTGTGAGTTCAAGCCCCCTGTTAGGTGTAGAGAGATTACTTAAATAAATAAAACTTAAAAAAGAAAGCAAGCATGATTACTCATGGGGTTGCCTGACTGGCTCAGTTGGTAGAGCATGTGACTCTTGATTTCAGGGTTGTGAGCTCCAACCCAAAAGATTACTTAAAAATTAAAATAAATAAATAAATAAATAAAATGCACTTTAAGTGATGCCAGAGAGAATAAGCCAACATTTTAAGTATCTACTAGTATAGATAATATTTAACATAACTTTAAAAATTAATGACTCTAAATTGTATTTTGGAGTTATAATGTGCCTTTAAGCAGTATTTTCCGAGAACTGTGGAAGAGCTTGATTATGATGGGAATAATAGGCAGAATCTCAGACTATTGTTCTTAAACTTTCTTAAACTCCGGATAGTAACAGATTGCAGGAAATGTAGCTCAGGATATTCTGAAAAATGTAGCCTCAGGAGACAGAATCAGTTACAATGTAGAATACATTTCAACTCCAGCATTCTTGTGGAAATAATCAAAGGCTTCAAGGAGAAGGAAGAGTTGGTGCACAATCATACTTGATAACACTAACACAAATGTTAGCAGTAACAAAATAAGGTGGAATGCAGAAAATGAATTAAAGTAATTTATGTAGTAGAATTAGGTTCTGGTCAGATTAGAATGCAGGAATAAAAATTGAGAGGTTAGTAAGATCAGCAGAACCTTCAGATAAATAAAAAGGATAAGAAGGAATCAATGACTCTGGAAACATACTTCACAATGCAAATTAAGAAGAATGGAAAAAGCAGATCAAAAGATATGGGAAAGGATAGTTCAGGATGAAGAAAAATCCTCTCACAATAGCACAGGAATTCTACACATAGAGAAGATAATTTCTTAGTAGAAACACATGTGGAGATGAAGTAGCCTGAGTACGAAGTTCTAGAAAAAGAAGAATGTTTCCAGAAAAGTGATCTAGTCTCTCATTCAGCTACACTAGCCTTCTCTTTCTTTCTTTTTTTTAAGATTTTATTTGTTTGACACAGAGGGAGGGAAAGAAAAAGAGAGACAGAGAGAAAGCACAACCAGGCGCAGCGACAGGCAGAGGGAGAGAGGCAGGTTCCCAGCTGAGCAGAGAGCCTGATTCCAGGCTTGATTCCAGAACTCCAGGATCATGACCTGAGCCAAAGGCAGGCGCCTAACTGACTGAGCCTCCCAGGTACCCTATAACATTCTGTTTCTCCAAAGCAACATGGTTTCAGAAACTTTCCTTGCTCAAGCTCCAAATTTATATAATGAAACCTCTGAAGAGGCAGAAGGACACTAGCCTAAATTGAAATGCCCCATATCTCTACACTTACCATCTCTCCAGCTTGAGGGATGTTTTGATTTGCAAAAAAGACTGTAGAAATTTGATAAAATAAAGATAGAAACATCACAATAGAATTTTAAAGTACATCTGTTTAATTATATTATAACCATTAATGCAATATCTACCTCAATAATTTCAATAATAAAAAATGATGGTATAATGATGGTTTAAAGCTGGTTCAATTGCAATTTTAGAGGCTTACTTATCAAGAGTGAAAATAGAAGACTATTAAAAAATAGCTAAAAAGGTAACGTGTCATAGTGCTTAATGTTTCTGTAACTGTTGGTAAGGCTTACATCTAAGTTTGATGCAGAATTCTTAATGGCACTGAAACAGTTCTTTTCTCAGCCACAAGGTATATACCGGTTCTAGGAGTCTGGAAGAGACTGACTATGGGTACCACTCCTTGTCTTCAGTTGTGACTGCGCAATATCAGCAAGTGCACTTTGTATCTTTTCCAGAAGCATGTCCCCTCGATAAACAACATCCTCCAGACATGTAGCAGCTTCATGGTTTTCTTCTTCCAGCTTATACAAGCTAGCAGCCTTTGTAAGACACAAATTAAAAAATCTTCTGAGAAATGAAAAACTTGGAGGTTAGTAAGAGTTGAAAAGGAAATAAAAAACTAGAGAAGTATTTACTTTTAAATCTGGAGGACTCTGAAACCATTATGGTAAGTTTTTCAGTGTCAGGAATTCTAAAATCACATGATTTTTAAGAGTTATCCCCTGTATGAATTATTTAAAAGAATGAATTTTCAGTCGGAGATCTCCGAATATGAATCTCTTCCACACTGCTTGTGGACACTACATTCTACTCCACACCCAGAATACTACCCAAAAGAGTGGAAAAGAGCCAAAATGAGAAAAATAGAAGTTTCCTTATAGCTCAAAATTGGACAACCAATATACTCAGCATGGTCTTTAATAAACTACAGTATGTTACAATTAACAAAACCTCAATTTTAAAATTTAATCATGGAGCACCTGGCTGGCTCAGTCTATGGAGCATGCGACTCTTGATCTCAGGGTTGTGAGTTCAAGCCCCATGCTAGGTATAGAGATTACTTAAAAATAAAATCTTTTAAAAAATAATAAATAAATAAAACAATCTTAATGAAACTTCAAATACTATAACAAAAGGTATTAAATCTCTTTTGGGGCACCTAGCTGGCTCAGTCACAGGAACATGTGACTCTTAATCTTGGGATCATGAGTTCAAGGCCCACACTGGAGTAGAGATTACTTAAAAAAAAACAACAATAAATCTTTTTAAAAAATATATCTCCTTTAATCAAAATTCTCTACTAGCAAATTTCTCAAAGGAAAAAAGATTTTTACCTGTAAAGCAGCTGTAGATTCTTCACTGGGTAATGAATCTATCAAAACATCGATGTCTTTTGCTGTTCGTGCAATCAGTGCTGCAAAAAGCTGGGCATATTCTAAAGAAAGATATCACTCATTCAGGGTATTAGGGAATGTCAAGTTTTCAGAAAAAGAAATTAAATTTGAAGCTAATGAAACCAGAAAAGTTCATAAACTTCTTCTGTACTAGCCTTTGAATGATTAAAATGTAATTTTAACATACCAATCCTATTACATGTTTGAGAATTAGCCTTACTATTAACTCAAATTGGGAATTAAACATAATTATTTCATTTTTTAGGACAATATGCCAGTCAATTGAATAAAGGAATCTGTTAATGGCATGTCTTCCTTATTAAGGTCCCTCAAGTGAAATTCAGCTAAATTCATACAAATTCATCTCTAAAGGAGTAACAATCTGTTATTTGACATGAATGGAATTATGAAATGTTATGTAAATTGACCGTAACAAATTCATTTCTTTTATAACAAAACTTTCAGTAATATTCTCAAACAACAAGACTGTAAGAAAGCCATAAGTAAGTTACATTTCTCAATAAACTTAATCTTAAAGGGTTACAAGTAATGTATATGATGGGCAAATTAAGACAAACCAAGAAAATTTACCTTCCGTAGGATTAGCTGGCTGATCTTTGTTAATTGCTGTCTGAATATTACTAAAAGAAGCAGGAGGACCACACTGCTGCAACACTCCAATGGCATTACAAAACTGATCTGCAAGCTTGAGGCCAAAGAAAATGTGTCAGAGTTAGAAAGGATTTATCAGTTTTCAGGATTTTATCGGTAATAGCAACAAAAGTTTCTATCATAATGATCTCTGAGCAAGGGAAGAGAACAGGAATAATTTTGGATAAAATTAGCCAGTTATTATTAACAACAATTAAATGTGTTAATCAGACAAAGAAACAAGGTTTGGTATCAACATACTCGAAACAGTTAAAAGGAAATACAAGATAATCTTTGTTTTTGTCCCAAGGTAACAGAATAATAAGAGAAATATATGCCAATATTTGTTACAAGCATAAGTAAGGATTTGGGGGGGGCGGGCAGCGGTGGGAAAGAGTAAATTTGACTGGCAAATAAAAGTATGGCCCCAGGATAAATTTTAAAATGTATAACTCATATACAAAGTACATAGTCCCTTTTTTTGAGACTAAAGTAGTTACAAGTATAAAGAAATAGCATGGAAAAGACTCCACCTTAAGAAGTCTTAAGGCTATTGATGGATGAATGAATGAAGAAACTGGTATACACACACACAGGAACATTATTCAGCCATTAAAAAAAGGGGACGCAACTGGGTGGCTCAGTTGATTAAGCGTCTGCCTTTGGCTCAGGTCATGATCCCAGAGTCCTGGGATCAAGCCCTGTGTCTGGGCTCCTGGCTCTGTAGAGGGCCTGCTTCTCCCTCTCCTCCCTTGCTCCTGCTCTCTCCCGCTATCTCAAATGAATAAATAAAATCTTTTAAAAAGGGGGGAGGGGGATTTTGACATTTGCAACATGAAAGGACTTTGTGGGCATCACGCTAAATGAAATAAGTCAGAGAAAGACCAATACTACATAATGTTACTTATATATGGAATCTAAACAAAACAAAAACTGAGCTCACACACAGTGGACAGACTAGTGGTTATCAGAGGTGAGGTGCAGGTTAAAGTGAGCAAAAAGAGTGAACGGGGTCAAAAAGTACAATCTTTCAGTTATAAAATAAATAAGTCATGGGGATATAATGTACATATGGTGATTACAGTTAATACTGTGTTGTATTTTTGAAAGTTGCTAAGAGAGTAAATCTTAGAAGTTCTCGTCAAAAGATAAAAATTTTAACTTTGTAACTACAGTATGGAAGCCTGTTAACTAGACTTACTGTGATCTTTTCACAATATACACAAATACTGAATCATTATGCTGTACACCTGAAGCTAATATTATGTCAATTATACCTCAATTTTAAAAAAAAGAGAGAAAAGGGACTCCAACTTAAGTATTTGGAAATGCTTTTCTCCATGACTCAAGTTGCAAATTCCCACTGCTCTAAAAGTATTCCTTGGGACGCCTGGGTGGCTCAGTTGGTTAAGCAGCTGCCTTCGGCTCAGGTCATGATCCCAGCGTCCTGGGATCGAGTCCCGCATCGGGCTCCTTGCTCCGCAGGGAGCCTGCTTCTCCCTCTGCCACTCTGTCTGCCTGTGCTCGCGCTCTCTCTCTCTCTCTCTGACAAATAAATAAATAAAATCCTTTAAAAAAAAAAAAAAAAAATTTAAAAGTATTCCTTAAGCAGTTCTGAAGACTGAGAATACCACTTCCTTACAAGCAGCAAACTTAAGACTCCTATCCTCCCACACAGCTTCCCTCAATTGTCCTGACCTCTTGAACCTCAGTTTTTTTAATTTCCAATCAGTGCATGACCATTTCCACTAAGTTTCTCTGCCATTATTTAAACAGACCTCAAAATCAACTGTTTCCTTTGTTTAATATCTAATTTGTATTGAGAATCTCCTAGTTATTAGCAGTCTAACTTCAGACTCTCACTTTCATCTTCAAATCCTTCTATTCCCTTTTCCCTTTTCATTCTATCATCATTGCCTCTGTAATTATCTCACAACAGAATTGTTACAATAGCCTCCTTCTTGTTTTCCATTTCACTATGTTATTTTACCCTGCTTAAAAATTTGGGGCTCAGGGGAGCCTGGGTGGCACAGTTGGTTAAGTGTCCAACTCATGGTTTTGGCTCAGGTAGTTATCTCAGGGTTGTGAGATCAAGCCCTGTGTTGGGCTCCATGTGGAATCTGGTGAAGATTCTCTCCCTTTCCCTCTTCCCCTCCTGCTCATGTGTACCCTCTCTCTCAAATAAATAAGCCTTTAAAAATTTTTTTGAGCTCACCCCAACATGGCCTTTAAGATTAATCTCCAACTCTTCAGGCTATTTCAAAGCTTTCAATAATCTAACTCAACTCTACTTATTCATTTTCTACTAATCTTTCATATATACCTAACTAGTGATAAATTCATTCCTGACTATACTGTGTTGCTCACGTTCTACTACTTGAAATGGAGCAAAAGTAAGTGCTCAGAAACTGCAGAAATGTAGATTCCAGTTCTGGTTCTGGTAACCTGAATAGGGTTTTTCATTTTTAAATTGGAAACATTTTCATATTACTCCACTGTTCTAAGGAAAAACACACATGCACAAAATTCAACACGGTGGCTATCTGCTGTGTTCCTCAAAAGCTCTCAAAATCCATTTATTCAACAAATATTTATCAAAAATAAAACTCTATGACAAGCATTGTATATAAACATTAGAGTGATACAGTGAACAAGACATAGTTTCTGCCCTCATGGAGTTCTCAAGAGGATAAAAACAAATGTTATTTCAAAACTTTTAAAAATAACTATAATTTAGATCAATGCTAAGAAGATCTGCTCTATTTTAATGCATATCACTCTATATTCCAATTTACCTCAGCACTTACAGTTGAAGACATTTGATTCATTATAACTACCTAACCAAATACTACTTTTATGTTATTTAAATGTCTCTTGAGTATATGACATCTAATTAGACTGTGAACTCCTTAAGGAGTATTTCTCTGTAAACATGATAATGCTTACATACACAGTAGGCATTCATACTTGTTAACCTAGAGGTTTCTCCCCAAAATCCAATTATTAGCATGCTAACCCTGAAGTTATGGCCATATTCACTTTCTCCTACTAACTTTCTGGTTACAAGACATATATGAATATGCAACATTTCTCCTAAAATAACATTTCTACCCAGTAGCATCATTACAATTTGATTTTGAAAAGCCTCAAAGAATATCTCCCAGAGGGAAGTTGGCTGGAAGCCCAGGCAAGTTACCATAAAATAGAATTTATCGGGACACCTGGGTGGCTCAGTTGGTTAAGCCGCTGCCTTCGGCTCAGGTCATGATCCTGGGGTCCTGGGATCGAGTCCCGCATCGGGCTCCTTGCTCGGCAGGGAGCCTGCTTCCTCCTCTCTCTCTGCCTGCCTCTCTGCCTGCTTGTGTGTACTCTCTCTCTCTGACAAATAAATAAAAAATCTTAAAAAAAAAGAAATAGAATTTATCTTAGTGAATTCATCAACATTTAGGGGCTACCCCTCTCAGTCCTAAAAGGTCTTATTTTATTTACAGAGTAGATCAGTTTTTCACAGGCAGATTCACAGCCTTCGAACAAAGATTGATGATGCAATGATAAGAATCCTAACTTCTTAGCCTCCAGTGTGAAAAAATTGGCAAGGGACCAGATTTTCCAGTGAACATATTCTCTCTATACAGACATTTTACCTGGGACATCAAAATATAAATAGAACGACAATGACAAATATAACTACTAATGGGAAACCCTTTAACTGTTAATGGTAATGAGTATATGAATCCTTCGGTTTGCATATACTCTCCAGTTAGGCAGAACTGGAAAAATAAGAACGATCAAGGTAAGGGGGTCGACTTAAAAGATTTGGCCCTTAAGAGGAAGGAGACTTTCTGAGACACATTAAAGACGACTTAAATAAGTGGGAACATACACAAGCGTTACAAGATTCACTCTCATAAGCATGTCAGTTTTCCCCAAACTGATGCTAGAGAGCGCCAAGAGACGGAACGAAACCCTTTGTCTATAGGAACCAACTAAGATGAAACAAAACTCACCTCACATCGTTCCAGCCTCAACCTGAAAGTCCAGGGAAAGGAATACTCTCGGCTGACATTTAACGAAAAAGCTCCGGATCAGGAGCCCAGTCTGTCTTCCGCGGTTTAACATTGATAAGGGACAGAGCAGCTCCTGCTGCTTCTCCCCTTACCCCCGGAAGAGAAGAGATCCCATAAGCACTACTGACAATAAAATAAAACTGTTCCCAGAGAACAAGACAGGACCGTGACGCCTAAGTGTCCTGAAAGACAGATCCCCTACTTTTCAGGCGAACGAGGCTGCTCCCTCACTCAGCTCTCCGCGAAGCCCGAAGCCGGCCTCAAACCCCCCAGGACGCCGCGCCACCTCCCGCCGCCGCCAGCGCTTCTTGCTGAAACCCCGCCTCAGTCCGCTCCCCACTTGCCGGTGTTCTTCTAGGGCCCCCTTTCCTCTCGTTTTACATCAGAAAAGGGAAGACAGAGACTAAGAGAGCGAAATTGCTCACCGAGTTCACCGCGTCCTGCAGCTGTGTGAGCCGGTCCGCCATGTTCCTCCTTGCAAGCTAAGGAAGCTAAAGCAGCTGCTCGTACGCGATTGGGCAGTTTCAGGACTCGTGCTGGCCAATCACAGAGCAACGTTCTTAGAAGGGGTGGAGTCAGCAGAACTCCACGCCTGGCGAGAAGAGGGAGGGTGGGACTTTTCCGAGGCTTTATTTAGGCTAGCTCCATCAGCGAAGCATCTCTGCTGGACGTGTTTTGAGTAACTTGGCGGTGGTTCGGAGCCATTCGTGATTTGGATCCAACATACTGTTCTCGAGGTTTTTGGGTGTTAAACATTCTACAGGGATTGTTAGATTCTGCGGTTTTAAAAGTAATTTTCTCTGCCCTCCCTTGTATTCATGTTTAAACATTGCCTTGAATACTTGTGCTGCATTGGGTTTCCAGGTGGACCGCAAAACATATACACAGCAGGCAGCTCAAGAATCCTTGGGGGTCGCGATACCGATTTTAACGTCAAATCCAAATTAAAATTCACCAGGCTGTCTTGGCTATGCATTAGGGTGCCTCGTCTGTTGCTTTTGGAGGCGGGGGGGGGGGGCGGGGGGGGCGGGGGGGTGTGGGGGGGGAGGATCTCCCAAGTGGAGACTGGTTGCATATTTTAATTCTGAGTGTGGGTGTGCTGGGGAAGCTGACACACATGGGATGGAAAACATCGAAAAATTAAGTACTAAATCGAGCTATATTGATGGTGTTAGAAGAGAGTGGTTAGAAAAGAGAGGTTTCTGTGGGCAAAGGTGAGTGGCAGAAGAAGAGCCATTTGGAGTTCAGAGGTAAGGTGTGAGTGTAGGCAACTAGTAAGAATCTCGTTCCTTTGACAGCGAGGAACTCACTGTGAAGAACAAGAGTGTTCGTGGAAAGGAGATTGGAGGTTGCAGTGTGTAGTTGGGAGAAAGAAGGTTCCTGGAAAATGAGCCTTATGTGTAGGTAGGATGGCGACAATTTTTAAACAGATTAAGATGTGCAATTTAGACTTTAGTCTTGAGACCTCTTGAGGGTTTAGGTGTGAAGGAAGATAGTAGAAACTTGGTATCTGGCTATTTCGGTGACTGGAGCATGTGACGCTTGATCCCCTGGTCATCAGTTCAAGTCCCAGGTTGGGCATAGAGATTACGTTAAAAAAAAAAGAAAAGAAGGAAGGGAGGAAGGAAGGAAGGAAGGAAAGAGAGAAGAAAGAAAGAAAGAAAGAAAGAAAAGAAAAGAAAAGAAAGGAAAAGAAAAGAAAAGAAAAGAAAAGAAAGGAAAAGAAAGAGACTTGGTATCTAAAAAAAGTTATATAGCCTGGGGATAGTGTGGCAAAAAATGAGCCTGAAATCAGCAAATGACTGGTTTGTGGACTTGGGACAAACTCATCTCTTACACCCTCCTCTTGCTAATTATCCCTGATCAGCCTACTGAGGTTGGGGGAAATTGGGGAGAATTATCCACTGAAAGCTTGTCAGATTTACCCCCAATGCTAGCTGGTAAACTGTACTTCTGCTTCACCATTCCTTCCTCTCAATCCCTCTTCATATCTGCTGGGACCTAACTAGAAACGTCTCCAGATGAGGCACCTCCCCTAACCATCATGGGATTAATGAGAAATGACTCTAATTTGTTTTAACTGTAATATGGAATAATCTCGTGACTGTTTCTTCTCACCCTCAGTTGAGAGTATACCTTATTGAATGCTTGCCACGTACCAAGAAATATGTTAGATGCTGGGTTTGCAAAGATGAATAAGCCAGGGCCTCACTGGGAGGAGGGCTTTGCACTTCCAAGAATGAAATGGGTTGGGCCTAGACTAGGGGGTTGACTCTGATAAGAGAAGAAGAAAGGCTCGTTTTGAAGGAAATGTTAGCAGGAGTTGGGCCCAGTTAGATATAGAGGGATGGTGGGGGCACCTGGGTGGCTCAGTCAGTTAAGCGTCTGCCTTCTGCTCAAGTCATGATTCCAGGGTCCTGGGATCAAACACCACACTGGGCTCTTTCCTCAGCTGGGAGCCTGCTTCTCCCTCTCCCTCTACCTGCCGTTCTGTCTGCTTGTGCTCTCTCTCTTTCTCTCTTTCTCTGTCAACTAAATAAATAAAATCTTAAACAAACAAACAAACAAACAAACAAAATAGAGAGGGATGAATAAGAGAGCCCATTAAGAAGAACACTCTTTTGAGGCCTGATTGAAGAGAACTTGGGCACCTGGCAGAGAGGTGCCACTTGAAGACAATCATGTTATAACAGAGCTTTTGTCCTGTCATTATTTTCTTACAGGTTTTCAGTAGCTCCACTGAGCCCTCAGGCTGGTGTCCAGCCATCTCTGCCTGGTTTTCGAGGGTCACTATGCTCTGTCTCCAGAGAATAAATCCAGCCAACTCTCCCAATAATATTTTGAGTGAAATCAGAGTATTCATCCATGGGGACATCTGGGTGGCTCAGTCGGTTAAGCATCTGACTTTGGCTCAGGTCATG
Organism: Martes martes; assembly: GCF_963455335.1. NCBI lineage: Eukaryota > Metazoa > Chordata > Mammalia > Carnivora > Mustelidae > Martes > Martes martes. Next base: position 67,133,991 of record NC_137895.1, read on the forward strand.
ATCCTAGGGTCCTGGGATCAAGCCCAGCATCAGGATCCCTGTTGAGCAGGGAGCCTGTTTCTCCCTCTGCCTGCCACTCCCCCTGCTTGTGCGCACGTTCTCTCTCTCTCTCTCTGAGACAAATAAATAAATAAAATCTTTAAAAAAAAAAAAAGATTATTCATCTGTTATTTATCCCTGGTCCCCTGGGCTTCTTAAGACCGTTTTGGCCATGGACACCTTTATGAATCAGATGAAAGCTATGGACCCTTTCCCCAGACCAGGTTCAAAATTTTGCATACATCTTTAACGGGATTATGAATCTCTTGAAGCTGTGGACTTCAGGGAAAAATCCACCCGCCCAAAACAGTCTCTTGTATCTAGCATGGGATTTCTCAACAGCAACACTATTGACATTTTAGCTGGAGTATTCTTTTTTTTTTTTTTCCTGGAGTGCTGTCGTGTGTCTTGTAGAATGTTTAGCATGATCACTGTCCTCTACCCCTGAAGTGACGATGGCAAACTCCCCTTCCAGTGGTGACAATAAAAAATATCTCCAGATATCCCCAAATGTCTCCTGCAGGGCAAAATTGCTCCCAATTGGGAACCACTTCTCTAGCTCTTTCCTCATTCTTTACCTTCATCCAAATGATTTCTTTGCTGTGATTTCCTTATTCTTTTACAGTTTTACCTTTTTCATATAAATTTTGTAAATTACTGGAGTCCACATGGACCTCTCCTTTTTTCCCTTTTATGATTCTGACACTTTTTCATGTGCTTTTTCACTTGCTGTTCTTGCATATCCAACTGGATTATATGGTTTGAAGAGCAGAAACCCAGTATTATGTATCTCTTAAACATATAATTTTGGTATGTTCTTTTAAACTTCATATTATTTTTGTGGTAATTTTTACACCCCATGTGGGGCTTAAACTCACAACCCCGAGACCCAGAATCACATGCTCTTCCCACTGAGCCAGCTAAGCACTCCTAAGCTTCATATTATTATTAGAAGTTTCAAACATATACAAAAATAGAATAATAAGGGGCACCTGGGTGGCTCAGTCGTTAAGCATCTCCCTTAGGCTCAGGTCATGATATGAGTGTACTGGGATCAAGCCCTACATTGGGCTCCCTGCTCCACATTGGGAAGCCTGCTTCTCCAGCTCCCACTCCCCCTGCTTGCGTTCCCTCTCTTGCTGTGTCTCTCTCCGTCAAATAAACAAATAAAATCTTTAAAAAAATAGAATAATAAAGTGGACACTCATGTATTCATCAACTAGCTTTAATTATCAACTCATAGCTAATCTTGTGGTAAGTACTTTCATTTTTTTTAATCTGTAGTGACTCCTTATTCTTTTCAGAAAAAAAATAATTAACAATTCTTCAACTTAGCATTCTAGACTCTTAACTACCTTTATTACCTACTTGATCACAATTTATTAAATATGTAAAACATTCCAAGCACTGGGCTGAAATACTATAAATAAGAATCTGCAGGCACCTGGGCAGCTCAGTGGGTTAAAGCCTCTGCCTTCAGCTCAGGTCATGATCCCAGAGTCCTGGGATCAGCCCTGCATCACATCGGGCTCTCTGCTTAGCAGGGAGCCTGCTTCCTCCTCTCTCTGCCTGCCTCTCTGCCTACTTGTGATCTCTGTCTGTCAAATAAATAAATAAATAAAATCTTAAAAAAAATATAAGAATTTGCTATACTTATGCTATACTTTGTTTCCTTGTTGACGATCCACTCACCTTATTTTAAATATTTCTTGTTTTTTATAAAACCCTCCCTGAAACCCTACAGTAGGGTAATTGTTCCCAATCTTCACCACAATTGTTCCTTATACTTTTGTTATTGCACTTAGCATATTGAAATGTAATTATTCATGCATGAATAATTGACTCGCTACCATGAACTGCTTGTGGGCAGAAACATTTTAATTTTCTCCATATTTCCAATACCTAGCACCTAGCATTTAGCCGGCACATAGAAGCCAATGCATGCATATTTCTGGACCAAATGAATACATTTTCTAGGATAATGATTTCCATATAATAACTATTAAGTAGACATTTATTGGATTTAATTTAGTAAACACAGTCAAAATAATGTAACCCATAGAAACAAGAATTTTAAAAAAATACAGAGCAAAAGTGAGATTAGAGTGGGATAGGATGAATGGGCAAGTTTCACAGAACGCCTTTCCTGCCTTTCCCCTAGAGCCCTGTTCCCATCTCTATCCAAGGTCTTGGGTTTTATAAAATATCTAGGATAGGTTACTTGTCTTCCTTCCTTCCTTTTCTAAATGTTAAGCAGACTTTAAGGCACTAGTAGTTATCTGTATCTTGGGTTTAAGAATCTTCTCAGTTTTTGCATTTCCTTCCTATTTTAAAAAATAATTTATTTACTTATTTGACAGAGAGAGTGTGAGAGAGCAAAGGCCAGGGGAGCAGCAGAGGGAGAGGAAGAAGTAGACTCCCTGCTGAGCAGAGAGCCCAACATGCGTCTCTATCCCAGGATCCTAGGATCATGACCTGAGTTGAAGGCAGACACTGAACCCACTGAGCCACCCAGGCGCCCCTGCATTTCCTTTCAATTCATAGGAGTGACAAACTCATCTGCAAAGCTGCTGAGCCCATTTGTTTCACAGGTTGCCAGTGGAACTCTGACATGAGCAAGGAATCTCAGCCAGTATTCTTCCCGAGCTGTCACAGTATTTCAGAGCCAAGGTACTAAAGCCCTCTTCTGACTGCTGACACATCTGTCATCAGCTGTCCTCTGCAGGCAAAGGGAATTGCGATGCAAAGGTATGGAGGCGAGATAGTGGGATGAGTTCAGGAAACTGCAATTAATTCAGTGTGGCTAGCATAGAGGAATTGAGTTTAGTTGCCACACAAACCTGGAGAGGTGGGCAGGGGCTATATTATGAAAACAATTGTGTCATACTCAGGAAGGTGGACTGTTATCCTGAATGCTTATATAAGAAAATCTTTTAAATTATACATATCTTTTAAAAATTAATATTTTATTCAAAAGCAATGAATATTCAATCTTGAATTTTTACAGAGTGCAGAAACGTGGAATGAAAATCATTCTTGGGACACCTGGATGGCTCAGTTGGTTAAGCATCTGACTCTTAAACTCATCTCAGGGTTTTTTTTGTTTGTTTGTTTTTGTTTGTTTGTTTGTTTGTTTTTTAATTTGAGAGAATAAGTGAGAGAGAACATGAGAGGGGAAAGGATCAGAGGGAGAAGTAGACTCCCCGCTGAGCAGGGAGCCCGATGTGGGACTGGATCCCAGGACCCCGGGATCATGACTTGACCTGAGGGTAGTCGCTTAACCAACTGAGCCACTCAGGAGCCCTCAGCTCATGTCTTTATCTCAGGGCCATGAGTTCAAGCCCTGCACTGAAGTTAATTATTAAAAAGGTTCAAAAATAATCATTCTTAATCCAATCACCCAGAGATAACTCTTTAAAACATTTTATTTTTTCAACTTTTCTATGTATATAAACATGAATAAAATGAAAACAAGATAAAGCTCATACTGGGTATATTTGTCGCTTTTTAACTTGCCTTTTCATAAACACTTCACAATGAGTTGCTTTCTAAAACATGATTTTAGAAGGGCTACACAGTAGTCTACTATACAGATGTATCATGGGTTAATCAATTCCTTATTCCTTATTGCTGGGCATTTAGACTGGGTTTTGTTGCTCTAACACCTTGATGAAGGGGTAACTGGGTGTCTCAGTCAAGTAAGTGTCCTACTCTTGATTTTGGCTCAGGTTGTGATCTCAGGATTGTGGGACTGGGCCCCACGTGGGGCTCTATGCTCAGTGTGGAGTCTGCTTGTCCCTTTCCCTCTGCTCCTCACACTGCTTATACTCTCCTTCAAATAAATAAATAAATAAATAATCTTTAATACTCGATAGTTTTGTGCACTAATTTTACACAGATATGTAATGTTTGTACATATATACATACTTAAATCTCAAAGTGGAATGATAGTACCAAAGGTATGAATATTTGTAAGATTCTTGTGCAGATTATGTTATAAAAACTTGTCAATTTACATTTCCAAAGGTTCCTAGAATGTCTGCTTCTCAGCTCTTGCACCCACACTGGATATTCTTCTAAAATATTTACAACTTAGGTCTTAATTTTTTTTAAAGATTTTTGTTTTGGGGGTGCCTGGGGGGCTCAGTCGGTTAAACATCTGCCTTCGGCTCAGGTCATGATCCCAGAGTCCTGGGATCCAGCCCCACATTGGGCTCCCTGCTCACCGGGGAGCCTGATTCTCCCTCTGCTTCTGCCTGCCACTCCCACTGCTTGTGCTCTTTTTCTCTCTCTGTCAAATAAATAAATAAAATCTTTAAAAAAAATAAAGATTTTTGTTTTCAATTTATTTATTTTGAGAGAGAGTGCACATGCGCAAGTCGGGGGAGGGTAGAGGCAGAGGGAGATAGATTCCCAAACAGACTCCAGGCTGAGTGACCAGCCTGAGGCAGGGCTCCATCTCTTGACTCTGAGATCATGACCTGAGCTGAAATCAAGAACCAGAAGCTTAACTGACTGAGCCATGCAGGCACCCCCTCAATGTCTTAATTTGACTTTTGTCGTTTTTGTTACTAATGAGTTTGAATGTTTATCATTTATTGGCCGTATGTATTTCTTTTCTTTCTTTCTTTCTTTTTTTTTTTTTTTGGTCATTAACTTGGCTTTTATTTCTTCTTCTTCTTCTTCTTCTTCTTCTTCTTCTTCTTCTTCTTTTTTTAGATTTATTTATTTATTTTAGAGAGAAGGAGCGTGAGCAGGAGGTGCACAAGGAGAGAGAATGTTAAGCAGACTCTGGGCTGAGTCCAGAACCTGAGGCAGGGTGGATCTCATCACCCTGAGATAGCGGCTGGAGCTGAAACCAATGGTCATTCACCTGGGGGACTGGGCCACACAGGTGCCCCTTGACTTTTCATATTGCTGTTGGAGTTTTTTGACTTTCATACAATTTATATTTTTAAGTAGCTAAATCTATCAATCTTTTCCTTTATGGTTTCCTCCTTTGTCTTTTTGCTGAGAAATTTCCTCCCCTGAATGCTTCTAACCACTTCCTGCTTGGTGCTTCCAGATTCAAATAGATTTTTGCTTAAATGAACTCTTTTAAAAGGAGGTTCCTTTCACTTTGGGATCAAGTTTTGTTTTGTTTTGTTTAAAAGCATTTATTTCAGGTCGCCTGGGTGGTTCAGTCGGTTATTAAGCATGACTTGGCTCAGGTCCTGTCTTGCCATCCTGGGATTAGCCCCACCTCTGGCTCCCAGCTCAGCTGGGAATCTGGTTGATCTGCTCTCTCTGCCTCTACCCCTACACGTGCTTGCTCTCTCTCTCTCTAACAAATAAAGTCCTAAAAAATAAGAAACATGTATTTCTTCTAATTCTCTGATGGTTTTAATGAATACTTTGGAATTTCATTTTGCTAGGGTGAGATAGAGTTCTAATACTGCCTCCCCAATAGGGTGCAGTCAACCAGTCATCAGATTAACTGATTTGGTGATTCAGTTATCGTCAATGGTAGGTAACTGAATGGTAGATAAAATAAATCTACCCATTGACTCAAATGCTACCCTTATTATAACCACTCTTACCATCATCCTGGGATTTCATCTACTGAGAATTATAGGTATGAGGACATGTGCGACAGTAGAGGGAAAACAGGAAAAGAATTGTGCCCGTTCAGATTACGGTGATTGCTATTGGTTTTTAATTTAATAGTGGAATAACCGAATGTGTATTTTTCAAGATAGTTGCTCATTAAAATACCTAAATGAAAAGTTTAAAGAGCAGGCAAAAGAAAACAGAACAATCTTCCCCCAGATAACTGAGTCTACATATCTAATTCCACAATTCGCTCACGATCCGTCTGTCGCATGGACTGCTGTCCTTTAAACAGCTCTCAGGTCTAAAATTGGAGAGAGGAAGCTGGGTCAAGGTCTAAAGTCTTCGAGGATATTTCGCTCAGAGAAAATGAAACTTTATTTTTAAAAGTGGAGCTCACCACTAACAGAAACACGACCCGCCCCGCATTTTTCTACTAACATAGGCCTGAGCAGCGAAGGGAAACCACCCACTGTTCGTAGGTTTTGAGTCCGGGATTCGTGTCTTTCCCTCCTGCGAAGGGCAGTTAAGCCCGGGAACAGGAGCCTGGAGACGTTAGGCCGCAACAGAAAGTTATTTTTTACTCTACCAGCGGTTTTCGTAAGCGAGAAAGATACAAAACTGAGAAGTACGGGTTACACCACAGAACTTTCCGGGGTCTCCTCTGCCCCCACCCTCGCGCGAAGGGCGGCGAGGACCCGGGGGGAGCGCGGCGCTCAGCAAGCCGGCTGGGCGCGGAGAGGAGGCGCGCGCCGGCCGGACCCGCCCCTCCGCCTTCGCCCGCAGCGCGGGGGGACCCGCGGCGGTGACGTAAAGAGGGCGGGGAGAGGCGCGGTGTGGGGTTGCGGGGTTTCTGCCGGAACAGGAAACCTCCGGGTGGAGCGCAGGCGTGCGGCCAGCCTTGGACGCCCGCCCTCGGGGGCCGGCAGGTGTGCGGTGGGGGCGCCTGGCAAGTGATGGGACCCTGCGCCAGCGCCCCGGGATAGCGCGGGTGAGGCGACAGAGCCCCGCCCGGGCAGCCATGGGGCTCCTTCGGCTCCTGGTCCTGGCGGTGCTGGCGTCCGAACCCGGCGTGGCCGGAGGAGCCGAGACCGTCGGGAATTCCAGCGAGGGTAAGGGCAGGGGAGCCTCAGTTCTGCAGCCTTAAGTTGGTTTTGCATTTCTTGCAGGTTCGCAGTCCACCTCGGGATCTGTGCATTTCGTAGGGTGGGTGGTGAATTCAGAACCGGCGGGAGTGGATCAGGGTCCTTTCCTGCTGAAGGAGATTCCCATTGCCAAGGAGGCCTCACCGTCAACTTACTTTAGGCTGAGGGAATGGGAAGGGTTAAGTAACTCTCCTGGTCAGACACGTTTTTAATCTCCCTTAGGGAGCAACCATGTGTTTGTAGGTTTAAGTTAACTCATTAAAACACCTCTTTGCTCTCAAATGGTGTATCTGAGACTCAACTGTGAAGCTTGGTGCAGAATTAAGGGCTTTATTAATCATGTTCCCCCAAGCTGCTGCGGGTTTTTACGCTCCAGAATCTAGATGCTTTTCAAATTGGGTATGCTCTACGGAGTTTGAAAGGAAAAGTGAACCCAGAGTGGGACTTTGGATGGTATAGGTCATGTGCTCGGTGAATGCGTTTTAGCGATAGCTCCTGGTTTGTTAATATAAACCTTAAAAAAGCAGTAATTGTGCTAGGATGATGATAATCATGTGCTTTTCCGTGAGCTTAATCACATTCTTAGTTTTATTTTGAGCTTAAGAGACCAGTTGCACTTCTGAACCAGTATATTTTCTGAATAATGTGGTTGTGTTCCTAATTGCTCATCTTAGAAAAGCTCTTGTGCAAACTGAATCATAGAGTCATTGCACAGGAGTTAAGGCCAGCGCTGAAAAGGGCAGTTATATTTATGCAGAGAAAATAGCCTTGTTAATGATAGGACACTGACATTTCACTGTATGCAGTAAGTGCCAGGTGCTTTCCATGGCATTGCTAATTAATCCTCACAACCCTATGAGATAATTACCCTCCTCAGAGGAGGATGGTAAGGCAGAGGATGAAACTGGGGCCAGGATGATGTTCATTACACAGGTCAACAGTTAAGAGGGGCACAGGTGATACTTGAATTCATGTGTGTCTTGCTGCAGTTTTAATTTTCATGGTCCTTGCACTTCGACAAAACTGGCCTCCAATAAAGATATTTTACTTAGTATGGTGCTTTACACTTAATTCTGTGAATTCTCATTCCTCAAAATAACCTTACGAGAGAGGTAACGGTGATGCTATCTCCATTTTATTTTTTAAAGATTTATTTTTGAGTGAGCGATTGAGTGCAAGTGGGGAGGGGCAGAGGGAGAAGGAGAGAATCCCAAGCAGATTCCCCACTGATTGCAGAGCCTGATGTGGGGCTAAATCCCCCGACCCTGTGATCATGACCTGAGCCTGTGCATTTGTATTTAATACTATCTTCCATTCTTGTTTTACACTCCTATCTAGTAGTTTACATGGGATTACAATAGTAATTGGAGTTGAGCGGAATGCCATATGGGCCTTCTAGTATTTGTGTTATTGCTGGTTCTGGATTTAAGGCAGCAGGCTATTCGTGTGGTTCATTGCAAGTGATCTCTTTTAAAAGTATGTAAAAGGTAGTGTGTACATTTCTGTGTTTCCTTTCAGCTTTTAGGGCTAATGAGAATTCATAAGATATAAATGAGATATGGGGAGGGGCAGTTGAATGCCTACCAACTTAAGTATCCGAACTGTTTTTTTAAATAGTTCATCTGAAGAGAATTATGAAGACTAAGATTTCACAGATCTAGAATTTGGTTGTGTCAAAGCACAAACAAGTAAATTTTAGTGAAAAAAAATAGAGTTGGATAATTATAAGGTTCAAGTTTAGGATCTGATTGAGAAAGAAAAGGAAAAGATTAGTACTGGTCAGCTCTTTTTTAGAAAGAAATTATTAGAAGGAAAAATAACTCTGGGTGGGAACGGAGGAAGGGTATGAAAAATAGAAGAGAGTGCCTGGCTGTGGGTCAGATGGCAAAAAATACCTTTGGCAGAAAAAGCAGAGCCGTTGTTTTTTTAGAGGAGAGCTATAGCCTGAGTGCTCTGTCTCCATGTTAGCCATTTGCCTGCAATATCATTTGATGTGCTGTCTTTTTCCTTCCCACTCACAAAGTCACAAGATCTAATGATGCCTCATAAAGTGAATCCTTTTCCAGGTGGCTTAGAGAAGTTCCTGTTAACTTCTTCAGGGTATAGTTTGGATACATGTCTTCTTTTGCTTTTATCTGTTTTATTTTTAAGATTTTATTTATTTATTTGACAGAGAGAGAGATTACAAGTAGGCAGAGAGGTGGGGGGGGGGAACAGGCTCCCCACTGAAGAGAGAGCCTGATGCGGGGCTTGATCCCAGGACCCTGAGATCATGACCTGAGCCGAAGGCAGAGGCTTAACGGACTGAGCCACCCAGGTGCCCCTGTTGTCTGTTTTTATAAGTAGAAATTAAATGCATTTTCTGCCAGATTATACTGTTAAAGTCTTGATTTTTAGTATTTTTTCCTGTTGCTCCGTGGAAGTCTCTTTCTCATTTTGATGTTTATGATGGACATGCTGGACATGTATAGTCTCCTTCTTTCTACTAGTTTATTCTTAAGGCCATATTGAATCCCTGACTTCTTTTTTAAATAAGGAGATGAGTCCCTGAAATGCTGGGAAGCTAAGGGAAGTTCATAATGATACGTTATTGTGTAGCACTGGACAGTTTAAAATTTGTTTCTCCTATTTTATACTTTCAGCAGCCAAATGATGTATGAGGTACATGACTTCCACTTCACCATGGGGAAGCAGGCCCAGAGGAAGTAAATTACTTTCCTGAGGTCATGACATTCAACCATCCTTCACTAAACATTTACTGTGTGCCAACTATGTGATTGGTACTGTACTAGATACCAGGGTGTCAACTATAACAAAGCCGTGTGTAGCTACAGTTGGTTTGGCGAATATTCAGTCTTCTTTAAAATTGCGAAGTGGTTAACAGACTGCCAAGGTAATACTGCCAAAGGATTTCATGCAGAAGTTAGGTTAAAGATGACTAAGAATTGGAAAAAATGTATTTATCCTTTCCTAATTCATCAAATATCATGTTAGGAGTTCTCAGACCTGGCTGAACATTAGAATCACCTGGAGAACTTTTTTTTTTTTTTTTAAAGATTTTATTTATTTATTTGACACACAGAGAGAGATCATAAGTAGGAGAGAGGCAGGCAGAGAGAGAGGGGGAAGTAGGCCCCTTGCTGAGCAGAGAGCTTGATGCGGGACTCCATCCCAGGACCCCGAGATCATGACCCGAGCCCAAGGCAGAGGCCCAACCCACTGAGCCACGCAGGCGCCCTGTCCTGGAGAACTTTTTAAAAAGGCAGTTTGGTGAAGAGACAACTAGAAATTGAAATGTAAAAGAAAAAATGAATTTCTGTTAGCATCAAGGAACGTAGAATATTTAGGGATAATTATAATGGAATATGTAAAGATCTTTATAGGAAAAACCATATACCATTCTTGAGATAAATTGAGAAACTAAGCAGAGGGATATCTCAGATTCATAAATTAGAAAATTTTATGTTATAAGGATATCATTTCTTCCTCAATTAATACATTCATTGCCATTCCAATCAGATTGCTGGCAGCTTATTTTGTGGAAATCAACAAGCTGCTTTTGAAAATATATATGGAGATGAAAAATGGCCAAAATAGTCATGATGGTCTTGAGAAAGAACAAATTTGGGACAAAATCGACACCAATGCAATATTGGTGTTAGGATAGACAGATGGACCACTGGAATACAATTAAGAGCCCAGAAACAGACCAACACATGTGGTCACTTATATGAAAACTGAAATTGCAGAGTAGTAGGGAAATGGTGATATTTTCAATAAAGGGTATTATATCAACTCAGTTTGCATATGGAAACATGAACCTTGACCCTCTGCCTCACACCATATGTAAAAATCAACTTTAGATTGATTTTAGTCTTAAATATCAAAGGTAAAACAAAGGTCTAGACGTTAAAATGGGGAATGTGTCTTCATAATCTTAGAATATGTTGGCAAAGATTGGGTTTGAATGACACAAAAAGGACTAAGCATAAAAGAAAAACTCAAGAAATTGCACTACTTTAAAACTAAAATTTCTGTTAATCTAAAGGTAGTAAGAGTGGAAAGATGAGCTAACGGAATAGTAGAAGATACACTGACAGAATGCTCATATCAGTGATGTATAAAGAACTAAAATTCAGTCAGGACAGTCTGTTTTTAAAGTGGGTAACAGTCTTGAACACAGACCCTTTTACAAAGAGAGTGTCCAAATGGCTCATAAACAAAACAAGATGTTCTTAACCTCTTTAATGATTAGGGAAATATAAATTGAAATCACAGTGAGATATTACTATGCATCCAACAGAGACACTGATGATACCAAGTGTTGACGAGACAGTTGGGCAACCAGAATACTTTTCCACAAGTTGATAGGGGTGTAAATTGGTAAAACCATGTGGGATAAGTGTTTGGCAGTAGCTACTAAGGCAGAATGTAAGTGTACCCTATTACCCGATGATTCTACGCTTGGGTTCTACCCAATAGAAATGTGTACGTATGTGCACCAAAAGACACGTACAAAAAATTGTTTGGAGTTATTCATAATAACTTCATATTAGAAGTAATCCAAATGTTGATTAACAGAAGAAAAGATAAGTAAACTGTGGTATATTCCTTTTATGAAGTATACAACAATGAAAATGAGTAAGTCATAGTTGCTTAGAGTAGCTTGGATTAATTTCACAGGTATGCTATTGATTTTTAAAAAGCTAGACACAAAAGAATTCATCCTTTGTGATTCTACTTAATCAAAGTTCAGAAATAGGCAAAGCCCATCTGTGGTGTTTGAAGTTAGGATCATGGTATTTCTGGATGGAAGGGAAGGCTTAGTGATTGAAAGGGACCACAAGACCTCTAAGATGGTAGAATGCTCTTTCTTCACCTACCATGTAAACTTCATGTACTTCTCTGTATGTATGTTCAATAAATGTTTTTTAACTGACACTTGTCCTCTAACCCCTTTGATTTTTATTTAACCAGTCTTGACAGGGACCAGGCAGCAGTAGTTTTTAAGAAGCCCCTCCAGATGGTTGTAATGCACAGCCAGAAAGGATAACCACTGTATTAGATTTTCTTCCAGTAAGGCCACCTTATGAGTGCCGTAGGAAATTTGAAAAATAAAGAAATGTGCAAAGAAAAGGGAATACATCCCCAGAGGCAACTGCTTTTATTTTTTTAATTTTTTTTAAGATTTTATTTATTTATTTGACAGAGATCACAAGTTGGCAGAGAGGCAGGCAGAGAGAGAAGGGGAAGCAGGCTCCCCATCGAGCAGAGAGCCCGACTCGGGGCTCGATCCCAGGACCCTGAGATCATGACCGGAGCTGAAGGCAGAGGCTTAACCCCCTGAGCCACCCAGGTGCCCCGGCACCTGCTTTTAATACCCCTACTTATCTTGTCAAGTGATCAGGTTTTTAAGTCATGGATACCGTTTCTTTTATTATCTTGTGTCTGCCAGGTTCTTGCTACAGGTATTTGATTGGGGAAAAGGGTTAGTGAGGCGTCATCTTTCCCATAGCTTCTGGAAATCCAGGAAGTAATAAATGAAAGCTGTAGCCAGATGTTTTTCTTAAATTTAGAAGCAGAGACTGTAACTTAATGTTTTGATTCTAATCATTATATATTTTCATATGGACTGCTTGTTTTCATTTCTGATTTTCTTAATGAGAGCAGGACTTCTTAGGTAGTTTAACCATTTAGGATGAAAAGTGATCTGTTACACTGTCATAGGAAAAGCCTCAGATAGCTTTTACTGCCTGATATGTATGTATGCTTTCTAGTATACTCTTTCACAGAAAGAGCTATTTCTTAATTTTATGCTGGAATGGTAACAGCCTGTATGTTCATCAGTAGGGGATTTGATGAAAAAATATGGTTACATACAGAATGGAATGTTATGTAACTTGTAAAATGGTAGAGCTAGAGTTATCTATGTTAATATGCAGAAATATCTAAGATCTATTAAATGGGGTATACCAAATGTATTTATATTTTTCCATTGTATGTAGCAATACTTATTATATCTGCCAGAGTCCTAAAAGATGTATGCCAAACTGTTAATAGTGATTATTTCTGCACAGTATATTTGCTGTGGGTATTGATTTTCTCTGCATTTCTTACCTTTCTGTAATAAAGGTTATGTATTATCTGGAAAAATACTATAATTTTAAGGGAAAAAGAAAACAAGTGATGGAAGTGTTGAGAGAGTGTCATCATTCTGTCTAGGTTCTTATTTTATCTGTGTTCTTATTTTTATAAATTTGAGATGAAGACTTGAGGTAGAATCTGTGTTTTGAGTGCTGTCAGGAATGAAGGATTTTTCCAAATTGTGCAGTTTCAGTTTCTGGTAAGAACATCTCACCATCATTACAGAAATTTGATAAACTGTGAAATGTGTAAAGAAAAGAAAAATCCCTTAAAATATACTCGCAGTGATACCTACTTTCAATACCCATACTTAAAGTTACCAGTTTAATAATGTGTTTTAATTTTTTTTAAGATTTATTTATTTATTTGACAGATCACAAGTATGCAGAGAGGCAGGCAGAGAGAGAGGAGGAAGCAGGCTCCCTGCTGAGTAGAGAGCCTGATGCGGGGCTCAATCCCAGGACTCTGAGATCATGACCTGAGCCGAAGGCGGAGGCTTTAACCCACTGAGCCACTCAGGCGCCCCTGTGTTTTAATTTCTATGGTTCTTCCTCCTTACTATCACTTGAAACACTAGAAGTTTTGGTTCTCTGTGTATTTCTGAATTGTGGTTTACTTTCACCCCTGTGTGATAGGTTACAGGAAGATTAAGAAAACCTTGACACCAAAACTTAACTAGTTGATAGCTTTATTTATTTAAAGAGTTTTTATTTATTAGAGAGACAGAGATAGAGAGAAAGAGAGAGAGAGCGCACCCACAAGCAAGGGGAGTGTCAGGCAGAGGGAGAAGCAGGCTTCCCACTGAGCAAGGAGCCTGATTTGGGACTCCATCCCAGGACCCTGGGGTCATGACCTGAGCCGAAGGCAGAGGCTTTAACCCACTGAGCCACCCAGGTGCCCTGGGTAGAGTTTTTATTCAGGGTCTTTGTAATGGGGGATAAACATACAAGATTATCTGAACAGTTTCTAAGATATACTTAAAGGCAAATTAGTGAGAATTATAGAAATCTTGGACAGCCTTCACAAATTCATTTGAACCAGTTTTGATCACAGTACCCAATAGGCAGAATAGCTGGTCCATAAGAACTTCATAAATGTTTGTCAAATAGAGAAAATGGGGAAGAAGAGGAGAAAACTGAAAAAAAAAAAAAAAAAGACTGAAAATATAACTAGAAAAGGCAGTGCAAAATAAAAAATGAGCTTAGTGCTTTGAACAGTTAAAGGATGAACAGTTAAAGGACCAGTTAGTTCCTAGGAAAACAAACATACTGCTTTCAGTTTGGCAGACTAGAATTTGTGGATATTTTTAAGACTTGGAAACTGAGGATAGATGGGACCAAAATTAAAGTATGATACATGCAATTTTTTTAGTGCCACTTGATGAGACATAGTTAATTTTATGTATAATTTGGTTCCCTAATAAAATAATCATGATGATGGGAAAGCCTGGAAAATGCAAAAGTGTTTTTCTTGTTTCCCTATATAAAAAGGGACTTCCCTGTCCATAGTCTATTAAATTCTTCCTGATATTTTTACCTCTGTTCTGGCTGGAGCTTAGTTTTACATAAAAGGTAAAATGTGTTTCTGCTTACATAATTGGGAGGAAATATACCATCTTCATTTGTCATTGTTGCCACTAATTAAAGTTTTCCCTGGAGTTTCAGAAATTAAATTGTAGCCACCAGTAACTTTTTTTTCTATCATCAATTATAAAAAAAATTATGAAGGTAATATAACAGCATCACGAAGTTTGGGGAATTTAGGCAGAGTAAACTTTGATCTCAGCCTAGCTTTATTCATTTATTCTGTTCCACTTCTTGGTTAGCCATTGTTGATAGTCTTTTTTAAATAATCCAGAAGGCGTATTTGTGTTTAAAAAAAAAAAAGTGTTGGAAATTAGCCTGTTTGGGAAATAATACATAAGAATGAGTTTGAAGTTGTTTAATGTCTGGAGTATTTTCCTTTTACCACCCACTGACTCTAATTTCCTTCCAAAATAAAATGATAGTTCCACAGTGGGACTTACAATCTATTGTCAACTGTTTCATTTTATTAAATTTAAATCTTTTTTTTCTATTTTTAGACTTGAAATCTGCCCCCCCCCCAAGGACTGCTTATGTAATGTGTGGGAGCTCCTCTGTTATTTCTGCAGAAAGATGCCAACTACAGTGTAGAGGATGGGACGGGCATCCAGGACCACACACATAAAAGCAACCTATTTAGTGGATTGTTTGAGAATTGGGTTGATGAAAGAAAGAACTGGGGTGCAAGTGGGAGAAAGACACAGTGCGTGGATGAGTGAAACACAAAAGGAGGCAAGCAGACAGATGACAGAGGCTTAGATGAGGTGTTGTAAAACTTGTGTGGACTCTGAACTTGATTCTTGAACCAAAAGCTCCTTTTTCCAGCATGCCCAGGGTTCAGGACTGCATGTGAAGTATCTGGTGTAGGCACTCAGACATTTTTTGTCAGTGTTGATGGCACCTTCCTTTGCAAGCTAGGTAATAACAGACCCATTTGACAGATGAAGAAATTGAGCTTTAAGGGGATTAAGTAACCTGCCTAAGATCACACAGCTCATAACTGGTGGGATAAAATTGAAGCCCTCTGTATTCCTCTGGGCTGGGCTGACTTCAGAATTCACTAGATCAGGTTCTGTTTTTAATATCAGTGTATTCATAATTGTTAGTGCTTTCTTAGGGTTGTTAAACCCTTAAATTCATGGGCTCTGTTTTTGTTTTTAAAGGTTTTATTTATTTGAGAGAGAGAGAGAGAGAGAGAAAGCGTGTGCAGGTACATGGGGGAGGCGGGGCAGCGGGACCTGAGCAAGGCAGATGCTTACCCCATTGAGCCACCCAGGCACCCTGTTTTGTTTTTTGTTTATTTAATTAAAAAAATTTTTTTTAAGATTTTATTTATTTAACAGAGATACAAAGCAAGAGAAGGAACTCAAGTAGTGGCAGAGGGAGAAGGGAGAAGCAGGCTTCGTGCCGGGCAGGGAGCCTGATGCGGGGCTCAATCCCAGGACTCTGGGATCATACCTGAACTGAAGGCAGATGCTTAACAACTGAGCCACTCAGGTGCCTCAAAATAAGGTCTATACCACGAGGGGCTTGAACTCATGACCATGAAACCAGGAGTCACATGCTTTACTGACTGAGCCAGCCAGGCACTGCCTGGGGCTCAGTTTTGACTGGAATTGTTAAGGCTGCATACAACGGGGAATGTTCTGGCTCTGGGCACTGGGCATCTAAGGCATCCTGAGTACTCTTTTGTTTGAATCTTTCAAAACACCTATCCTACGCTTTAGTGCTCAGTTCCACAATTGAGTAGCTGCTTCCCCTTCTTAAGCTTAACTGTCCTCATCAGTAAAATAGGGGGAGCAATAATTATCTCCCCAGGTTCTTCTCAGGATTAAATTAGGAATGCATGTATGCTTATGTCTGTGATTTCTACAAGTTGACGTTACAGGTATAAATGTTAAAATGAAACGTTTCTCCCATGGCAGGTCTTCTTGAATTTTCCGTAGGGAAGTTTAGATACTTCATGCTCAACAGGCTCTCTCCAGAGGATGCCATTTTGCGTCATATTTCCAGCAATGCATCTTTCCTTATTTTCCAGATACACTCACAGTATCAGAATACAACAATTTCTTTTACTAAGGTAAGTACGGAGAGTTATTTCTTTAAACACCATTTCCAAATTTTGGGGGGCCTGTATTTAGTAGAAACATGAGAATTTGATGCCTCTTTATGTGTGACTTTATGTCCTTAAAAGAAAAAAATCAAGATTGGAGCCTGTCAAGTTAGTGGTTTAGACTGGCTAAGAGGTGTGCATCTCGCTTTTCTTGAGTGTGGTGACCTCTGACTTAAAGAGGGGGTGAGCAAGTGCCATGTTTGGGAGTAGGACAGTCTTTACCAGATGTCTCCTGGTCGCAGTTAAGCTTTTCTTGTGATTTCTCACCATTTTTACTTTCTTTTCTGGATCTTTAATGATTTTTACCTCTGCATATGTTTTAGTGGGTTTCCATCCTTGTTCAGCCATATAGTATTTATGGAGTTTAAATATATAAATATAAATTTATATATTTATATTATATAATAAATATAAATTTATATATTTATATTATATAATAAATATATATTTATATATTTATATAATAAATATATATTTATATATTTATATAATAAATATATATTTATATATTTATATAATAAATATATATAATATGACAATTATAGCTCAGTTTTTTAAAGAAACTTTCCAGAATGTGAATTCTTTAGGGGTGGGGCTCATGTTTTTGTTTTCATAATGATAAAGTTAATTTGTATATTGGACCTACAAGATGGAGTTTGCCTCAGTGACCTGCTGCATGTCACAAATCTAAACCTGAGTTAGCTTGTACTTACCGGGAAACACCTGTCCAGGAAACCTAACATGACAGTCACCATCCTCCAACTCTGCTCTAGCTCCTTTACCTTACCGTAGAGAATAGGACTTGCTCTCCTTCCTTATAAGGAAATTCCTGACCTCCTAGCCAATTATGTCCTGTTTCTGTTTCGCTTTTTCTAACACTGTACAACTCACTTTTGCCCCAGATCCCTCAGGTGCTTCTTCACTGCTTCTAAGGCACTATACTACCCTAATCTGTGGGTTGTTTTTCCTTGAATAAAGGACACCAAATTCTTTACTGAATTGTTTCAGTTTTGTCGTTTGACAGTAGTCTTAGTACTTGACATAGTGAATCTTAATTTGGGGAATTGGAAAACTTGGGAATTAAACTGTGCATCTCCTATTCCTATCAAAGATCATGTATTTAAATAGTTCTTTGTGCATATGTGTGAGCATCTGCGTATAGAGATGAATTCTTTATAAGGAAGGTCTGTGTTTCTTCCTTCTTGTTTTGAGAAGGTTTGGAATAGGACATGCAGACAAAATCCAGCCTAGAATTGAAATATTTTGCTCAACTCCCTATTCACAATGACTCTCTTCTACCTTATTGCAGACTCTCCTTCTCAATACCTCAGGAACAGGCACTGACAAAGGACTGGTTTTCATTCTTAGACCAGAGCAGAGTATGTGCACTTGGCACTTGGAGACTTTAGATGCTGAGCCTGTCCAAAACATGGCCATCCCACTCTCCTATTCAGAAAGAGGTAACCTTTCTATCTTTGACTCCCTATTGACTCTCCAGAATGTGCAACTTGTTCATGAAAACTTAAGGGAAACTATAATCCTTGTAAAAGTATTGATTGCAAGTACAGTATATTGAATCAAAGATTTTTAACAACAAGGGAGCCAAAGAATTGCATGGTGATTGAAAGCCCAGGTAGGGGTGTTGGACAATGCAGTCATTAACCCCCCCTAAATTTAAGGAGGCCTTGGAGAAGCAGGAACAAAGGCAAGACACAGTCCTGAACACTTTAGCGGGCAGAAGAAGGCATGGTAGAAGAACTGAGAGTATTTGAAGAATGGCAGAATGGGGGGTGTGGCTGAAGCCTCGAGTGTGAATTTGTATGTATGTAATTTGAGGTTTGTATTCTGTTCTGAAGGAGCACAAAGAATTTTGAAGCAGAGGAATGATATGCATTTCCTCTGTCAGAAAGTTAACTCTAGAAGCAATGTGGGGAGTGGTGTGGAGCACGCATAGCAGGGTCAGGACTCAGCTCACCTTTAAGAAGGCTCAGAGTGAGAAAATGGAGGGTAGTGTTGTGCCCAAGTTTTCACATCTGAGAGACCACCAAGGAGCCAACACCGATGCAATCACATGAGGGTTTATTTGACAAGCTTAAGCTTGGGCGCAAGTATACCCGACACAGCGGAGTAGGGGCTTGGACCCTGAACCAGACTACAGTCAGAGTTTTTAAAGGCAGAATAGGGGTGGACTCGGCAGTGGGCAAGGACAAAGGGGGTGTTCAGAAGGGCTATCAGGGTAAAGAAGACTGTCAGAATATTGGAGGCCCGGTTATTATCAAGCCAAGGCCGTTTTCCCTTTAATGAGGCACTAACATGAAGACAGTTGGGAGTTTCCTGGTGGAATGTCACATTCCTCCTATCAAAGCGTCCTTGTTAGTGAAATTTAGCACTGGGACATTTGTAAACCGAGGGAGACTCCTGTCTTGCAGGATTGTGATGTCTACAAGTTAACTATTTGTTCACATATACTACCAAGGGGAGGGGAGCAGGTGGAGAGGGGGTGCAAGGTGCCAGCTTTTGCTTTGTCAAGATGGCTGTACTTATGTCAGGGCTAGACTCAAGGTGGGTACAGCCTTGTTTTTCTTGGCCTCCACAGGTAGCACTGATGAGATACAGTGACCAGTGGTTATGGATTATAAAAGGGAAGAGCATAGGCTTCCCATTTGGGCTGCAAAGAGATAGTAATGCAAAATAGGGTTGAGAGAGAGTTGTGGTGCTAGACAATTTATGTGATCCGGATGGGAAAGAGGGTGACTTTGGTTTGGGACACAAGGAATCTGAGATGCTATAGGACATCTGGGTGGAAATGTGTAGTAGGGAGTTTCAGGGCATGGAGTAGAGACCTGAGGTTAGATATCCACCTGCAGGGTTCTGAGTAAAAGCCATGGCAGTGAGTAAGATTGTCCAGGTGTGTACTTAGCGATTTAGGGGGAAGAACAACAGCGGATACTTTCATAGTGCCTACCACATGTCAGGCACTGTTTCTGGGAAATGCTAACTGCTGAGGAATTAGCTAGCATAAGACTAAGGATGAGTCAGGCAGGTAAGAGAAGAGTCCAGAGGTTCTGCTTTAAGTAAGGAGTGTAAATAGTATGTTGTAGAGAGGTCAAGGAAGTGACTAAAAGTGTCCATGTGATAGAGCAGTGAAGGGTGGCCTTTAGGGAGAGTCATTTTAGTGGCACAGTGGGGATGAAAACTTGATTACGGTGATTGAGGAGTAAAGGTGAGCCGAGGATATTTAGACTACTCTTACACAGTGTTCTAGATAGCAAAAGGTAATGACCTGGTAGGAAACCACAGACTTTGGGTTTTCATCAAGGATAGTGTACAAAGAAGAATTAGAGTAGAGCTTCCATTGCAATCCATATCATTTTCTTGGGTGTGGTAAAGATTTGTAAATGCAGGAAAAGGAGAGTGTGGAAGAAGAGCAGCATTGAGACAGATATGCACGTTGGGTTTCTCCGTTCCAGATCTGGCCAGGGGGCGTCCACCACCAGAATTCCAACAGTTGATGGAAACCAGGACCCAACTGTGGGAATGATTGCATGAGTGTATGAAGTTGAGATCTTGAAGATCTTTAAATTGGTTTACCAGATAAGATGTCTTGTCTTAACCTTTCCACTTGGGTCTACCTAGACAGTTGTTTGCATAGAACTGAACGCATGTTAAGTGACTTCTCTAAGTTTTGTCATGCTTAAGGTCATGAATAGGATTCCTAATAAGAAAAGAAGAGCTGTTTTAACCACATTATTAAGAGGATGAAGTACCTAAAATTTGTATTAAATATCCAAATGCTATTCCAGTACATGGTCTTGGGAGTCTTTTGAGGTCTTTTTTATTTTTACTCTTTAATGTGCACAAAGACTCCTCCAACACTGAGGATGATGCCATCTTTCTAATGGTTTAAAGGAGCATGTGAAAAGTGGACACACATTTCTTTACTGCCAGTGGAGTTCCTTTTCTTTTTGACACTGTTTTTTTCTCTTCTGTCCCTGGGTTCTTAAGCTCTTTTTATGGGATCACAGACCCCCCAAAATCTAATAAAAACCTCTCACCTTAAGAAATGCATGCATTCGGGGCGCCTGGGTGGCTCAGTGGGTTAAGGCCTCTGCCTTCGGCTCAGGTCATGATCCCAGGGTTCTGGGATCGAGCCCTGCATCGGGCTTTCTGCTCAGCGGGGAGCCTGCTTCCTCCTCTCTCTCTGCCTGCCTCTCTGCCTACTTGTGATCTCTGTCAAATAAATAAATAAAATCTTAAAAAAAAAAAAAAAAGAAATGCATGCATTCAACCTTTGGCATACAATTTCAAGGTGTTCATGGGACCTCCAAAGCCCATTTTTAGATACCAGCTTAAGAATGCCTGTCTCCAGACCTTTTCAACTCTAGAGCAGGGTTGACAAACACAGACCATAAGCCAAATCCAGCCTCTGCCTGTTTTGTACATAAAATTTTACTAGAAACAGCCACGTTCCTTTGCTTACATTTTGCCTGTGGCTGCTTTCGTGCCTCGAGGGCAAGGCTGAGTGGTTGCCACAGAAACCATCTGGTGTGTGAAGCCTAAAATATTCACCATCTTATCCTTTACAGAAAGGCTTGCTGACCTCTGTCCCAGAGCCCTCAACCTAATTTAAGTTTTCCCTCTGTAACCTCAGTTCATGAGGTAGTTACAAAACCAGAAGCTCTATTATATTTAACTTCTAAATGGAAAGTTCTTACAAGAGTAGAGTTCTGTTTTTCTGAGTATGACTTGAATGTAGAAGGATTCTGTGTTGAGTAACTTCCTTATTTTTCATCCAGATCCTGTCCCTGGAGGCTGTAATTTGGAGTTTGATTTAGATATTGATCCCAACATTTACTTGGAATATAATTTCTTTGAGACAACTATTAAATTTGCCCCAGCAAACCTAGGCTATGCAAGGTATGTCTATCTTCCTATCTCCTAAAACTGCTTATAGGACATGCATGAGTCGCTGCTGTGTTGATTCAGTGAACTCCCCAAATCCATGGTTCTCTTTATGGAAATGGTTTAATTTTTTCTGGAACGAGGTAATTTCAGTGTTGTAAGTAATAGTTGATCTGTCCCTTACAATTAATATTGTCTCCCTCCATCCTTAGGAAGAGCTAGATGTTGAGTTTCTGTTGTGAGCTTAGAAGTACATTTAGTTTCTGTAGAGTTTTGAATATAGAAAGCATTCTGAAACCATGAAACACCCTATATTTTTGTAAGGATTTTGTTATTTTAATTAAAACTCTGCCTTAGTTTCTACTTTAATAGTAATGGTAGCTAACATTGAGTAACACTTGAATGCTGTCTGTGTATCGTCCGTGGTGTTCTTGGTCACTGAATCCTGACAGTTTTCTTAAGAAGGGGTGGTGGTTCTTTTACAGAGTGGTGCCTAAGGGTCATTGAGATTAAGTGACACACTCATATCCACACAACTAACAAATGGCAAAGCTGGCATGTCCCTCCGGGCCTGACTAACACTAACATGCGGTTATTTCACCATACTGCCCCTCAGTAGGTTACTTTTCTTCGTAATGCCAAAATTGGAATCGATGCAGAAGTTTGAAATTTGAGCTTTTGGTTCCTTTTATAGATGGGACATGCACCACAAGAGATTGATGTTCAGTTTTGTTGGTTGACTTTAGAGGCACAAATCCTCTGCCGTGTGACATTGGGACGGGCCGGGACTCTAGGTGGAGGTTGCTGTATGATGTCTATCAGTATTTTCTGCCCGAGAATGACCTCAGCCAGGAGGGTTTGCTAAAGCATCTGCAGAGGATGGCCGAGGTGCCTCAGGTGAAGGCCAGTGCAATCAAGGTAAATCTGGTTCTTATCGTTTGTGTGGCCAAGGCTGTGGTACTATTGTCAGAGTCGAGAAAGGGAGAAGCTACCAGGAGCTTCTTTCTTTACTGTTTCCTTGGTCTTTCTGGGGTTCTCACTTTATTCTCTTTCATTCTGTTATCATATCTGTTACGATATCACTATGCTAGTGATATCCCCAAGTAATGTTGGCTTTTGAGGAGGTGCATATAAATTATGTTATGTTTTAATTACTGTCGCATACATGACCTGGTAATCTTCAGCTACAGATGGAAGTGATTTTTCTTTGTATGCCCATAACTATTAGATAAAAACTTTTGGCAAGTATAAAAGTTATAGCGTCTTTTAAAGAACAAGGAGAAACTGTTTCAGGATATACCCATTGTCATTAATATTTACTTATTTATTTATTTAAAAGATTTTTGTTTTTATTTATTTTAGGGAGAGAGAGTGTGGATGTGCATGTGGAGAGAGGAGATGGGTAGAGGGGCAGAAGGGGAGGGAGAGGGACCGGCAGACTTTGTGCTGAGTGTAAAGCCCCGTATGGGGCTTGATCTCATGACCTGGAGATCAGGACCTGAGCCAAAACCAAGAGTCCGCTGCTTAACCCACTGAGCCACCCAGGAGCCCCTGACATTAATATTTAAACCCAAACTCAGAAGTCTCTAACTTGAAGCAGAAGTTTTCTCTGACCTTTGGAACCCCCGTAAATTCTTGGAATACCAAGTGTGGGATATGGGCCAGCAGCATTGGCACCACCTGGGAGTTTGTTAGAATTGTAGACTCTTTGGCTCTACCCTGACCTACTGAATCAGAAATTGCATTTTAAGGGCCCCAGGTGATTCCTATGCATATTAAAATTTGAGATTCGTGCTATAGATGATTTTTGTGGAGGGCAGGATTTATGTCTTAAAAAGTACTTGATAGCAGTCTAATAATATAGAAGTTTATCCTTCAGTCTAATGGCTTATGGGTAGAGTTTTTCTAGGCTGCTCTGATTCTTCCAGAAGGTTGATAGGTTACCAGATTTTATAGGAAGCCGTGGCCTCTGTGATTAGCCTAGGCCCTCAGTCTATTGCAGAGCAAGATCTCATTTTGTCATCTTGTCACCTAGGATGTCATGGTCATATGCTAAGAAAGAGCCTTACACAAGAGAACTCGTTGTGCTTATTCACAAATTTAGAAGCTCTTTTGGACAAGTTTACCGGTTGCCTTTTTACATAGAAAATTTTGAAGATCATTTTATTTTATTCTCATGAAGAATGTAAGAATTCTTCATACTTTTTAACTTTAGGGAAGAGTTAGAATTTTGTGTGCCAGAGTTGAGGGAAACCCTCGTTGACTAATGAGGGCATGTTGAAAAGAGTCAGAGCCTGTTTAAAGAGGCTTGCCCTGACCAACTTCGGGGCAGTTCAGTCATCAAAAAGAGTAATGATTGGTTATAGGTTTTGAATAAATAAAAATAAGTCCATACAAATACTAATGAGAGGGGGAAAAAAAGAGAAAAAGAAAACTCCTCAGTTGCCAACATTGGAGGAGACTCCTGTACCAAGTTACTCTGGAAATCGATACAGGGGAGGAATTTATGCTGCATTTTCAAAAAAAGGCCCTATAATTCATCCTCCTGGACGAGAGAAGGCTCTTCATGGAAGAGTGCCAACCAGTAGATGTAGAAGGAATAACAGGATGAGAAAATCACCATATTCCACCCTCAGTGAAATAAGTCAGGCAAGGATCAGCAGGTGAACGACTGTTGGGGAACAGGGTAGTCTCAGCATGCTCAGATTAATTCTATTTGCAAAGGAAAAACTTACTTTTGGAGTGGAATGATTTGATGGTCTTGCTCTTATCTGTATGGTCTGTTGGGTTCACTGATAGTGGGTAGCTGGCCTTATGTGCTCATATGACTCCATCTGACATCATCACGATCACCTGTGAAATGTTTTAGCAAAACATGTTTAACCTGAATTCAGTCCACTGGAGTTGCTGTTTATAGGATTTACATAGGGTTAAAGAATAAGTTGGACACCTTGAGCATATCCAGACCGTGGAATGTTCTGTAAGACAACTGCTCTTTTTTTTTTTTTTTTTAAGATTTTATTTTTATTTTTATTTTTTTATTTATTTTTTTTATTTTTTTATTTTATTTTTTTTTTAAATTTATTTATTTATTTGTTAGAGAGAGAGAGCGAGCGAGCACAGGCAGACAGAGTGGTAGGCAGAGGCAGAGGGAGAAGCAGGCTCCCCGCCGAGCAAGGAGCCCGATGTGGGACTCGATCCCAGGACGCTGGGATCATGACCTGAGCTGAAGGCAGCCGCTTAACCAACTGAGCCACCCAGGCGTCCCAAAGATTTTATTTTTATTTTAAGAGAGAGCCTGAGCAGGTGGTGGGGGGTAAGGGGCAGAGGGAGAGGCCAGAGAGGATCTTAAGCAGCTCCAGCACTGAGTGTGAAGGCCATCGAGGTGCTCAATTTCACGACCCTGAGATCACAACCTCAGCTGAAACCACGAGTTGAAGGCTTAACTGCACCGCCTAGGTGCCCCTAAAGGGGCAGAGGGAGAGGCCAGAGAGGATCTTAAGCAGCTCCAGCACTGAGTGTGAAGGCCATCGAGGTGCTCAATTTCATGACCCTGAGATCACAACCTCAGCTGAAACCACGAGTTGAAGGCTTAACTGCACCGCCTAGGTGCCCCTAAAGGGGCAGAGGGAGAGGCCAGAGAGGATCTTAAGCAGCTCCAGCACTGAGTGTGAAGGCCATCGAGGTGCTCAATTTCACGACCCTGAGATCACAACCTCAGCTGAAACCACGAGTTGAAGGCTTAACTGCACCGCCTAGGTGCCCCTAAAGATTTTATTTTTAAGTAATTTCTGTACCCAACCTGTGGCTTGAACTTACAACCATGAGATCTAGAATCATAGGCTTTACCAACTGAGCCAGCTAAGTGCCCCTGTAAGATAGGTGCTCTGGGGGCACCTAGGTGGCTCAGCAGGTTAAACAACTGACTCTTGATTTCGACTCAGGTCATGATCTCAGGGTCATGAGATTGAGCCCTATATTGGGCTCTGCACTGGGCATGGAGCCTACTTAACATTATTCTCTCCCTCTCGGCCCCACAATAACAAGCAAACAGGAAAAGACAACTGCTCTTAATCTCTTTTAAGAATCATTGGTTGGGGGGGGCACTTGGGTGGCTCAGTGAGTTAAAGCCTCTGCCTTCGGCTCAGGTCATGATCTCAGGGTCCTGAGATCGAGCCCTGCATGGGGCTCTCTGCTCAGCAGGGAGCCTGCTTCCTCCTCTCTCTCTGCCTGCCTCTCTGCCTACTTGTGATCTCTCTCTCTGTCAAATAAATAAATAAAATCTTAAAAAAGAAAAAAAAAAGAATCATTGGTGGGGTGCCTACGTGGCTCAGTGAGTTAAAACCTCTGCCTTCGGCTCAGGTCATGATCCCAGGGTCCTGGGATCGAGCCCCGCATCGGGCTCTCTGTTCAGCGGGGAGCCTGCTTCCTCCTCTCTCTCTGCCTGCCTCTCTGCCTACTTGTGATCTCTATCAAATAAATAGATAAAATCTTAGAAAAAAAAAGAATCATTGGGTGGGCGGGAGAGAGTGATGGGAAGGACTGTCCTAGATGTCGGGGGTAAACAGCATGCATGAAATGGTTGGATTTTGGTTAAGGGGGAAAAAAGCTATGAAAGACATGGTAGGGGCATGTTTCTTTTATTATGTATATTACCTTCCTAAAAACAACCTTTAAAATGGAAGGTTTTTTTTTTTTTGAGTTTATTTTTATTTGAGAGAGAGAGTGAGAGAGAGAGCATGAGAGGGAAGAAGGTCAGAGGGGAGAAGCAGACTCCCCACGGAGCTGGGAGCCCGATGTGGGACTCGATCCCGGGACTCCAGGATGGTGACCTGAGCTGAAGGCAGTCGCCTAACCAACTGAGCCACCCAGGCACCCCTAAAATGGAAGTTTTGAAGTGAAGAACCACTGCATAACAACTTGCATGGAATGTTTTCTTATTGCAGAGTCTGTTAGACAAAGATAGCTGGGTCCTCTCCACAAGATGTTAATAAACACTTGTCTGTTCACAGTTCCGTAGCTAGTAGTAATAGCTAACATTTGTTGAACACTTACTCTGTGCCAAGCATTGTGCTAAGAACTGAGGAAAGAAGGACTACGGAGCAAGATAAATGCAGTTCTTGCTGTTGTGTTGTTTACAATCTAGTAGACGACAGGAATTTTCTTATAATTTTGTCCTGATTAGTGTTTACACTTTATATCATATTTTACTTAAATTGTTAACCATTTGATGTTGTGCAAAAACTTTAGAAGCATTTTGTATAAGAACTTGCTTATATTAGCACATGCAACTATAACTGTGTAGGACAGTTGTTGGAGAGAGCTAACTGGGTTGGTATATATTTTAAACAAGAATTATAATTTAATATAATTTAATATCACCTGTAGGTGGGATTATAATAGAATAGCTTTAAAAAAAATCTGAACACTAATCACACATTATTTTTGGCTTCAGGTGGTTACCCTAACAGCTAATGATAAGCCAAGTGTTTCCTTCTCCTCTCTCCGAGGACAAGGTGTCATTTATAATGTCATTGTTCGGGATCCACTTCTCAATACATCTGCCGCGTATGTTCCTGTTCACACGTACGCTTGCCACTTTGAGGCCAAGGAGGGTAATTGTTCTTCCCTTGGTGAGTATGTAGATTTAAACTTTGAAAATTTCTTCTTTGGCTTTGCAGATCGAGGTCAACCAGTCCAGAACTTAAGAAGATTAAAAAATGCTTTTGTCTGGTCTTCATTCATTCAGCAAAGGCCTTTTGAGCCCCTCTGTTGTTCCACTCTCTGTTTTAGGCACAGGGATATAGCAGTGGAAGAAACAGACAAAATATCCGTCCTCCCGGAGCTTATGTTTTAGCAGGGGCGATGAGACAGACAAGATAAATTTGTAAAATATTAATCATGTGAGAAACTGCTGAGTGCTAAGAAGCAAGCATGAAGTAGGAAAGGTGGGTAATAGCAAGTGACAGTGAGGGAGGAAGTTTGAGAGCGATGGCCAGGGAGACCCAGGTGGAAAAGCTAACCTTTGGGTGGAGACGGGAGGCGCAGCAGGGAGCTCTGCCCGGCTCTGGGCAGTAGTGTGGGCCCAGGGAACAAAGGCCCTCAGCAGGGAGCCTTCTAGTGTGTTTGAAGAACAGCAGGGAGAAGGGAGGCTGGAGGAGGGGGAGGGGTGCAGCCTGCTAGGTCACTGAGTGGGCAGAGGCTTTTATTCAGAGTGAAATGGAAAGGCAGGGAGGGTTGAAACAGGGGGTGCCGTGATCTGGCTCCGGTTTTGATGGGATCACTGGGCTGCTTTTCTGAGAAAAGTCAGGGGCAAGAAGAGGAACAGAGATGGATCAGACTATCGTAATTTCCGGTGAGAGAGGACCGTGGTTTGGATAGGATGGTGGTAGTGAAGGCGTGGCCAGATCATTCCGTGTTTAACATTTTATTCTGAAATAGTTTCACAGAAATGATGCAAAAACACGAAGAATTTCTGCATAATCTTTACTCATTTTCCTCAAATGTGAACATGTTACTCTATTTGCTTTTTCTTCTTTGTAGTGAGCTAGCGTGCACGCTCTCCATATGTATGTGCACAGACACTACTCTTTCTCTGAGCCACTTGAGAGTAAGTTGCAGACATAGACATTTTTCCCTTAAATATTTCTATTTTTTTTCCTTATGTAACCATAGTAAAAATGATCACATTCACAGAATTAACTTTGATGCAGTACTATTATTTAACCTATAGACGTCACTGATTTTCACTAGTTATTCCACTGATGTCCTTTATAAAAAAAATCTGGTCACGTGTTGCATTTAACTGACATGTCTCTTTAGTCTTCTGTATTCTGGAACAATTCCTCAATCTGGTTTTGTCTTTTAAGACCTTGACCTTTTGAGGAGTGACTTTTTAGAACGTCTTCCAGTTTGGGTATGTCTGATGTTTCCTCATGATTAAATTCACATTATGCATTTTTGGTGGGAATACAAAAAAGCGATGTTGTAACCTTCTTAGGAGGCATTAGGTATCTATTTGTCCCATGACTCGTGGAGATAACCTTGAATATTTGGTTAGGGGTGTTTCAGGGGAGTGCTGGTATAAGCCTTACTGGAGTATGTTCAAGAACAAGTAAGAGGAAAGAAATTGGAGAAGAGTCCAGATAGCACTTTCCAGGAGTTTTGCTCTAAAGAATAAAGTCCATTGTGTTTGGGGACAAGGCTTCCTTCTTCTCCAGTAGAGCTGTATCCCATCTGTCTTCCATTGCCACGCTCAGGATCCTGGAGAGTTAGAATGTAGGAGACCCAGGCAGTTATATGTTCTGCATTTTTCACTGGTAGACTTAACCTAGGTTCCTCTAGACCCCTTCCCTTGAGCCCTTCTGGACCAGAGCCTCCCCCAATCTGAAAACCCCTCTCCCCTGGGTTTCCATCTCTGTGTGTTAGCTGAGGAGAAAGGGAGCTCCGATCCGATCCTTCAACCTAGAGTTGACTACTCCTGGTGATGTTGGTCCTATTGTTGCTTTCATTTTCAAGCTTGATGTGTACGAGGACATTTTTCCTGAGGTTGGAGTAGGGAGGAGGTATCCACATTGCCTTTTAATTAAAACCTTGGCCCATGTATCATAACCTAGGTGATACTGTGATGATTAAAGACTCTACTAAGACTGTCTTCTGTCTTCCCAGACCATTCACCCCTTTGTCTTCATTGCCCCCCAAAGTACCCCTTTTGTCTCGAGCGTTGTCTCTAGAGTCAACTTCTTATGAAACCTTCTGCCGTCTGGTTTTTCCTTTTTTCTTTTTTTCTGTCCTTTCCTGGTTCTGTGTTTGGGGATTCCATTTAGTTCCTCTTTGTTGTCTGATATCATGGAAGCAAGCTAACTGTGTGTCTGTTTTTATTGGGTTGGAAGATCTTGCTAACCTTGATGATTGTACTTGCTGGAAACTGCCACTAGATTTTCATTAGGAAAAAAACT
The DNA here is from genome assembly GCF_963455335.1 of Martes martes. Lineage (NCBI taxonomy): Eukaryota > Metazoa > Chordata > Mammalia > Carnivora > Mustelidae > Martes > Martes martes. Next base: position 67,163,464 of record NC_137895.1, read on the forward strand.
ATCCCAGCAGACTCCATGCTCGTGGTATAAAGATTAAATCATAGAATAGCAATCAGCCACAGGTCTGAAATAAGCAGAATGTGGCGTCTTATCTTTTGTTTCGTCTTTCTTTTGGGTGCTTTGTTCTCAGAAGAGCTGCTGTGTGGGTATGTATCATGTCCTGCAAATTCTGGTCTTCTGCCCTGTGTTTCTTATTTAAATGTAGGTCTTCATGGTATCTCTATCTGAGCACTGTTAGGTGTTTTATGTGTTTTGATCTGTGGTAACATTGTAACATTTTCCACATGCGATTGTACAGGTCTTTTGTTTCTGTTTTTAGTTCAGGGATTATTTTCTTGTGTTTATCTCAAAGGAGTCATGACGGTGTATTTAGTGTATTTTTCTCCTTGGTAAGCTGTATTCACATTATTTATATTTGAGTTGGTGCCTATTAAGGGCCATGAGATTTGGGATTTGTTGGCATTATGAGGTATATTGTGCTTTATTGTTAGTTATGATGTTACATTTTTTTCAGAAGCAGTATGTGTAATGAATATGGGCAATAATTTGTTCATGTGTGATTTATGGTGTAGTACATGTTCTTTTATTTTAATGTGAGTTTCGGTTGAGATTTTTTATGAAGAACTTAATGGGGCGCCTGGGTGGCTCAGTGGGTTAAAGCCTCTGCCTTCAGCTCAGGTCATGATCCCAGAGTCCTGGGATCGAGCCCCACATCGGGCTCTCTGCTCAGCAGGGAGCCTGCTTCCCCCTCTCTCTCTTTCTGCCTCTCTGCTTACTTGTGATCTCTGTCTGTCAAATAAATAAATAAAATCTTAAAAAAAAAAAAGACCTTCAAAGAACCTTCATATACTAATTTTTCAGCATTAACGATTTTGATTCATGGTTTTGATTTCAGCTATATACCCACCTGGGTCTCGGCTTCCTAGCCTTCCTTTATTACTGTTTTTTTTTTTTTTTTAATAGCAAATCTGTGGTCATCATTTTGTTCACAAAATTTCAGTGTGTATGCACACACTTTGTGTGTGTGTGTGTGTGTGTGTGTGTGTGTGGTATAGGCACAGTATCACTGATACAAGTTTTAGTGAAAAATACCAAAGACAATTCCCTAATACCATTAAATTAATAGCCAGTATTTACATTTTCCCAGTCATCCCAATTGTTTTTCAGGGTTTTTTTTTTTTTACTTGAATCAGGTTTTGGATAACGTCTATACATTGTATTTAGTTGATGTGTCTTTTAAATCTTTTAATCCCTAGTCCTTTCTTTCCATTGCCTTCCTTTCTTCTTGCAGTTTGTGAAGAAACAAAACTATTTTATGCACACACAACTTCCCAAGAATATGTCAAAAGTAGCGCTGCATATCTTGTCAGGAACCAAAGATTGTCTGGTTCCTCTTTTGTTATAGTAGTAGCATTGATGGTCATTGCCCACATAAAACAGTTTGTTAGGGATGGCAAGGGTATTTCTAAAGTAGGTTTTTAATTTATATGCTTATATTTGTACATAATACATTATAAATTAAAGTAAGTGTACATACTATTGTCGGCACCCTTTGCTTTTTTCATGAAGCTTTGTTCTAGTAATTGAGTAAAAGGCTTGGATATATTACCTACTAAATTTTTATTATTTTTAGGAAGAGTATCAACCAAAGTGTTCTTCACCCTTTGTGCCCTACTTGGTCTCTTCGTTTGTTTTTTTGGACACAGATTCTGGAAAACAGGTATTACTGATGTAGTTGCTATTTATGTGACTTATGGGTTTTTTTGCTTAAATTCTGCTGGGGAATTTGAATTTTAAGGAGGGGGAGCAACTGCTTATCTCCAGTTGTCTTCATAGATTTGTGTGTGGGTTCTTTTCAGTAAAGATTTTACTTAGTTGCTTTACTTACTTAGGTGAGTAAAGATTTTACTTAGTTACTTAGTTCAGTAAATATTTTACTTAGTTTACTTAGTTCAGTAAAGATTTTACTTAGTACATTTTAATTTTTTCTTTGAACAATGGAGTATAACCTCCTTTTACTAAGAGGGGAACAAAACTGGATTTACTCAGTGAACTTCTTCAATTGCTAGGTCAGCTAGCTGACTAAAAATAACTGGGGTTGGAAATCAGGACATTTGTATAAGAATGTGTGGATTTTGACAGTGGTGACTGACGTGGTTTCACATACATCAAGCAGCAGGTCTGTGATATATGTATATTGAAATGTCTGCTTGGTCCTGGGAGGTTCAGACTGCAAATAGGAGCTCCACAATCTTCTCTGTGAAACCCATCTGGGGAGTGGGATACAGTAGTCCCCTCTTATCCGTGGGGCATACTTTCCAAGTGTCCTAGTGGATGCCTGAAATTGTGGGCAGTACTTGAACCCTATATATAAATATATATATATATATTTTTTTTCCTATCCATACATACCTATGATAAAATTTAATTTATAAATTAGGCACAGTAAGAGATTAACAATAACTAATAATAAAATAGAATAATGGCAAGATGCTATAATAAAAGGTCAGCGTGATCCCTCTCTCTCAAAATATCTTATTGTCTTGCACTTATCCTTCCTCTGTTGATGTGAGATGATAAGATGCCCATACGATGAGATGAAGTGAGGTGAATGATGCAGGTAGGAATTGTGACATGGTGTTAGGCTACTGTTGACCTTCTGTTGGAACCTCAGAAGGAGGATCATCTGCTTCTGGACTGTGGGGTAACTGAAGTCATGAGAAGAGAAACCATGAAGAGGGGGACTACTAGATAAATTATGCTCACTGAATTGATTTGAATTTTGGGGCTGCCCTTTGTGTAACAGTGTTGGCAATCACTAAAAAAAAAAAATCCTTATTCATTAACGAGAACTATAACAGAGCATCAAGGAAAGAGTGAAAATAATACTGATCTCAAACTTTTTAAACTTGCTTTAATAAATTATGAATTGTGGGGGCGCCTGGGTGGCTCATTTGGTTAAGTGTCTGACTCTGATCTCAGTTCAGATCTTGATCTCACCATCATGAGTTCAAGCTCTGTGTTGGGCTCCATGCTGGGCCTGGAGCCTACTTTAAAAAAAAAATTATGAATTGAAATATGCAACTCCTTCATTATTATATTTTCTCCTTGATTGAATAGAAAATATTCTGAGGAATGTTTAATTCCTCAAAGTATAGAATGACTCTATAACAAAGAACTTAATTGCTTAGCTCTGGGCAAGGTCCCAAAGATACTACTAGGTATTTTAATGGATGAAGACAGTGATTAATTATTCAGCCTAAACAGGAAAGGATAAATTAAAGGAAGTTATAGAAGTTACTTTAAAAAAAATTATTTATTTATTTGTCAGAGGGAGAGAGAGTGAGTACACGCATAAGCAGGGGGAGCAGCAGGCAGAGGGAGAAACAGGTTCCTTGTTGAACAAGGAACCTGATGCAGGACTCGATCCCAGGACCCTGGGATCATGACCTGAGCTGAACACAGATGCTTAACAGACTGAGCCACCCAGGCTTCCCAAAAGTCACTTTTTACTTTGAAATATTTTGTTATTTTTCCTTACCTTTTATTTTTTGCTCATGTAACAAATTAAATCTATTGTGTAGTTTCAGATCAGACACAATGACAGAAGTATACCATTCTTGTTTTCAGTGGGAAGTACAGGGATATTAAAATGAGCTATGAAATTAACAGTTAACAATTTACCAATTGATACTGACCTCTATGCTGTGTATCTAATAGTTAATACTTTAATACTGTATTCATTTAATATTTACTCCCACTCACTTCTAAATTTTTCCTGTCTTTCAGGTGTATCTTTCCTCAGAATGTCCTAATATGTGTGAATTCTGAATGCTTAAGCATGTATTTGTAGGTTTGAAATTTAAATTGCACTGTGAAAAGAATACCTAACCGTAGCTTCTATTTTTTTTCTCTTCTTTTTCGGGTGGTTTGCTACTAGAATTATTTTTCATAGGCTTTATCTTCATGGGTTTCTTCTTCTACATACCGATTACAAGACTGACACTTCTTACGTATGATGGTAAGTGAAGATAATAATTGGGAAGAAAGAGGTTGTGTTCATACTCCCTCTTTCTTTCTATAGTTTGAACGGTATTGTGTGTGATATTTGTTATGTGTGTAAATAATGAGCCACTTATACTTGAAACAGCTTTTCTAGGCTGCTCATTTAGACCATCTCTTCTGGAATTTTTATTTATTTATTTATGTATTAAGATTTTATTTATTTATTTGACAGACAGAGATCACAAGTAGGCAAAGAGGCAGGCAGAGAGAGAGGGGGAAGCAGGCTCCCTGCTGCACAGAGAGCCTGATGGCGGGGCTCGATCCCAGGACTCTTGGGATCATGACCCGAGCTGAAGGCATAGGCTTAACCCACTGAGCCACCCAGGCACCCCTCTTCTGGATTTTTAATTTGCTTGGTGAATTCCGTGGTACTTAGGGAAGGGAAGGGCTATGTTGCTGTAGTCCAGCTATGTGGTATATTGAAGATATGAGATTTACAACAATCAAAATATTTTAAGATTTTCTTTATCTTCAAACAAACACAACCCATCCTTCTTTGTCACATTTAGCAGAATGCTTGTTGCCCCTTCTTCCTTAGCCCCGATTTATGGGTTGTGCCAAACCACACCTATCACTTGCCTGGGAGGTTTGGCTCACCTGCTGGTTTCTGCAGCAATGACCAGCCTGTCCTTAGGGAAGGCCTCCCTGTGCTGGAGTCCTGACATCGCCTCAGTGCCTGACCCACAGAAAGGCTAAGGCTGCCTCTGGCAATGGTATTGTGTGTCTAAGGCATGTGGTAGGAAAAGCTGCCTCTGGTCAAACAGTTCATCTTCTCCTTCTGTGCAGTTCGTCTGATTCTGACAGCCGTCGCTGGAAGCGTTGGTGGGATTCTCCTGGTAGCTGCTTGGTGGCGATTCGGAATCCTCCTGTTTTGCATGCTGTGTGTTGGATTAGAGCTGGGCTTCCTCATCTCCTCAGTGACGTTCTTTGCCCTGCTGGGTAGGAGATGTGTAATGTTTTCTGCGTTCAGTTTGCTGTTTGCAAGACCTCATTTGGGTTCTCTAGGTGCAAATACTGCCCCATCGGGGACTTGGGGCCTTGCCTGTAGAGTTCTGGAAATTTCTATGGATGATATGGCACTTGAGGGAGGGCCAATATAAAGTGACTCATGAGCACTGAAGCCCGGTGTATCCCACAGATGAGCTTGGCACAGCTGTGCTGGCAGCTGGGTTGGGAACCTGGTGCTTCGTTCCTGGGTTGTCTTTTACCCTGACCGTCACTCCTGCCACCTGCCAAACTCCGGGCATTCTCACATACCTACTAAAGGGTGGCAGCACGGGATGGTTCTGGGAATTTTTTTTTTTTTTTTAAGTAATCCAGTTTCTATGAGTTTTAAGAATGTGGTTAACTTGTAATTTAACTATCTTTTGTAAGGTTGGAGAAATTTCCCTTTATACTTCTAAGGTTCTTCAGCTGGTCTAATCATTAAATTAACATAAGATAGACTAACAAAAGGACAAATTTAATTTTGTATGTATAGGAGCCCCTTAAAAATATGGGCCCAAAGGCTGTCCAGCAGCTGAGGCTTCATTGTCATCCTAAGCTAAGGAATGGGGTAGGTGCCTGGGGTTTGCAAGGTGGGGAGTGCAACTCGCAAGGAAAGAAGAAGAGCAGGCTTATGGTAATCAGGTGTTTGCCCTCTCAGGCAGGTGAGCATCTCAGATAAAATAGTTATCATGCGTAGTTGCTCTCTTTCTGAATCAGGCTCCCTGTGTAAATGCTTGTAGGCAGTTAGTGAAGCAGTTAAAGTTTTTCCTGACTCTGCTGGGTCCTGATTGCCTTCAACTCAAAATAATCCACATGCCAAAGTGTACATTTTGGAGTGGCATATTCTGTCCCCTTCCACTTTGCGGTTGTATAAGAACTTAACGTTTCCTGATTGTTGTCAAAAATATTAAAAAAAAAAAAGTATTTATGTTCTAAGGTACTCTGCTATACTATTTCCTTTTTGTGATAATGTTTAGTTCTTCTGTTATGTATATCAACATCAGATTAAAGTTGATGGAAATATTAGATATAAGAACTATCTCTTGAGGCTGTCATCTCTTGAGCACACATGATATAATTTACAGAGTACGGTTGGCTCTCTGAAGATATTTTTTTCAAGACCAGAAAGAATTGACAAGCAGTGTGTTTACTGTCCATCCAAGTCCCTTTGTTCTGATTTTAGCCAAACCTACAGTCAGGTTCATTCTCACAGGCCCCCTTGCCGGTAGCTTTTTATCTAGATTGATACAAAGTAGCAGTGTTTAGATTTGGCTAAAGGATAGGTTCACAGGGACATTTGTTGAAAATGCAGATTCGGGGCCCTATTCCCTAAGTGCTAAATGAACTACTTAATGAGCTCCTTTACCTTTCTTTGCCAGTGCTTGGAGAATGGAGGCATGATTGTTTCAAATTTTTAATAGTTAATGTGTTTATTTGTGAACTGTCTCACTGATGAAGGGCAGTTAGGGTGACTGTCTCCAGTGGGTGCAAAATCGTATTTTTTAAGCATTAAAATTTGAGAAATACTGACTAACTCTCAGATCTAATGCAGTCAGTACTGTTTTCACCTGATGATGTCAATAGCAAAGAGCTTATGCTCTGAAAGGGTCAGTCTTCACATGCTTGCATCACAACTACTATTTTTAATCCCTGGATTTCTTGACTTTTTTTTTTTTTTTTTTTAAAGCTACATGTGTATTTTGTGGAGGTTAAAGCAGTTAAACTACAGAATATGATCCATAAATTCACTTTCTGAGAATGTGGAGTTCCAAGGTCACATCTTCCCCCTCTTCCAGGATTCCTGGGTCTCAACATATGGGCTACCTCCAGTTGGACTAAATGGTGGTGCCAGTATCAGTAAAACTGTCCGGCTTATGTTCTCGCTATTTAAATGTAAGGGTTTAGCGGAAGCTCAGGCAAGTGGTTAGCCCCTGTCTTTCCTGATATTCCAGGATGCAGGGCCTGGGCAGGAAATTCACTGATGACAAAAATATAGTGAGTGGATTTTGCTGCTCATATTGGGTAGGAGTTCATATAGTTAGCTCTGAATGCCATTTACTTGCACTTTTTACTTTGCAGTACAAAATCATAGAGTGATAGAAACATAGAGCAAGGAAGGATGATACAGAGGTTAGACACGAAATAGTTCAATCTTCTCATTTTACAGGTTAGGAAACTGGGCCCTAGTATCACGGCTAGTGAATGGAAGAGCTTGGACTAGTCCAGCCTCTTCTAAATTTTCTAGGGAATAAAAGCAGAGCATTTACCTGCTTGATTTTCCTCCCACTCCTCAACCTTCTAAGACACATCCTTCAAAGGGGATTATACTGGCAGTTAAATGAAAAAAGTCAGAATTCATTTCTAATTGCCAATCTGTTCCCTGGTGGTCATAATAAACCTTTGATGTATGTCTGTGTTTAGATGTTGAGAAAATGAAATTGAACTTGGTAAACCTGCTGTTAACTCTTGCTTTCTTTTTGCAGGAAACCTGAAGATTTTTCAAGACGATGGTGTATTCTGGGTGACCTTCTCTTGTATAGCTGTTATCATTCCTGTAGTTTTCATGGGCTGCCTGAGAATAGTGAGTGTTTTCATCAAGTGAGATTTATTCATGCTACTGTCCCGGGCCTTCAGTTGCTGTTCACTTACTGCATCATTTTGCATGTTTTATTTACTGGGGAGAGCTACGTGAGAATCTTTAGGAGATGATGAATTTTAAATAGTCTTGTTACTGTGAAAGCAAGGGAAGTTCTGATTAAAATTAGCACACAGTGCTTTTTTCATCAAGTGGGGCAGGTCACCGCTGTCCGTATGCTTTGAACGGTGGGAGCAGAGAGGTTGGGCTCGTGTAAACGCACAAGCGGTGTCTCCAGATGAAGCGTTCTTCGTCTAGTTAGACTTTATTAATGAGGTTCTTCCCTAGGAAAGACATTTTCTATGATGAAAGTAAACCGTGTTTTAAGAACTCACTGTGGGTGTCAAAGGTGGTTGTCAGTTTAACCTTACAGCTAACCTTTATTCAGCTCTGAGACTTGACCCCGTTTCCTGTGCCCTGAGGGAGCAGAAGTGAGTCCCTGTGAGTGGGGAGGGTTAGAATCTATTCCTTGTTCTGCCAGTGGTGATGCCTAAACACTCGTACTCTTCCACAGCTGAACATACTGACTTGTGGATTCGTTGGCTCCTACTCGGTGGTCTTGGCCTTTGACAGTTACTTGTACACAAGCCTTTCTTACATCACTTTGAATGTACTCAAGAGAGCACTCCATGAGGATTTCCACAGAGCTTTCACAAATGTGCCTTTTCAAACTAATGGTAAGACTAAATCCGAGAACACTAGCCTACTTGTGCTAACAAGAACACTTGGTAACTAGATTGAAAGAAGGTTAACTGGACAAGAGGAGAAAACTCACACTATACAAATGCTATTAGAGTCTTCTGTTAATGTTCACTTATGATCATAGGAGCAAAAAATTCAAATTTGTAAGGAGGTTGAAGTTCCTACTTCTAAAAATCTTCTAAATGAACTTTGTTAAGAAATTTCTCATCCAGGATTATTCTGGTTACCTGGTCAATTTCCAGTTGGGGTGGGATGAAAATGACAGTCTGATTTTTAAAGTTATTCCTTTGTTTCCCTCGTTTAAAGAAGCATGTAATTTGCTACTTGAAAGAGAAAAAGTGATTTTCAATCAGTAGGTGTTATTGTTTCTGCAATTTTAAGATTCTACCCATTAAAGCTTCTCCATTAACTTTTTGAAGAAAAAAAAAGTACTAAATTAGATTACTAAATTACTAAATCAGATGTTCACAACGATGTGTAGGATGTATTGGTTTCAGAAATGTTAAAATATGGAAGATGGAAAAGCATGTCTTGGAATTGAAGATCTATAAGCATAGTCCTGATTGCTGTGAATATTTAAGGGCAAATCTTTCCCTCTACCATCCTGAGCCTACCCTCACTGGATAAGAGGTTGATGGTAGAGACCTTGAAATCCAGGTGTCTTGCAAGTTTTACATACAAAACAATATTTTGTCCAACCTTTGCCAGCAGCTCAGTTAGTCTGTTGAACTGTTGAACCTTCTGTACCTGCTCTGCGTGAAGAGGGTGGCCCCTGCATTGAGTGTAATGGGAGAAAAGAGAGCAGAGTGGCGTCTCGTGTTCTGCACGTGTGTTCCGCAGATGTGTTCCACACATCTCGTGATGTGTGTTTGTGGGGTATAGCTGGAGGACTGGACTGCTTTCTCTCCACCCCAGCCCCAGGAAAACACAATGAACAACCACGCCTGTGGGCACTGGTCATAGAGTATTGGAATTCCAGGGATCCAAACAACGGATTCCTTACAGCCTCTCCGGACTTTCAAGTGCCTGTAACAGAAAATTCCCATTTTAAAATTTAAGACTAGCTTCCTTATTCATTCCTCGGTTGTAAGTGAGGAAATACACGTTTGGCCAAACTCACCAGAAAGTCTAATATTGCTGAGAAAGAATGACACAGATTTAAACTCTGAAAGGTTAAGTGTTAGAGCTCTTTTAGATTGCGAAATATAAGAGTTCAAACTGCTTTTCTGCTGTTTTTTTTAGACTTTATTATCCTGGCAGTATGGGGGATGCTTGCCGTAAGTGGAGTGACGTTACAGATGCGAAGAGAAAGAGGGCAGCCATTTTTTCCTGCCCACCCGTACAAGTTATGGAAGCGAGAGAGGGAGCGCAGAGTAACGAATGTTCTGGACCCTAGCTACCACATCCCTCCATTGAGAGAGAGGCTCTACTGCCGACTAACCCAGATCAAAGAACTCTTCCGGAAGGAACAGCCAGCTGGAGAGAGAACACCCCTGCTTCTGTAGATACCAAAAGGCTTGGTCATTGTGATCTTGAAGTACAAGTCAAGCGTTGCCCAGCTTTGGTGTGTATGCCCAGCCTGCTTCAGCCATCTCCAGTGCAAGTCTGAGAAGAAAGCAGGCTTTTGTATCTATCTGTGCTTTGTACCATATTGTGGTGTCCTTATTGATATATTATCAAAAGGTACCCTTCTTTCTTTTATTTTTAATTGTGGTAAAATTACACATTTACTGTATCAATCATAAAGTGTATAGTTCAGTAGGCACTTTGTTTTTGCCTCTTATTGCTTAAAATGCTAATTTAAATACTAAATTATGTCAGTTATTTGAAAACAGGTCAACTTATATAGATAATAAAACTTTGATATGGATATAATGGCCTCTTTTTTTTCTTTAAAGGCCCTTAAAGGAGTGTTGACATCTCATTTCCAATTTAAAGTGCATTAGAATTGTTTCTTAGGAAGCCAGTTGGCTCCTACCCCAATCTGTAGTCCCATAAGTAAGGAAACCTTTTAAAATTTGCATTTTGTAGTTCTTTCTGCTAAATTGGTGGGTATTAGCATTGATGTCAAATACAGGTTTCAAAAATTTTCTTTTATATTCTTTGTACCATCTGTGTTTTAGTGATGAGGGAGTCAAAAAGGAATCATGTAATTTAAAGGAGCTGCTTTGAATTAGGACCTTGGATTCTGTAGCAAAGTCCTTTCAGTTTTGACCCTTTTCCTCCACAAGCAAGCATGTGGATGCCCTGCACTGCATACTCACTCCTCATGGCCTTTTGTCTTAACTGTCAGAGAGGCTGCATCTGGTTCTGCTGTGGATTGTAAGCTGGGGACTCTGGCATGCCTGAATCATAGTGACGGTGCTTGTCGTTGGTTGTATATACATCTGTGAGTTAACCACTATTTAAATGATGCTGCTTTTTTTTAAAGTACAATAGATTTCCAAAGTTTCAGGTAACTGGAAAATTTTCAGTTTTTGCATTTAAAATTGTTTCAAGAAAGGCTGAAACAAAGTGCAGACATACAAAACTAATCATTTTTGCTTTGCAAAATTACACACAGGTGTTAACTATTCTGTAATCCTGTTTATATTAACTTCAATAATACTTACTTGAACATTTTTTTAATCCCTTTAGGGCTTCTGACTTCTGTCATATCTTTGCACATTCTAACAAAGTTCTGTGGAATGTTTGTGAGTTATTTTCCATACCATCAAAATGTATTGCCACTGAAGACTAAAGACAGAGCACACTTTTTTGGAGGCTTGAAACAAATTGTTTAAAAGTTTTCATAATTTGAGTAATAAAAAGCCACTTTGTATAATTTTTTAAAATAATAAATGCCTATTTTGAAAATAATGCTAAAAAGTCTCATTAAATTTTTTTTTTATGATTTTATTTATTTATGACAGATCACAAGTAGGCAGAGAGGCAGGCAGAGAGAGCTCCAGGGGGAAGCAGGCTCTCCACTGAGCAGAGAGCCCAATGTGGGGCTCGATCCCAGGTCCCTGAGAGCATGACATGAGCTGAAGGCAGAGGCTTAACCCACTGAGCCACCCAGGTGCCCCTCATTAAGTTTTTATAAAATTTTTTGACCAACTCTATTTGTACGACAGCAATAAAGACAGGATAGAAGTTTCATAGGTATAAAATGACTTCCATCTGGAGAATTCAATCTTTATCTTAAAAATTCAGTTTAAGCCTAAATGAAACAATAGGAAATGAAGGAAATCTGAGGCAGTGTGTTAACATTTATACCGCTTGTTAGAAGGAAAGCTGGTATCTTTGGTGGATTAATTCATGTTGGTGTCCTTAGCACTTCAGGTTTGTCCAACTGAAGAAAAGTAAAAAGTAGTAGTATCAGAAAATTCATTATAATATTCCTAAAATGTTTTAGTTCTGATTAACCTGTTATAGGTTAGCTACCAGGTTATCAAACCACGGCAGTTAACTAGTGCTATGTAGAAGGCTGGGAGAGAAAATGGGTTCTACCAAGGAAACTGCTAGACTATTAGACCAGGTACAGACCTTAGAGATATGTGATCTGACCCTTTACTTTATAACTGAAGACATTTTTTTCTAAATTTATTTATTTGACAAAGATCACAAGTAGGCAGAGAGGCAGGCAGAGAGAGAGAGGAAGGGAAGCAGCTCCTTGCTGAGCAGAGAGACTGATGTGGGGCTTGATCCCAGGACCCTGAGATCATGACCTGAGCCGAAGGCAGAGGCTTAACCCAATGAGCCACCCAGGCGCCCCTAACTGAGGAAATTCTTGACCAAGGAGTCAATTAAGTCACTATTATCAATAATAGTGCCCAGATCAAAATTTGGGATACCTAACTTCCATCCAAATGTGCTTTATACTGTATCAGAATGAAAATATAAATCATTGATTATTTTCAGTTTTCTTCTGCTGGTGAATTGGTGACAACACAGTGAGAAGGCAGCCTTCTGCAAGCAGAGGAGAGGCCTCAGTGGAAACCAACCTCGACCTTGGACTTCCAGCCTCCAGAATGGTGAGAAAATAAATTTCTGCTTAAGCCACTCCATGTATGGTATTTCATGGCAGCCCTAGCTAGAAACTAATACAATTTAGAAATCATTTTACCCTGATTCTTGATTGGAAGACTTCTGGGCAATCTGGCCACTGTGATCGTAAGGACCACTCTATGAAGTGGAGGTAGAGAGGGGCTCAAGCTAGTGGAAACTTGGGCTTACCCAGGGACTACCATATAATCATTACACTGGGGAGGTTGGCAGGTCTGGATCAGGCTATATCAGCAACAACAAGAAACCCCCCCACATACAATGATAGTAGTTTTTACTTTGATCTCACTTTTACTTATTACATAAATAAGTGTTGAATTCCTAAGTGCCAGGCCATGCCTTGGGTACTAGGAAGAAGATGGCAGAATATGCTAGCATGGCGTTTCGAGTGTGATGAGACAGGTACTGGAGTAGTTACCCAGAGGAGGTACAATATGCAATGAAATTTAAAATGGACAAGGGGATGGAATCCGGGATGCCAGGGGAGAATTCCTTGAAATGACACTGAAGCTGAAATTGGAAGATGAGTAGGAGTAACCAAACCACCAGGAGGCTGAGTGCATTCCATGTGGTGGGGTTGAAAGCATAAGGAGGAGCTTCGAGGCCTTCCCTTCTCTGTGGAGAGCCCCCAGGGGCGTCTCTCCCTCTCCCTGCCAGTCCTTGCAGCCCTTCACTTTGGGCTTGGTGGGGTCAGCGAGCCCATTCTCAGCTTTCCACATTTTGAGCCAGAAAGGATGTTGTTGGTGTTGTTTTTTTAAAAATGGAGATGTAATTGACCTCCCACACTATGTAAGTTTAAGGTATAGTATGTGGATTTGGTATATTGATGTTACGGTAGGATTACCACCATAGAGTGAGCTGATGCCTCTGTCATGTCACATAATTATTCTTTTTGTGGAAACAGGATCCAGTCTCTTGGCAGCCTTGAAGTTTATAATACAGTAGTGTTGACCATAATCCCTAGTGCATTTGAGCTCCAGATTTTGTCTATTAATTCTGAGTTCATTCCTCCCTTAAATAACATTTCCCCAATTCTCCCGCCTCTAGCTGCTGGTAACCACCATTTTTGGATTTTTGAGATTCCACACAGAAGTGGTATCATCTAGTGTTTGTCTTTCTTTGGCTTCTCTCACTTGGCATAGTTCTCTCAAGGTCCATCCATGTTTTTTGGAAATGGCAGGATTTCTTTTTTTTTTCCACAGCTGAACCATGTTTAATTATAAATACACACACAAACCCCCACATCTTTATCTGCTCATCCACTGATGGACGCTTAGGATGTTTCCCTGTTTTGGTTATTGTGAATAATGCTGCAGTAAACATGGGAATTAGCCATTTTTATAAGATCTTGCTTTTCATTTCCTTTGGCTATATACCCAGAAGTGAGATTACTAGATCGTATGGTGGTTCTGTTTTTATTGTCTGTCTTCCTTGTTAAATTTTATCTATACTATAAAACTGCATAGAGCACACCTTGTCTTTTTGTTTACCTTTTTCTTCTCCTCCCAAGACCCTAGAATTTAGGAGGTGTTTCCTGGCAGGGGGGTCAGAACACTTGAGTGATCTGCAAGCTGTGGTCATCAAATTCTTTCCTTCTGTTCCAGAGTCCTATTAACATACCTCTATATAAGTATAATATACCTACTCCATTGCCCCCAGGGTGAATTCCTTCCTTTGGAAGGAGGTTAAAGGATGGCCATACCAACCTTTTTTTCTTTGTAGTTCTTAGGGGTTAGAAGGCTTGTTCACCTGAGGTTCATGGCTCCTCCTGCTAATGGGTTCTCTATTGTCCAGACTGGCTTGTGTGTTATCTGGCTTGCCTGAACTTGTGGTGAGTGCACTGGGCAGGACATGGATACCTGTGTCTGGGAGCTTTAAGGAAGGGGGTGGAAGATTAGAAAGTGATGCAGATGGACATAGTAGTCAAGACACATTAAGTGTGCCTTTGCTCCCCAGTTGTCCAGTCAGCAATTGAACTGGACCTCATCACCTTTTTAAAAAAATTTTATTTTAGAGAGTCGCACAATGACAGGAGTAAGCACATGAGCAGGGGGAAAGGGTAGAGGAAGGAGAGAATCCCAAGCAGACTCTGCACTGAGTGCTGAGTGCAGGGCTCTATCTCACAACCCTGAGATGACTTGAGCCAAAACCAAGAGTTAGACACTTAACCAACTGAGCCATCCAGGAGCTCCAACACCTTTTTAAAATAAACCAGCTGCTTTATTTCGAGCAGGAGACCATCCATATATCAAAATTGCTTAACACTGAATATATGTATTGCTAGGGTTGGGCCTAGGGTTCTAGAGGACTATTTTCATGGACAGAATTAAAGGCTTTTCTCTGGGGGGGGGGGATCTCTCATCTTGCTTATTAATGCCTGACAGTTTTGGGGCACCTGGGTGGCTCAGCCAGTTAAGCATCTGCCTTTGGCTCACGTCATGATCTCAGGGTCCTGGGATGGAGCCCCGAGTCACGTCTGGCTTCCCTACTCAATGGGGAGTTGGTTTCTCCCTTTGCTCCTCCCCATGCTCATACTGTCTCTCTCTTCCTCTCAAATAAAATCTTAAAAAAAAAAAAAAAGCCTGAAAGTTTTTCAACACAGGCTAGTCTTCCATTTCACATGTAGAACTACTCTTCTTCCAAACCAACTCTCCCACTTGAATTCCTTCAATGATATATACCGGTGATTCTCTACTGAATTTTCTCCTGAATGATGTTTTTAACCTCTTATATTCTATAGGTCTAGAGTCTGCATGACCAGGAATAAAATTATTATAAAGATTTTTATTTAAATTCAGTTAGTTAGAGATAGGTCTTAAAATGAACATATTCTAGAAGTTATTTAACATTTGAGGTATTCATTCACTTGATCTCACATCAACCATTGATTTGGTAGCACTGATTATTTGACCACTGAGTGGTGCTGAAATCTAAGATGAGGCTGATACATCCTTGGCATTTTAAAGTAGCCAAGGGCTAGCCCTATTCGTCCTGAACTGTCTGGACGGACAAAAGCAATTTGCTGAGGCTTGGGATTATGCAGTGACAAGCTCTTGGAACCTAGATTCTAACCAGCTTTCCTCTTTGTTAGTTTTATAGAAAGCTGAAAATGTAGCTTTCCTACCAATGTCTGATACCCAAAAAGTGTATATCCTGTGCTTCAAGATTAGGATGTATTTACTCTGGGTCTAGTTCTACTTACTGTACTGATTTCAACATAGTGAATTTTCTGACGGCTTTAGCTATTCCAAAGCCATGGGTTTATGCTTTGCCTTTCATGTGAGTTTAATCCTTTATTCCTCATGGCAAAAAAAACTTGCAAGGGTTATCATTAACTGAAAAAAACCTGAGTAACCAAGGTGTAGTTGAGATTCCAATTGTGTGTGTGGGTGTGTGTGTGTATGTTTAACAGCATTTATAGATTAAGTTTTTCTGATTCACAAGAAACTTTTAATTACCTCTGGGAAGACATGGGTTGTAGGAAGAGACTGACTTTGAAATGTAATATTTTCTGTATGCTGGATTTTTAACTGTATACATTTATTTTTCCTTTATGTAAAAGATAAATTGTAACAAAAAGGAACATAACAAACTCTTGAGAATTTATACACCGGGAATAGGTACAGTATATAAAATATGTACATAGATGTTTAGGGAAGCATTGTTTTATGTTAACAAAAATTGAAAACAGTCTAAATTTCTATCACTAGGAGAAATAGTTGGATAAATTATGACATCTATACAAAGACAGTTTGGTTTTCAGGCAACAAAGTTTTTTGTAGCTAAGTGTCTAGTGTATGTAAAACAATGGAATTAGTTAGAAGTATACTGATGTTATTTGCTTCTGGACATTTCTCCCTATGCCTTTGATTTTTACATAGTTGTATGTGCAATTCAGTATTAAGGTTTCTGTTATGCAAATTTAGGTACATGTTTTTGTTTCTGTTGTTAGCATCTTTAAGCCGTAGTATATAATAAACTGCATTGGGTAGATGTTGATTGTAAATTAATAATTGACATAAACAGTTTCCCTATTGTATGATATTTAGGTCGAATCTAATTTGTTCACTCTAGCACCTATCATAATGTGTGTTAACCAGGGGAAGCAGTGGAGATGGTGAGAAATGGTAGGATACTGATATATTTAGAAGGGAGGGTCAATAGGATTTGTCAATGAATTGGGTGTAAAATAACAGGAAGTAGAGACGAAGATGCCACCAAGGTTTTCAGCTGAAAAGATGGAGTTATCGTAAGCTGAGATGGCTGGACGGTGAGACTGCTTTGAGCACGCTGAGTCTGAGATCTCTCTTTGATAGTTACACTTGAAGGAGTCTGGAGTTAATGAGAGGTTTAATGAGAGCTGTAAAGCTGGGAGTCATCAGCATTACAGGTGGTATTTAAAGTCATGAGACTGGATGAGATCACCAAGGAAGTGAGTAGGAATAGAGCAGAAATAAGGACTGAGCCCTGGGGCTCTCTAATTTTAAGTCAGAAGAAAGAACAAAAGCAGCCACAGAGGTAAAAAGAAAGCCCCTTCCAATTCCAATTAGAAATTATTCTTCATTGCTGTTTAACTAAAAATTGACTCCTATTTTACTCTGACCGTCAGAAAAGGTGGAGATCACCAAAATTGAGTTAATGATCTATGATCTTCCAATCATTGAGGCAGTTTAGAAATAAAATACTTTGCAAGTCACCCTTATATAAAGGAGATCAATTTGAGCAGATAATACTTCATCTGTAAGGTTGTATACAATTGTTTTTTTAGAATTGTAGTGGATAGATGATAAATAGATATTGTTTTTTAGGGTTGCCGTAACAAATCACCTTATGGGGTGGCTTAGTAGAAATTTATTCTCACAGTTCTGAAAAATTAAGAAGGCCAGAAGTCTGAAATCAAGCAGGGCTAGCCCCTTCTGGAGGCTCTGAGGGACAATGCATTCCATACCTTTCTCCTGGCTTCTGGTGGCACGGTGTGGCCCCAAGGCTTGCATAACTCTCCTCCTGTCTTCACATGGCTTCCTCCTCATGCATCTGTTTGAAATATCCTTGTCTCTTATAAGGACACCAGTCATTGGATATAGGGCCCATCCTAAATCCAGGATGATTTTATCCCAAGATCCTTCAATTTGCAAAAACTTAAATTATGGTCACATTCACAGGTATAGGAGATTAGAACCGGGACTGGACATACCTTTGAGGGGACACTTTTTTTTTTAAAATTTTTTAAAAAAATTATTAGAGAGAGAGCGCGCGAGCACAGGCAGACAGAGTGGTAGGCAGAGGCAGAGGGAGAAGCAGGCTCCCTGCCGAGCAAGGAGCCCAATGTGGGGCTCGATCCCAGGAAGCTGGGATCATGACCTGAGCCGAAGGCAGCCGCTTAACCAACTGAGCCACCCAGTCATCCCTGAGGGGACACTCTTAAACCCACCACATTCAATAAAAAGGCTTGCAGGATAAGGAATAAGTTGCTGGCCAATTCCTAAGAAATATAGATATAAGTTGTTGCTAAGTCCTAGTTTTGTGATAAGAGATGAGATGCCATAAAAAAAAACCTGTGTGTAAGGATAAATGTAAGCATTGTTCTCAAATTAACTTGGAGACCATATCAATTTCAACCGTTTGTCTTTATTGATAAAATGGCTCCTATGCAGTACACACTCTCAGACATAAATTTAAGGTTTTACTTAAAAAAAAAAAAAAGTATGGATGGAAAACTGTTGCCTATATAGCGAAGTAAATGTCTTTAAACACCAAGATCTTAAAATTATACCCAAATAAGAAGAACAAGAATAAATTAACTTGTTTATAAAAATAACTATCAAGTAACATTTTGTAACAGAGCTGCCTCAATGAATTGCCTCAGACTTAATCTTAACTGTGTAGCTTATTTTCTTTAATTCTGACTTGGGATAAAAACTGTATGAATGAATGTGCCACCAAATTAACAGATACTTCCCCCAAAACCAATAGAAAAGTTTAAAATAAAAACTGTCATTTATAAAATATCAATTAAGGCCTCTGAGAATCTGTTCAGTGTTTGGGCCATTAGCCCTTTTCAGTCAGCCCCATCGACCCTACTCACCCCAAACTTAGGATAGAAAATTCCAAGGTGAAAAGTAGTTTTGAGTTTTATCAATATATGAAATTATACACAAAAATTACCATGTGAATATTTCTTTAACAAATTACATACCCAAAAGTGGAATTTCCTATTGTGCTAATTTTAATAGAAATGAGTATATTTAATCATGTGACATTTTTCTTTTAGCCTTCTATTCTATAATCACAAAATAAGAAAAATTTAGATTTCAACTGATGTTAAAGTACATTTATGTCTAGTGGCTTTTAAAAATTTATATACTGGATATATATTTTGTAAAAAATAAATCTTATAAATCCATAGATTTCCTCCCCCCCCCTTGACTGAGAGGTTATAAGAAAAATCTTACAGGTTAGGAGGACCACATAGAGCTTAAGAATAGATCCAGAAAACAAAATTTTTTTTGAAATTTTAACTTATTTTCTGTATCTCTTAAGAATACTTAAAAAAAAAAAAACTTTTAAAAAAGGGTTCAGTGAGGCAGAACAATTCTTAATTTACTCTGAAATTACCTTACCTATGCTGTATCAAACATTTCAACTCTTTTAGCTAAGAGCTACATAACATCCTTAAAGATCAACCGGAGAAGAGAAAAATCTCATCTTCATTATTGATTTAGAACCAAAACTTAAATCTTTCAAAGGAGTAGTTTAACCTACTAATATGTCTAAGATCTTCTTTCTTAGAAAGTAATATTCTTTCTCTTTCATTCCTGAAATATTTCATATACTTAAGCAACTTATGAACAATTGTTAGCTATTTTAACTATGGCAAGTTAGCTAAAATTAAATCACCTCTTGTTTATGGTGCATATAAAACATTCTAACGGCCTTGCTAACTGAATTTTCTGTGACAAAAATTTACATTTATGGGAAGGTAGGCAGGCAATCATTAAAGCTAAAGTCTCATGGTACGTAAAGCTCTCTGTTAACTCTGACGCCATACAAGGAGGAGAAATAAAATTTAGTATGACAATCTTTCTTCATAAAACTGTGGCAAAATGTGAATAATTTCATGAACTCCCAAACATTTACTGGGGATAGTCACGCTTATCCAAGTGTTATCCAGAATGCCACCTGCACTGCTGGAAGCTATTTAGAGTTTAGCACTCAGAACACCTTTAGTTTGTTCATCAATTAACAAAGTTTCTATTTTAAATTTTATTTTGGAATAAAGTCTATGACCATTAACTATGCATTTTTTTGTTGCTATCTCAAGAATATCATTGCCAGTGCACTGTACATACTATAGAAAAAAAAAATAAAGCAAAGGGTAGCTTGAGACAGATTTTTCTGTTAATTCATTCACTTTAGTAGACCAGTCCCGGTGACCACTTAGAGCCTTGTAAGAAGCTCACAGACTTACAGGCTCTTCAGCTCTTCCTCAGACTCAGGTCACTATTGGTCACTAATGCTGACAAAGATGAACTTTCAGACATATCATCCTTCCTAAGGTTCAGAAATGATTCTCGAGTTATTTGAAGGATCTCTCTCAAGCCTTTGTTTTCTTGCTAAAAGAGGGCAAAAAAACAAAGATGCAGTCAGCAGGACAGCCCCGAGAATATAAACATATCTTAAGCCAAACATATGAAGGTGTGACAGAAGGTTCTATCATTGGTAGACATACACTAAATGATATATGCAGTTGAAGTTGACAACTTGAATCCAAAGAATACATTTTTTTAAAGATACAGGAACTGTGCTCAGTGTCTTCCACCAGTGCAAAGCCTTCTTATTTATGCAGCTCTGATTGTAGATGGAACCTGAGAAACTGCCTTATTTTACACTGACAGTATAGATGAAGAAAATAACATCTAGGTTTTTATTTCTATAAACTCAACAAAGCCTGTGAATAATACCCTGGGACTAGGACCTCTTAGTACTTTAGTCCTTTTACTCCTTTCCATGAGAGCATGGAATGCAGGACAAGCCATCTGGTGTGGTTTGTTTTCTTCCCTCTAATTTGAAAGCAGCAGGGTTGGCTGAGTGAATTGTGATATTTTTCAAGAAGGCAAGTGACCAGATCTAGCTCTAATAACTACCCCCCCCCCCCCGGATTAGTTACTGTAAGAAATTAGCAGACATTTAAAAATAACATTTGTAATTCTCAACCACTTTGTCTTCAGTCTTTCTAAATTTTACTGGTACAAAGCAGGGATCAGCAAACTACATACAGTCTGGCTTGAGGTCTTTTTTTTTTTTTTTTTTAGGATTTTATTTATTTATTTGACAGAGAGAGATCACAAGCAGATGAAGAGGCAGGCAGAGAGAGAGGAGGAAGCAGGCTCCCCGCTGAGCAGAGAGCCCAATGCGGGGCTCGATCCCAGGACCCTGGGATCATGACCTGAGCCGAAGGCAGAGGCCTTAATCCACTGAGCCACCCAGGTGCCCCAAGGTCTGTTGTTTTTAAATTAAACTTTACATGAACATAAGTAAGCTCAGTCTTTTTTGTGTGTATTGCTGCTTTGTGTTACAATGGCAGAGTTGAGTAGTTGCAACAGAATGTTTGGTTTGCAAAGCCAAAAAAATATTTCCCATCTGGTCCTTTACTGAAAAAGTTTGCTTAACCCTGTTTAAAGAATGCTTAGAGACAGAAATCACTTTGGGCCCTCAATAACCAAAAGTATCTCCACTATGATTTCAAAATGAAGCTTTTAAAACATAAAAGTCGGGGCACCTGTTGGGCGTCTGCCTCTGGCACAGGTCATAATCCCAGGGTCCTGGGATCGAGCCCCGAGTTGAACTCCCTGCTTGGCGGGAAGCTTACTTCTCCCTCTCCCATTCCCCCTGCTTGTATTTCCTCTCTCTCTGTCAAATAAATAAAATCATTTAAAAATAAATGAAGTATAAAAGTCTTTTCTACTGATCTGAATTATTCAACAATGACTGATGCTTTTGCTACCACAAATAAAGGACGGAAAAACTTTTATATTCCTCAGAAAAATACAAGTGCCCTAAGAATATCCGTGGTTTAAAAAAACTTATCCTGCATCATCATCATCTCCAACAGAATGAAGAAATTTTTTAAATTACTAAATTAAAAAGCATATTCACCCAATAACAGGAAGCAACATTGGATCAAAACATCAATGTTCTCAAGTACTGCTTTACTGATCCTGGACTCTTCTATTACTATGGAAATGGTCTTGCATTATATACCCATATAACCAGTATCCAGGTTAAGAAAGAGAACATTACCAGTTTTCCAGAGAAGTGTATACATATATTTTTAAATGGGATGTATCTTCTGGCATAAATCTTTGTATGGACAGTTTTTACCCACATTTGTAATTTAAAACTTACTTCAAGTTGAAATATTCGCTCCTGTTCCTTGCAACCCTGTTGCTCATCAATTTCAATAGCTTTCCTCATTACTGCTGCCATTTCCGTTATCTGATCAACATGTGCTTGTAATTCCTGAAAAAAAGAGATGGGAGTTGCAAATCAGTGAAATACTTTAGTTTTATTTTTGGATCCTCTCCTTTTTAAAAAAGTCTGCACTGCCACTTAATATGGATGTAATATTCTTACATTGCCATTTAACATGAAGGTACTTTATCAACCATTTTACCAGAAAGTTGACTGACCATGAATGTGCTTTTGAAATCAGAGTTCTGTCAGGGCTACAAGTAAGGATAAACACCACAATATAACTAAACACACTAGCAAGAAGAAGTGTACTCATATTTCACATTCTTCTCACCCTACAAATGATCAACAACTTTTCCTTTTTTATACCTATAGTACTAATTAAAGTAATGGGGAAGACAAAAATTGACATATTTGATCTCTTTACCCCTAACATCTTCATGATTCACAAATCTTTTCTGTATTATCCATGTCTAAAAATTGATCTCAATCAACCCAGAAACTTTTCCAGATTATCTTCCTTGAGAGCAGGAACTGTATCTTGTTTATATTTGCCTGTGTCTGGCACATAATGGATAATAAATATTGAATAAAATGAACATAAGTCTGCTTTTGAGTATTAAAATACTAAATGGCCTTCTTTGCAAACTGTTCAAATATCACTTAGGTATAAAATGGCCACATTTATTTGGTGCAGCAGGTAGTATAAATTTCTTCCAATCTCATGCTATTATTACTTTTTGCACACCTATGATATGCCAGGCACCGTGCTAGGCAATGGGAATAGGAAACCTATCAAGACATGTTCCCTGATTTCAAGGAGCTTGGAGTCAAGTGAAAGAGACAAACATGAGGTTTAAAAATCAACAGAAACTTGAGAATAATAATTTTTTCAACAAATAGCTTCTAAGACCATTGTTCACTGGCAGCTGAGGGTGATTTTTGTTATATTAAGGTCAAACTCAAAAGCTAAAATCTCCCCCAATAACCTTGTCTCTTAAATTGTATATATCTGATTTGTAAAAAGGATTCAGAGAGGACGTCCAAAACTTACAAAACTAGTAAACTGTGGAAAAATATGGAGAACAAATAGTATCTTTAGCAAACCACACATTTAGTACATTCTAACCAACAAAAATGCAAGTCCTTAAATTATTTTAATGGGGACACCTATACAATGCTAGTATGCAGAAAGGCAAAACAAAAGGACTAATCTGCACTACCCAATATGATGCTATGTAAATGTCAATTAAAATTAAACACCTTTTTAAAAAGTTAATTCAGTCCCTGAGTTGCACTAGTGACACTTGAAGTGCTCAATAGCCATGTGGCACTGGTGGCTTCCATGTTGAACAGCACAGATAAAGAACATTTCCATCATTTCAGGAAGTGCTATTGGACAGTCCTGGATTAGATTACGGTAGCAACCATAATATCAAGACAAACATCTATCAAATTCTGAAATAGTTTTTTAAAAAAATGATTAAAATCTCTCCCTCTGGAAAGGGAGCATAATGTTTAAAAACAAGCTTTAAGTACACACAACTGCAGCAACAGACTGAGGATGATGAGTAAAAATTCTGAATACCAACATTTTCTTCAGTTTATCATTTAGTGTCCTTTAAGGGTAAAAGGCTGTACAGGAAGCAAATAATTCTTTGCCTTTAAATGAGATTCCACTAATTTTTTCAGGACAGAGTCTGTTCTAATTAAATCATGAGGAAAAGAAACACCAAGATTTCAAACAGAACAGTTTTATAGGCCCAGTTCATGGAGGGTTCATTTATTACAATAAAATCTTTAGGGAAGTATCCTAGGTCTTTTAGTGAACACAGAGGCTAAGAGCTGTGCTTTCAAAACTGTCTGAAAAGCAAGAAGAGTCAGTAACATAATCCTTGAACTGTCAGTAATACAATCCTTGAACTTTCTTGAAATGCCTTTCATTTGTAACTTTTGTTTAGGGTTATTTCAAATTTGCTCAATAAAGACCTGCCACAATAATTAAAACAAAAAAGACAATGTAGCATATATTACTAATATGTACATATAGTATGAAACCTAAACAAAGGCATCTTTAGGTTATTGAGAACTCAAACTAAAGAACTACAAACTATTACAAATCTGAATTAAAACTGTTCCTTTAATAGTTTGAACAAAACTTCTATGAAATCAGATAAAAATGACTTCCAAGAAAACACTTTGATGTCCACAAAGAGGGTAGCTGTTTACAAAATTCTGCAGCAACAAAACGAAAATCTGGCTTGAACAACCTTTAAAGCCTGCAATTATCTAACAGGCTGTGTATGATACAATACACAGAAAATTAATGACAGATTTAAAGTTTCTACACTGAACATTTTTGCATGGCTATCAAAAGCACAGTATATATATATTTAAGGCAATTTCATTTATTTGCTGATTTAAACTGGCAGGAAAATTCAATGTCAAAGAATGTTTTAAATGGACCTCCCCCACTTCCATCCACACCCCAAAAGTTGACTGTTTTATTTAGTGTACATTCTGATTTGCTTCCAAGTGCCTCCTCTCCAGTCCATGTTGAGATGCTTCAAAGATGTGTCGAGATGCATCAAGGAAGAATCCTTCGGAGCTGTTACGATGTACCATGTCAATCTGTAGTATAGAGTCATTATAATGTTAATACGGATATTATCCGTAATTTAAAAACTGAATGAGTGTTAGTTCATGCGTGTTAGCCAATTGTTTGAAATGTTTGTTTTTTTAAGATTTCCAAAAAGGCATCTGTTCAAAAATAATGTAAAAATGAGTATTTGGAAAAATGAGTTCTTCTCAAACTTTTTATTGATTTTCCAGTCTGTACTCAAAAACTTCTAAGTGAGGGTAAAATTCTGTACTACAGTTGGTCTTAAAATAATCTCTTATGCCAAAATGCTGTTATGTGTAACTCTGCTTATTACCCCTAAATGTGTTATAAAATTTTTTTGTGTTTAGGCTCATCAGAGTATCAACACCTAAACACGTTTTGGAATTTCTTATTTCTGCACCTTTATCATACAAGTTCCTCTGCTCACCCACTTCTGTTTGTTGACCCTTCCACCCCAGTAATTAATTCAAGGCTAGATTTGGATGAATTTGTCTTTCTTGACACCTTCCCAGATTATCTTCATGAGAACTAATCTTGCTTCCACTAGTACTCCCGTATTAAATCATATCTCTATTCTAGGATTCATCACATCCTACTTTATGTATTCTGTTTGTATTTCCCTTTATACTCTAAGCTCTTATGGCAGAGTTATGGAACTTATTATTTATTCATCTTATTATTATAATAACTAAGCCAGGACAAGTGTTAATAAGTGTTTGTTTAATTGAGTTGAAGTGTCTCCTTTTTGGGAAAAATCAAAATCACAAACATTAATATGTATTAGTTGGAATTAACATACAAGTAACTGAACAGTCATTTTTATGGAAGGATCAGCACTCAGATGAATTCAATCTACATAATAAAAGATGGTCTACAGTTATTTTAAGAAATGTTTAACTTTCCTAATTAATAACATTACACTAGTGAATGGTAAAATCTAATGTGTTCTAGAAAATATTTGCTTTTGGAATAGCTGCTACCAGATGGAACTAGCAACCTGCAGTATCTCATGCTAAACATTCTTTGGTAGAGCAATCTCTTTAGATCTTAACAAATTTATTTCTTAGGTTTTAAACATAAGGGCCTTTTGCAATTTCTCAAGATTATATTTTACCAACAATTTCAGTCAATTCATCTTTGTACCTTTAAAAGAAACACTCAAGTTACACATTTAAATTTTTGTTTTTATAATGATCTCATTAAAGATAGATAAATTTATATTCAAAAGATTGCCACTTAAACATCCAAGGTTCTTCCTTTTGGTTAGAAGATGAATAGTTTAATTAGATAACATTAAACCCATATTTATTAATTTATTATAAAATTGACACAAGAGTATCTATTACTAATTCTCTTAATATGTAAACTTGTCACACAAAGATCTATTTACTAGGTATTAATTTTAATAGATTAATTTATAATTTAAAAATACCTACAAGCACCAATATGGGAGAATTATTTTAAGGACTCTAAAATGTGTTTCAGTTATTGAGAAAGATAAATGTCTTAAAACAATATTTCTTACATAATGTTAGTTTTAACTAATAATAGTTAGCTCATCATTATCCAATACAGGTATAACTAGAAATCACAATATTCTAATATTTTTATTCACAGCAGCAGTTAAAATTCAGCTTAAAATGTAAATAGGAAAGAATTATTCCACTTGTCTTCATAGCAGTTGCTAATAAACAAAGGGACATACACAAAGGAAACAGACACAGAGATGTCAATAAGTGAAATGAACAGAGGAGGAAAAAACCATTTCTAACCAGTTTAGCTCTATCTCTAAAAATGGTGTTAAGTGATATGTGATTGGGGAGTTGGGGGTGGGGTCAAATCTTAATATGTTAGTTCTTTTCCTCCCTGCACCACCCCCACCATGGTTTTTCCACCATAATCAGTATAATTTACAGTCTGGATTGATTAGCCTCATTCAGAAAACAGTCTTAAGAAAAACAGATCTACCTTTAGCTGGTTTCAGATTTCTGAAAACGTTTTTCAGCATTTCAATTTTTGTTTTTGCAACAAATGTCAATACACAAATTAGAAGAAATATTTCTTAAAAGCAGATAACCTTACAAAAATATTTTTTAATATACTTACCTTTACTTCCCAAATAAAGTTTATTTTTGAAAATATGTTAAAGCTACTGGGAACAATAGGAGTTAAGAAAGTAAATCAAACAAAATATGTAACAAGAAATGACAAAAATAAGGAAAAGCAGAAAATGTCAGAAAGATGAAATATTCATTATGTTATATACCTGTGATTTAAAAAAAATCTCAACACAAATTAACCAATTATGCTTCTTTTTCATTTCAAATTATATTTATAAAATGGATTACCTTGGAGTGCTGTTCTTTTAACTTCGTTATTATACCCGGATCATCTTTTTTGCTAGCCATTAGCAGTCTAAACATTTGCTCTCGATACTTGCTCATTATAAGTTCCAAGGCAGACTGATGTTCTTCCAGGGATGTACGTAATTCTATCAGAATCACAAGAACAAGAGTATATTTTACTCAAACTTGAGTTGAAGATGTACACAATAGTCTCTTCTCCACTGTATTTACCAAAAAAGCAACTTACAAAGAAGGTGTTTTGAAAAGAAAATGTGTAAAAATCTTGCCATAAAGCAAGCACACCAAATGGGAGTCCCTTATTAGTTTTTTAAATGACCATTTAAAGCTCAGTTTTAAAAAATCATTTCAACAAATATTTACTGAATAATAATTAAGTACCAGATAATGCTCTATATTAGGAATACACAAAAGACCATGGAGCTCAGAGTCTAGTGGAGAAAGCAAATACATAAATAATTATAATACAATGTGTAAAGTACAGAGTAGAGCTCTACCCAAATATATATAAACAGTCTGTGAGCAGAAACTGGTGAGTTTCATATTATTGAGATGAACTTGGATTTCTAAAGATGAAAAATAAAGGGAAGGGCATTCTATGCAGGGAGGCATGAAAGTGGATTTTGTGTTCAGGAACTAGTGTGGGGCAGCAAGAACAAAGGTCTCATGGAGAAGAGAGGTATGGGAAGAAGACAGAGAAAAAGGCCTCGAGTTGATGTTGAAAGCTCTGGATAAGGAAATAAGTTTACAATGAAGGTTCTAAAGCAAAAAAATAACAACCAGATATATCTTTGAAAAATGAATCTGATGCCTGTGTTGTAGATAGACTGAAGGGGGAAAAGAGATTCAAATCACAGAGGCCAATTAGGACAGATCAGGCAAAAGAGACTTTGAACACCAAAGCAAGGGACTGAAGTAGTAGCTCTGCAGAGAAGGAAAGGGAGTTACTTCATAGGTAACAACAATGGCACAAACTGGATATTGAGGTTAAGAATCTAAGATGACTCCACACAAGGTAGACATTCATATGTAGTAAAGGATAATGATGAATACATTATGATTTGGGCATATGGATCAGAAATGAGAATACCAAAAAGGAAATTTAGTTGGCCATTTCCCCATTTTTGAAAATAAGAATTGGTCCCAAGTTAAGAGTCCAGTTGTATAGTAGAGCTCTTTTAATTTTTTTAAAAAGATTTTATTTATTTGACAGACAGAGATCACAAGTAGGCAGAGAGGCAGTCAGAGAGAGAAGGGGAAGCAGGCTCCCCGCTGAGCAGAGAGCCCAATGCGGGGCTCGATCCCAGGACCCTGGGATCATGACCTGAGCTGAAAGCAGAGGCTTTAACCCACTGAGCCACTCAGGCACCCCCTACAGCTCTTTTAATTTTAACTAAATTCAATTTTAACTAAAATCCAATGAACTGTGCCCTTCAAAAGAGTATACTTTATGGTATGTGAAACATCTCAATAATAGTAATAAAAGAACTTGTGCAAAAGAAATGAAAAATTATTTTTTTAAAATAAATGTGAATAGCCCACTCCCTTATTCTCAAGGCATTCTGATAAGCCCTTAGCAACATAATTCGTCATAACATTCCTGGTTCTTAACTTCAGTTGTCAAACTCCTTTGTTTTTTAAGATTATGTATCTTACCTTTGTTTTCTTGTTGCAGTTCTCTGATTTGTCTGTTTTCTTGCTGGATTCCCATAACTAATGTGGACCGTGGCCGATGCCTTGCAACTTCATTAAGTTCTTGAATTTCTTCCTGATACTAATGAAAAGATCAGAAAAGAACATGTGGAGAGAAAATATTTGAAAGTATGTATCTCAGATACATATCTGATAAGGGTCTAATATCCAGAATATATAAAGAATTCTTACAACTCTCAGTAACAATAAAAATAATAATTCTAATTTAATAATAACAACATTAAAAAGTAGGCAAACAAGATAAGTAAGTTCTGGGAAATCTAATGTACAGCATGGTGACTATAGTTAACAATACTGTATTATACACTCAGAAATCAGTAAGAGTAGATCTTAAATGTTTTCATCACACATGGTAATTATGTGAGGTGACACAGGTGTTAACTAACTTTATTGTGGTACTCATCTTGCTGCAGTATACATGTGTATCAAATTATCTTGTACACCTTAAGCTTACACAATGTTATATGTCAATTCTATCTCAACAGAGCTGGAAAAAAGTGGGTAAGGAATCTGACAAGACATTTCTTTAGAGAAAGTCTACAAATGGCCAATAAACACATAAAAAGATGTCCAATATTACTAGTAATTAGGGAAATGCAATTCAATAGAACAGTAGGATACCACTTCACAACTACTAGGATGATCTTAATCAAAAAGTCAAATAACAAGTGTCAGACAGAATGTGGAGTAATTGTACTGTTCGGTGGAATATAAAATGATATAGCTGTTTGGAAAAGCCTGGCAGATCTTCAAAAAGTTAAACACAGAGCTATTATATGACCCATTCATTCTACCTCCAGGTATATACCCAAGATAACTGAAAATACATGTCTACACAGAAACTTATACACTAATATTCATAGGAGAATTATTTATAATAGCCCCCCAAGAGGAACAATCCAAATGTCCATCAACTGATGGATAGACACAATGCACTATATCCCATGATGGAATATTATTCAGCAATAAAGAGGGATAAAAAACTTAAAACATGCTGCAACATGGATGAACCTCAAAAAGATTACATTAAAAAACCAGTTACAAAAAGCCACATACTGTGATTCCATTTATATGAAATGTCCCAAAGAGACAAATCCAGAGAGATAGATTAGTGCCAGGGGCTGACGGAAGGGAGAGCTAGGGAACATCTGTTAATGGAGGCGAGCTTTTGGGGTAATGACACTGTACCAGAATTAGTGAGTATGGTTACACAACCTGTGAACGTACTAAAATCCAATGAACTATGCCCTTCAAAAGGGTTAATTTTATGGGTATTGTGAATTATATCTCATTAACAATAATAAAAGAACATGTGCAAAAGAATTAAAATTATAAATAAATGTGAGTCTAACTTTAATATTGTTCTACTTCATTTTCAAGGCATTTTGATGTGCCGCTCAGTAATGTATTTATTCATTATAACATTTCTGGTTCTTTAACTGTTATATTCCTTTGTTTTTACAACTCAATTCAGATATATGTTCCTTGGAATACATGAGTCAAGCTGGACAGTTAGGGAGATATGTACTCTGTTTAGGACAACAAAACAAGTAAACTTGCTCCATTATTTCTAGTAGCTTTGTTAAAAGCAGTATCCCAGGGTGGCTTCCTTTTACAAAATGGATGAGTTTCAAAAGAAAGGCTATGAATATACATTTCCCCCAACTCATTACCATCAAAATACAAGAAATTGTATAATTCTCTTTGAGTTGAAAATTTTTATCAGAAGGAGCCTTTTAAAATGGTAGCTAAACTCCATGGACCACTGGAAAGTTCTTACATACAAGTTATATAAGAAAGTTCTTACATATATTCTAAGGATTATAAGGATAATAAGTGAAGTCCTTTTCATTTCTTAATTGGTAGCATTAAGTGAAAATGAAGGTAGGAAGTACAAATTCAACAACTGCATAATGTATAAACTAGATGTAACTTCGTCCAAAAAACAAATAATCAAATATACCGTTTTTAGAATATACATACATATATATATCACTTGGACACTGAAAAAATTATAGGGTAATCTACAGTAAAATTAAAACCTACAAGTCAGGCTACTTTTAAGTTTTATAGAACATTAAGAAAATAACGAAATATTAATTAAGCAGAAGTTTATGATTCAAGCAATGCATAAATGTCTGACTGCTTTTTTCAAAATGGAATCAACAAGAAAGAAAAATCAAACCTGCTTCATCGCTTCTACTCGCTTATTGAGAGCTGTGGTTTGCTCAATCAGAGATTCTGCTGCATCGTCATGATCTCTCAATCTTTCAACAAGAGCTTTGGCATCAGCAAGTGCCTTCTCGATTGTGCAACTCATTTTGAAAGGAAAACCTGTAAAATTAAAATCAAGATTCAAAACGAAGTCAGCATATCATCTTACTATTTTAGTTTCATGTTAACATAGATATGCTTAAGTTACATTTGTTACAGGATTGTTCACTGCACAGAAAAAACACACAAGAACACCTGTGGTTTTGCTTCTGTTAGGATGGCCCAAGCTTGAAAGTGAATTTATAATATTAAAAAAATTAGAGCACATATAAATGATTTGCAGACACAATCAGAGCATATTTAGAACACCCTGAATTTATGGTGGGGGAAAAAGGTACAAACCAAGTGAATATATTTTATATTATACAGAAATTGTGCTCTTCATGAGAGCACTCCCTTATCTTGTTATTTGTCAAAAAGATCACTTTATTAGTTCGTACTCTGAGGTCCATGTTTGTGAGTTGCTAACTATGAGATCCTTCCTAGCCTGTGCTTGGTCAGGTGACCTGAGACACTATTCACAACACATACTTACTGACCATCCACGGTGGTCTGTCTGTGTCATGCTGTGTCAAAGTGTCCTTCTTTTGGAGGATCTACTTCTTGTATGAACTACTATAATCGTAACTCTTGCGCTTCCTTAGTAAATGGTTAAAAAAATATGACTTAGAACACCAGCCATTATGGGAAATTTTCAATACATTAAAATCAATAAATAATGTATTTAAGAGAAGCTCAAAAAATTAGGAGACAAAATATGAAACACTAAATAGTTAGCTTCTTTCTTCACTTAGTATGCAGAGACCTCAAAATAAAATTGTAATTTTAAAATAATCTCTCTCAAAGACTTTAACGTTCTGAATCTTACTATCTTTGAATTTTTCTCTTTATACTAAGTTTTATCTTACCTTCTATATGAGCCATCGTTTCTTCAGAGCTTTCTCAAAAAGTAAAGTCAAATTACTAGTAAATTATTTTACTAAAGTAAAATTACTAGGCCAGAAGCCAAGTCTACAGAAGTTAAATTAAAACTCTGTGATGGATCCAAGCCAAGGGCTATAATTAAGGATTTCACCAGCTTTAGGAAGACAGAAATTTGCTACAAAATGTAAGATTGTTACATTCTACTATACTAGTTCAAACCTGAATAAGAGGATTTAATTAGAATAAGTTAAAATATAAAGCTGCCAACTTAGAACTCAATATATGACATTACCAGAGAGTTTTAAAAATTAAACAAGCTAGAAATTAATACAATTCTGGCTCTCCAGATAAAACAGCCAAAAGAACTGTCTTCTAAGATTTGAGAGATTTAGAAAAACGTACTTGAAAAAACCATAAGCAAAGGGGTCATTAAAGTTACAGCTGTCCCATACTGGCTAACACACAAAAGGACAACTATCCAATATCTGTCTAAGATGCTGCTCCAAGGAAGACAATGGATTCCAACAATGCCCTTAACTTAACAATGCTCTTAACTTCCAAGGAGAATTACCTAAAATTATAGATGGATAACAATACAGATTTCTTATTCATATGGGAGCCACCGTATCTCCCATTAACCCCACTAGTATGACACACCAGATCCTTCAGAGTAAAATTCTGAAGTTATTTAACGCTCCCTCACCAAAAAGAAACAAAAACAGAAAAACAAAACTGGGAGGGGGAAGTGGGGGCAAACTGATTTGTAATGAGTAAAAAAAATAAAAAATAAAAAATAAAAAATAAAGACATTTGTCTTACAATAAAGATAACTGGCTGTAACAAATAATGAAATAATAAAAAAAATTTGAAAGTCTAGAGAAAACTGTAGAAGACTTTAAAGACATAAAGTTTATCTTGGCTTAACAGAACAATTCAAGTACTAAGAACCTCTAACAATCCCAGGTCCCAACCTGTAAATAATATTATTGGGACCACTACCTGAAGAATACTTCTTTATGCTCTGTAACACAACATCTACAAATATAATACACAGGATCTGTTTCCAAATGGAATACATTAAGGCTCCTACATATGATTAGATTATAGGTGATGTAGATATTAAAAAACTATACTGTGCATAATTCGGTAAGCATTATGCATAATTCGGTATCCTCCATCCCCCACCCGCAAAAAAGAAGGAATAAAAAAATTAGCTCCTAGATTCCTCCAGGCAAAAGAATCCAGAGACTGACAGATTAATTTGGAAAAGAGCCCTGAATCTAGATGGATTCTTCCTAGATAATCATGATTTTCTTTTTAAAATATGAAAAAGTTATGCTGTGTTCTGGGGATATTAACTTCACAACATGACACCAAAGAGCCACTGCTTATTAAATCCTATGCCTTAATTGAGTAGCTAAGATATCCTTTTTCCCATCAGAGCAATCACAGACTTCAACTAAATTGGTTAAAGCATCTTCCGAACTTACACTAAAACTTATACTTAAACCTAATGTTGCCATGTTGCAAAGCCCTATTGCTAAAGGAAACCACTCTACATTTTCTACTAGTTGAATAATTATGAGATATTGTTACTTTCTCCTTTTCATATTACCATCCACTAGTGACACTCTTACTCCAACAACCAACCTACTGAACGAAATCTCATGATTGTGTTTCCATTCCGTAAATCAAGAACTGTCCAACCCCCAAACAAAACTTTTATCCTCTAGGAATAAATCTTGACTTGACTGCTTGTTAATAGGTTTCATGGTAAGCACAAAAAGTGACAATACCACAGTTGATATACAATAGGTACTGCAGTCACTCTGATAAAAGTAATTTTGTTACTGGAAGCCAAACTGATCCAATAAGTTAACTGTGGTTGTTTAAGATAGAGCAACTTGCTTAAAAAAAAAAAAAAAAAAGTAAATTTATTTACTAAGAGCTGGATCATTTTTGGGATAATTCACTTCTTTGAAATACTGCAAAAAAAAAAAAGTTCCTCAGATATCCCTTAATAAACAACGAATACAATAACTATTTAATGGCTTGATACTACCTAAAGTAGCAGAGACACACAATAAAAAAAATACCATACAAGCTAGGATGCTATGTATTAGTATACATAGTATAATTATGGAATTGCCTTATGCTATAAACAGGTTTTTTAAAAAAGATTTTATTTATTTATTTGACAGAGAAAGAGACAGCGAGAGATGGAACACAAGCGGGGGGAATAGAAGAGGGAGAGGAAGGCTACCTGTCGAGCAGGGAACCCAGTATGGGGCTCGATCCCAGGACCCTGGGATCATGACCTGAGCTGAAGGCAGACGCTTAACGACTAAGCCACCCAGGCGCCCTATAAACAGACTCCTTTGACTCAAGGTCCTTATGTGAGGGCCTCATATATAACAGTAAAATCATAAATCTATGGAGAAGTTCAAAGATTCCATCACAGACATACAAAATCTGGCCTGACAAATTCCAAAAAGAAACATGGGATGGTCAAGTTGTAAAATCATGAGGATAAGAGCTGCCACAATCAGAATGGTGACTTGACAGCACCAGATGAAACCTCAAATGGACACTAGAAACTCCAGGAAACATTTCATTCCAGTAGGAAAAAAAACTGGCCACAATATTAGGAACACTGATGGGAAAATTTTTTGGACAGCAGGGGATATGGCCAGTGCATGCTTTATTTGTAAATAATCTGGAAAAATTTAAAAGATGAAGTGAGGACTAGAACCATTCCTAAAGGATTTTTTGAACATCTCCCAGTGGATTTTGTAGAGCTGTCTCTCTATGCTCTAGGAATATGTAACATCCTTTAATATACCAGTATATTTATGTTATGGACAGGTTGAAAAAGTCCCCCATTGAAAAGCCATAATAATTGCAATAATTAAAATACCACTATAGTTTGTATTTCCCACCAACGACATTCTAACTTCTCAATCAAGTACTATGGAAATGTATTTAACTGGCACAGTTATTTATGAATTTAAATTATGCAACACGTATCTTCCTTGGAAATCTTCCATCTTCATCATTCCCAGTCCTCAAACAGGATAAACCCAAGGTCTAACTCACACACAACATTATCAAATTTCTGAAAACTAAACAAAGAAAAATTCTTAAAAACAGAAACAAACAACACTTATGAAGAACAAACAATTTGAAGGACAGCCAGAAACCAAACTGATTGAAATTGAAAGTGGAACAGTTAAAATGAAGAACAGAACTGTCACCCTAGAATGAAATTGAAAGTAGAACAGTTAAAATGCAAAAAGAACAGAAATGTCCCTCCAGAATTCTATATCCAGCAAAAATACCCTTTATATATGAAGGTGAAATAAATATCACTCCCAGAAGAAGAAAAAGAATTTATTTCTAACAGATTTGCTCTAAAGGAATTTCTTCAGAGAGAAGCAAAATGATATCAGAAGGAAACTTAGAGCATTAGGAATAAAAGAAGAGTAACACAAAAAGGCAAATATCATAAACTATTCTTGAATGCTTTAAAATGTCTGATGTTTGAAAATAACTATAACTGCTGACAGAATTTTCAGTTTACATATACGTAATATATAACTATGACATAAAGGTAGAAGGACAAATGTACCTATACAGTGATAAGGTTTTAACTTGTCACCTGAAACTTTTATATGTCAACTGTAAGTAAAACAATTTTATATATGTGTATATATATGTACACACATACACACACACACACACACACACACATAAATACATAATTCCTAGACAAACTCCTAAAGAACCTGTACAGAGATAATAGCCAAAACCACAATAGATGAATTAAAATAAAAAGTGTTCAATAACACAAAAGAATGAAAAGGAGGAAATAAAGGATCAAAATATTGAAGGAACAAATTACAAGATGTTGGACCTAAATCCAAACATACTAATAATTACACTAAATGTAAATGTTCTAAACACACTAACTCAAAGATATATTACCAGGATGAATTAATTAAACAGGACCCAGAGAGGGACTATGATCATAGAGTAGGAAGATCTTCAGCTTACCCTGTCCCACAAACACACCAAGAAAATAGTCACATCTGTACAACTAACTGTAAAAATGACCTGAAGACTGGCAGAACACACCTTCACAGTTAACGGCAGAGATGAGGCTATAATAGAAAAGGGAGGAGAAGTAGAGACTCATTGGGAACCAAACCCCTGGTGAGACAAACCACAAATGGGACAGATACCATAAGCATGGAGAATCTAGAGTATCAGACCCCACCTCAGACACTCCAAGCACCTCAGGTCTGGGGTCCTCAGAAGACAAATCCCCTTAACATCTGGCTATGGAAACTAATGGGGCTTAACTTCTGAAACTCTTAAACAGTGGGGCTTACCTCTGGGGACTTTAAAATCAGTGGGCTTAACAAAAGAGGTAGGAGGCAATAGGAAACTGAGTCCTTGCCCTTAAACAGCCAGCATAACAAATAATTCGGGCACAGAAGCAGCAGTTTGAAAAGCGCCTGGGGTATATGTGAAGGAGATTTATTTCCTAGTCTCAGAACATATGCTGGAGGAGCAGGGATCTTCAGGAGATTTCCCTAAAAGAAAAGTGATGGTGGGAGCCACTTCTCTTCCCCTCCCCTAGCCTGGATAGCTGGACACCTGCAGGAAATAGCACTAATACTTGCTAACACTACATGCCCTGTCCCCACATTCCCCTGCCCCCTTCCCGTTCCAACCCAACTCCCTTCAAAGAGGCTCCTACTCCTCCCTGCAGGCGGCTCTGGCAGGGAATGGTACCATTCCAAAGAAACTCCTCTCTTGAGGAAGAGGCAGATAATCCTATATATTAACTTGCCCACAGTTCCAGGAGCCAAGTCTTTCAGCAGACTGTATAGAAAGAATGCTCTGCCATATGGCATGCCTGCAGCTTCAGCGAGAGGCAGACTGCAGACATCTACTCTGACTGCCAGTTCTGGCCCTCAACAAAAGCCTCTGTGGGCTCTGTAGGGAGAAAGCCCTTTCTTTCTATGTACCAACAGAGAGGCTAATTGCAGACAGCTAGCCTGACTGCTGACTCTGCCCACCTCTCAGCCAATCACAATCTCACACAGGCTCCCCAACAACTCAGGGACTAAATACTGCCCAGTGTCTCCACAGCAGGCAAAGCAGGTGAACCTCAACTGGGCTGAAGGTAAACATGGCTCAGCCACAACAGGAGGGCACATATAGCCCACACAGGGGACACTGCTGGAATACCTGATCCTGGTGACCAGGGGACACTGTGCTATAGGGCACTACAGAACTCTTCTTCATAAGGTCATGAAGATACTCACACAACTTGAGAAAAAACTGAATGAACTTATGAGAACTTCAACAAAGAGAAAATATAAAACAGAACAAGCAAGAAATGAAGAATTCAATAATGGAAACAAAAAACACACTAGAGGAAATCAACAGAGGATTAGAGGAGGCAGAAGAATGGGTTCAGCGATCTGGAAGACAGGGTAATGGAAAACAACCAAGCTAAACATCAAAAAGAAGAAAGAATTAAAAATGAGATTACATTAAGGGAACTCAGTGACACTATTGAGCATAATAACCTCTGCAATATAGAGATCCTAAAAGGAGGGGAAAAAAAGGGACAGAAAACCTATTTGAAGAACTAATAGCTGAACACTTCCCTAATCTGGAGAAGGAAAAAGACATCTAGATCCAGGAAGCACTGAGAAGCCCCAACAAGATTAGCTCAAGGAGGTGTACACGAAGATATATAATGATTAAAATGGCTTAAAGTAATGATAGAGAATTTTAAAAGCAGCAAAAGAAAAGAAAGCAATTATATACAAAAGAAACCCTATAAGGCTATCAGCTGATTTTTCAGCAGAAACTTTGCAGACCAGAAGACAGTGGCATGATATATTCAAAATGCTGAAAGGAGAAATTTAGCAAAGTTATCACTGAGACTAGAAAGAAAGGTAAAGTTTCCCACACAAAAAAAGTTCAAGGAATTCATCACCACTAAACTAGTCTTACAAGGTATGCTAAAGTGAATTCTTTGAGTGGAAAGAAAAGGCCCTTAGGAAAAAAAAATTCATGGGTAAAAACAAAACTATGATAAAGGTAGTAGATAAATCACTTATAAAGCAAGTATGGAGTTTAAAATACAACAATAATAAAATCAATTATGTCTACAAAAATTTGGGGATACACAAAATAAAAAGATGTAAAATATGATATCATATACATAAAATGTGGAGGGGAAAGTACCAATTTAGTGCTTTTAGAATATGTTTAAACTTAAGCAACCATAAACTAAATAATATAGACTGCTATACATGTAAGTTATTATATATGAACCTAATGGTAACCACAAATCAAAACCTATTAATACACACACACAAACACACACACACACGCATGCACAAAAGGAGAAAAGAATCCAAGTCTAACACTAAAGAAAGCCATCAAACCACAAGGGATGAGAGCAAGAGATGAAGAAAGAAACAGAGAAGAACTATAAAAATAACTAGAAAACAATGAAAAAATGGCAATAAGCAAATACCTATCAATAACTACTTTAAATATAAATAAATTGCTCCAATAAAAAACATAGGGTAACTCAAAGGTTAAAAAAAAAAAAAAACAAGACCCATCTAAATACCGCCTACAAGAGACTCACTACAGACTTAAAGGCCTGTACAGACTGAAAAGGCTGGAAAAACATATACCATGCATATGGAAAAAAAAGAAAAAAGCCAGGTTGGCAATACTTTTATCAGATAAAATAGACTTTGTTATTACTTTTTTTAAAAGATTTTTAAGTAATCTCTAAACGTGGGGCTTGAATTTACAACCCCGAGATCAAGAGTCTCATGCTCTACCAACTGAGCTAGGCAGGCGCCCCAGACAAAACAGACTTTAAAGCACAGACTGTAGCAAGAAACAAAGAAAAGCAAGCATTTCATAACAATAAAAGGATCACTCCATCAAGAGGATATAACAAATGTAGATTAACTATGCATCCAACATATCGGCACCCAAATACATAAAGCAATTATTAACAGACATAAAGGGAGAAATGAACAGTAATACAGTAATAGTGGGGGACTTTACTACCACACTTATGTCAGTGGATAGATCATCTAGACAGAAAGTCTACAAGGAAACAATAGCTTTGCACAACATATTAGGCCAGATGAACCTAATAAATATACAGAACACTGGATCTCAAAACAGCAGAATACACATTCAGTTCAAGTGCACATGCAACATTCTCCAGTACAGATCACATATCAAGTGGTAAAACAAGTCTCAATAAATTTAAAAGGACTGAAATCATACCACGCATCTTTTCCAAGCACAACAGTGAATGAAACTAGAAAAAATCTGGAAAGAACATAAATACATACAGGTTAAACAATATACTACTAATGAATGGGTCAACCAAGAAATCAAAGAAATTAAAAAAAAATACATGGAGACAAATGAAAATGAAAACAGAATGGTTCAAAATATTTGGGATGAAGCAAAAGCAGTTCTAAGAGGGAAGTTTATAGTTATACAGGCCTACCTTAAGAAACAAGAAAAATCTCAAATAAATAACCTAACTTTACACCTAAGAGTTAGAAAAAGAGCAAAGTCCAAAGCTAGCAGAAGGAAATAATAAAGATTAGATCAGAAATAAGTGAAATAAAAGCTAAAAAAAAAAAAAAAGGAGAAGATCCGGAAACCAGGCACTGGCTCTGTGAAAAGATCAACAAAGCTGATAAACCTTTAGCCAGATTGATCAAGGAAAAAAAGGGGAATTACAAACACTAACCAAAGTTAGAGGGTTAATAAGCACAGGAAAAGATACTCAACATGATCAACTATCAAAACCACAATGAGATGCTTCACACCCACCAGGATAGCTATAACAAGACAGATAATAAGAATTGGTTAGAATGTAGAGAATTTCTTTCTCAATAATTGATAGAATTTCCACACTGAAAATCAACAAGGATACAAAAGACATGAACAAACAACAATGAGGTGGATTAATATCAACAAAAGCAAAACACACATTATTCTTAAGTGCGGATAGGTCATCACTAGGATATATCTTATCCTAGATAATAAAACAAACCTTAACAAATTTAAAAGAATTGCAATCATACAAATTATGTCCTGTGACCATAATGAAGTTAAACTAAAATAGGTAACCAAGAGATAAGAAAATCTCCAAACAACTGGAAATTAAAAAACACAAAAGTAATCCAGAAGTCAAAAAAGAAGTCTTTTTGGAAATCAGAGAATATTTTCATCTAAATAAACATGAAAATACAAGGTATCACAATTCTGTCTTGCATATATAGCAGTACTTTAAAGGAAATTTGTGGCATTAACTTCTTTTATTAGAAAATTTAAAAGATCTCAAATCAATCAATTACCTAAACCTCAAGCTTATGAAACCAGGAAAAAAGCAAATAAACTCCAAAGTAAACAGAAAGAAGGAAATAATAAAAGAGCAGAAATCAATGAAACTGAGAACAGGAAAGCAACAGAGAACCAATGACACCAAAACCTAATTCTTTGAAAAAGCAAATGAAGTGGATAAACCTCCAGCAAAACTGATGAAGGGGGAAAAAAATAAAAAAGAGAAAATATGTAAAATAACCGATGTCAGGAATGAAAGAAAGGCCATCACTTCAGACTCCTAATTCATTAAAAGAATAAGTGAATACAATAGTAATTTTCATACACATGAACTGGATAATTTATTTTTTTTTTTAAAAAGATTTTTTTTAGTAGGTAGAGAGGCAGGGTGGGGGGGGGGGGGAGGAGGGGAAGCAGGCTCCCTGCCGAGCCAGGAGCCAGACTAAGAGCTCAATCCCAGGACCTGTAGATAATGACCTGAGCCCAAGGCAGAAACTTAACCATCTGAGCCACCCAAATGCCCAGGAAAGGAAAGTCTTGTCAACAAATGGCTACATGCCAAAAAATTAACCCCAACATAATTCTTACACTTTATATAAAAATTAACTCAAAGTAGACCATAGATCTAAATGTAAAATGAAAAGCGGAGAAAATCTTTGTGACCTGGAATCAGGCAAAGATTTTTTTTAGACATGATATCAGAAGCTTGATTCATAAAAATAAATAAATAAATAAATAAACAAACTAGACTTCATCAAAACTAGAAACTTAAAAAAAAAAAGTAGAAACTTTTGCTCTGGGAAAGGCATTTTAAGATAATCTGAAAAGATAAGCTACAGACTGGAAGGCAAAATTTGCAAATCACATATATGACAAAGGGCTTTATCTAGAATACATAAAAAACTCTCAGAACTAACATTAAGAAAATCATCCAATTTTTAAAATGAGCAAAAGACTTTAACACTTAACTAAAAAGATATAAAGGTGGCAAATAAGCACATGAAAATATGTCAACATCCTTAGTTATTAGAGATATGCAGTTAGAACAGTGAGATCCACTATACCCCTATTAAGATGGCTAAAATAAAAAAGTACTGACATTTCAAGTGCTGCAAGGATACAGTATGACTGCAACTGCCATACAGTGCTGGTGACAATGGAAAATGATATGGGTATTTCAGAAAATGGTTTGGCAGCTTCTTACCAAGTTAAATGTCTAGAGCTAGATATGGTCTATATGACCTTGCAATACTACTTTGGGCATTTACTGTAGAGAAATGAGTGGAAAAGCAAACTGTAGTACAACAATATATGGAATGTGGTACTGATACAGACAACAATATGGATGAATCTCAAGGGCATTAATGCTGAGTGAAAGAAGATAGTTTCAAAACGTTACATATTGTTTCCATTTACCTGGCACTGCCAAAAAGACAAAACTATAATGCACTTCCTGTCCCCAAGGTTTTGCCTTTGTCATTAATTCATCTGGTTGTTATTTGCATGTATGGTATAAGGAAGCTATCTACTTATATTTCCTTTGTCTTATGGGGACAACTAGTTGCCCCGGTCTCATTTATTGTACAGTACATTTTTCTAGCACTGAATTTTTTTCTATTGAAATATATTTGACATATAACATTATGTAAGTTTAAGGTGTACAACATATTGATTTGGTATTTATATACTGTAATATGATTGCCATTATAATGATAATTAGCATCTCTATTATGTCACATTATTTCTTTCTTATGGTTGGAATACCCCCACTCATTTTAATGCCACATGTGTTTTTTCAATAAATGGATGGGTATGTTTTTGAGCGCTCTATTCTACCTCTGGGTCTTTTTTATCTATCTCCACATCAATACTATGTTGCCTCAACTGTTATAGTAGTAAAATACACCCTTACTATCTGGCATGGCAAGTAACCCTCTTCTCTTTTAAAATTGTTTACTTATTCTTAGCTTTCTCTTAAACCTAACTCAATCCAAATGGACCTCTGGGGCCTGGGGGGCACCTGGATGGCTCAGTCGGTTAAAGTGCTGGACTCCAGATTTCCCTCTAGGGCACCTGGATGGTAACTCTTGATTTTTGGCTCAGGTCATGATCTCAGGGTTATGAGATTGAGCCCTGCATCAGGCTGGGGTGAAGCCTGCTTAAGAGTCTTCTCTCCTTCATCCTCTGCCCTTCTCCTCCTCTAAGAAATAATTGGAAAACAACAGCAACAACAACAAAAACAAAAACAAACCAAATGGACCTCCAGAGCACTCTAGATCAAACTGCTAGGTATTAATTTTAATTAATTCAAATTGTGGGTAGATTTTTAAACCCAAGGAATACTACCTTATATTCTTTTGGTCAACAGGACAAGTGTTATTCCCGTTTCATCAATAAGGAAATAGACTCAGGGATCCCAAATGTAAGGAGCTGAATGACAGTACATGCAGCAAGGAAGGAACTACACTAGTACCAGAAATAGAATTTCTGATCCTGAGTCTAGCACCATACTCAGAAGCCTAGGTGGATCCTCAGGACCATTTCCCTGTAGCTATATAAAAACCATCTGTCTCTCTGGGTGAAAAAGCAAATTCCCTGACCTACTTCACCAATGGGATTTCTGAGATATTAGAAAAACTGTATATCAAGCCAGCAATAGAAAATAAAAGGGGGTGTAAATGAAGAAAAGATAAAAAAAAAACCCCACCAAATTCCAAATATTTTCCTTTATAATTAATAAAAACCTACCATCCACTTTAAATAGGTATCACAGTTAATTATAAAATCAATTAATGTTTACTGACAGGTTTTTTGAAGTTAAAATTAACACCCACTTTAAAAAATCTTCTCTAGATTGCATAATGAAATACTGCCAAAATGAACTATATTTAAGATTTGCTTTATAACTATAAAAATAAACCTATTCAGAAAAAGGAGTTCTAAACATCAGGTAATTGAAGGCATAATTTTGTTAACACTTCAGAAAGCTAGTGACACAGAGTTTCTAAGAATCTGCATGTTCATTTCCTGTATGTGAAACAACAGAAAAGTTTAAAATATTTTATAACATGCATTTACTTTGCCACCTTTTTTGAAAATCATTGTTTTCTCCCCCTTTTTTGGCTAGTAAGTGGAGTGGGAAGAAGACTGCTTTCCAAACTCTTTAACAATTGTTAAATATTTAAAAATAGACTCCAGTAAAAAAAGGGAGTATTTTCCATTTATCCGCCTATTTTTACAGTGCTTGTCATAACTGGTCATGGTGCACTCACATTATTTTCTATACGTAGGTCCAAATTATAGGTGAAATTTTTCTAAAGTAGGTTTTCCCCTGCCTGCACTAGCCATATTCTCGCCCACTTTGCCACCCAAAGATATCGGCAGACTCCTGGCAGAGGATTCAGAACATTCTGCTGCTTATAAAAGAGAAAACACCACCCACTCAAGACAGCAACTGCCAGCTGTTTAGTTTTACATTTTGGTCAAGAAAAATTTAAAGAAATTCAAGTCACTCTTCTTTCTCTTTTACCCACAAATCTACTTTCCCATAGCTGGACATACACAGAAATTATGACTGATGGTTATGACTGGTGACTACTGATACACCATAAATTTGTCTTTAAATATTAACAACCAAGTTTAGT
The DNA here is from genome assembly GCF_963455335.1 of Martes martes. Lineage (NCBI taxonomy): Eukaryota > Metazoa > Chordata > Mammalia > Carnivora > Mustelidae > Martes > Martes martes. The sequence continues at coordinate 67,207,327 of NC_137895.1, forward strand.
TTAAAAATTTTATTGGACTGTTCAGGCCAGTGCTGCAAATATTAATTAGTCGATAATATTAACAGATACATATTGAGGGGGGCCTGGGTGGCTCAGTCAGTTAAAAGTTTGCTTTTGGCTTAGATTGGGCTCCCTGCTCAGTGGGGAGTCTGCTTCTTCTCTACCTCTCTCTCTCTCAGATAAATAAATAAAAAAAAATTTTTTAAAGATACATAAGGAAACAGAAAAATAAAAAGGCATAGTTATGGCTTTCTTAGAAACTTTTAATCTAAAGAAATCAAGAATGTATGTAAATTACATATGTAATTAAACATCTTATACAAATTATTGTATTTGAAAGCGCAGAAAATTTTCACAATCTTTGAAAATGATGGAAACAACACGTTTGGAGCTTTATGAAGAAGCTTTATGAAGAAGCTAAATTTTTAAAGTTGTAAAGACAGAATTTAAAAGGACACAGGAGAATTTTTTTTTTTAACCTTAGAATTGTAGCTAAATATAAGTTGCCTATACTTATAGATTCAAACAGGTATGACAGGTCAAGGAACTAACCTAATCTAAACCAGTTATTTATAACCTATGGGCCAAGGAGTCATTGGAAGAGTTACATGGATGTACACACACCAAGTATGATCTTTAGTCTAAAATATTTTTCTCACATATATAAATATTTCTCTATTTTTCAAATATAGACAGATACTAGTATAATAAAATATAAAATCATTTAAAAGCAGTTTTTTTCCATTATGCATAATCTCAATTAACGAATACTAAAAATACAATTACTTGTGTTAGGGGTACAGAGTTTCTCATTTTCAAAACAGGTCAGGGGCCTTTAGCTAACACACAATGTTCCTTCTGGCTCTAAAATTCTGTGATTTTAAGAGCACTAAGGACTCCTATTATGAATATTTAGAACTATTGCATTATAAATATGTATACATATTTACAAATGTATATACAAACGATGCCTACTATGTAGATACAAATAATGCTTGTTATGCCCCTAAGCATTGGACTAGCTTTTGCTACAAAGATGAACAAGCCAGGATTCCCAGACTTAATCTCAAATTGACACAAGAGACAGACACATGAACAAATAATACAGCCTAATAGATACTGCAGAAGAATCATTTCAAGTGCTCTGGGAGCACCAATGGTATTATTAATATCAGCTGCGGGAGTCTGAGAAGACAAGAATCTATGAATTGGGTCCAGATGGGTGACAAGTGGGGTAGAGAGAGCAAGCATTCTAGAGAGATGATACAGCACATACAAAGGCACAGAGCTGTGAAAGTGCATGGCATGTTTCGGCAGCCAGTTCTGGTATGGTTGCATATTAAGGTATTTGGAGGAAAAGCAAGAAGAAACTAAAATATAAAATGAACTGGAACAGATAGTTAAAGGTCCTGAAGCATATCATGCTTACCAATTAAGACTGAATTCCATTAGGCATAGAGTTAGGGGAAAACCTTAAGGAAAGGAGTGATATAAACAGATTTTAGGATGATATCTCTATGGAAGGATGATGGTGGAGAAACCAGTGTGTGTGTGTGTGGGGGGGTGTTGGGCAACTGCAATAATTCTGGTGAAAGAAGGAATAATATAGAGCAGAGCGAGTGGAAATGCAGAATCCAGGATAAAGGTTTCCACTGGGACAGGTGAATAGATACTGGTACCATTATCAGAAATGGGATACGGAAGAAAAGCAGGAAGAAAACCAGGAGAACAGTAGCATTACCTGGAAGGCAGTTTCAAGAAAGAGGGAATAGTTCTATCCATGAAATATGCTGCAAAGCTGAAAACTGAAAACCGAAAGGATCCCTCTTCCCTCCTCTCAATGGTAAGCTCCCAGGTGGGTTTAGGCAGGAAGAAGAGAGAAACGGAAGATGCGTCCAGACAAGGTTAGGGCCAGACTTCAAGAAACTTTCCGCACCTCAGAGACCGGGAAAGAGGAGCTTTAAAGCTGGGGCCCGGGAAAAGGAAGTATCGCTCCAAGAAGCGGGAAAGGAGCCCAGGGAAACGGCGGGCGGCCAGTAGTTCCAGAGATGCGAAGAACCACAGCGACCCTGGGAAAGGAAACTTCAAATCCCTATGCCCGCTCTTGTCCCTCGATTTATTTCCACTTACTCTGGTCTCAATCCCTCGCAGCCGTCAGTTGGGGCGTTACGACTCAAAGCCTCTGCTAACAGGAACCTACGCACCCAAGGGAAGAGACTCCTCTCGCCTCTTCAGCTTCTTCGGCCAGCAGACGCAGAACCCAGCAGGGACTGTCAGTTGAGGGGCGGCTGCAGGGGTCAGCGGAGCTCAGCCCCATCACTGGCCTGAGGAACACCTCCACTGATCTCCGGCGACTAGAGTTCGCAGAGCCCTCAAGCCTCGCGAGATTTTCTGCCTCACGTTGCCGTGGGGGGGCAGAGCCAAGAAATTTATTCGAGGCTTCTCGCAGACATGCGCGAGAGGTGGGGGCGGTTCCCTTCTACGTCCCTCCCCATCAATCTACTCAGGCTTTTGCTTGCCTTCTCGCAAAGTGTCGCGAGTTTTGCCAGGGGAAGCCGACCTGGGTGGAGAGGCGAAGAAGGGGAGGCCGGGTGGGAGGGCCGTGCGCTTAAGGGGCCGTGGCTGGTTTAGCCGGTGCTGTGGTTGGTACTTCGCTGTTGGGGAGGCTCTGAGTTCGCCCGGATCAATCTTCCCAATGGGTTATTGGGAAAATTAGCGGGTAGAAAATCTTGGGGTTCGGAGGCATTTTTTTCTTGGCTCCGCCCTCTTCCTGTTCTGAGAGCTGGGCGTCTGGCCCACCGAGGGGGAAGGGCAGCTTGGCGGGGCTGAGGAAGAGGGCTTTGCGCACGCGCGAGTCCGAGTGTGTGTGAGTGTTTGTGTTCACGCGCACGCGCGCGCGCTCCTGCATTTAGGAAGCCTGGGAAGGACCGGTGTGCTAGGAGATGAGCGGGGAAAGCATAGTCCCCAGTCTTTGGTACCAGACACTCCTGACTGTGCGCTGACCCTCCCCACCCAGCCAGCAGCCTTTTCCAGAGAGGCTGTGGTCCATAGCCTCTGTTCGTTTTCACTGCAGGACCAGGCACGAAAGTAAGCGAACCTCGATCCTGAGGTCTTCCCTATCCACTCACCTTGTACTTTCCACCCCCCACCCTCCAGCAGAGTGTGTTTAGGTTTCTCAAAGAGTTTGCATGAAGGGGAAATGCGTTTGAAAGCAGAAGAAAATAGCTAGATCGTAGAAAGTCAGTTCGTTTTAATGAACACTTTTGCTCTGCTTACCATGTGCTTTTTGAATGTGGATTGTCTTTTCAGTGTAAGGTTTTATTAGCGAAGCAAGGGAGTTTTTATAAGAAAAAGTTTAAAAGTTTCTCCTCCCCAGCAGTGTGGATGGTAGCAACTGAGTTTTTCTGTTCTACATGATAAATTATTGTGGTGTTACAAAAAGCTAAGGGGGAGACTGTGTATTTGGGGTCCTTATCCTAATGCGAAGACCCGATATGCAGTTGTCTTAGGACATGTTTATTTGGGGCTTTCCTTTTGCTGTCACTCCTCTTTCCTGTTAATTCTGGCCCACCTCAACCTTATTCAGAAGTCTTGAGACTTTGGAGGGAAGTCCAAACTGCTGACTTGGGTTAGTTTGAGGGTTTATATGTGATTGATGTCAGTTAGCAAGAATCAGAAGTGTATTTTAAGAGTATTTGTCATTTATTATGTTTGGTATTACGTAAGGGAATCAAGTGCAATTATTTGTAAACATTTTTTTTCTGACAATTTTAAGTTTATTCAAAAAGCAAAAAATATATATGGACTGTAATTTTGCCTGTAACTGATAGATAGAGTGACAGCTTAATATGGTGTAGCTTATCCCTCCAATTGATAGTTTCTGGTCATGACCTCCTTAAATCTTGTCCTTTGTTGGATAAATTTCTTTGAATACTGATTATTCATGTTCCCTACCAAATCTTTTTGAGGAAAAGACATTAATTAGGAACAATTGAAGGATATTAAATGTCATATATGAGACATTTGGCTAATATATTTTATCCCTTACAGGTTAAAACAAAAATGAAGATTTTTTCTGAATCTCATAAAACAGTATTTGTTGTAGATCACTGCCCTTACATGGCAGAATCATGCAGACAGCATGTCGAGTTTGATATGCTGGTGAAGAATAGGACCCAAGGAATCATCCCTTTGGCACCCATATCTAAATCATTGTGGACTTGTTCAGTAGAATCTTCCATGGAATATTGTAGAATAATGTATGATATATTTCCTTTCAAAAAGCTGGTGAGTGTGAAGTACAAGCAAAATCATCATTGGGGGTGGGGGATGGACTTAACTGTGTTATATTTTTTACATAAGAATTTACTATAGTTTTGACTTACAGCTGTTTACTACTTTAAAAAATGTGGTATGTGGAACTCTTTTTGGGGATTAACATGCTATGTATATTTAATTAGGGCCAATAACAATATTAACAGCTAACAGGGAGCATTTACATGTGCCAGTCATTTCCAAAGTGCTTCATATTTATTAACTTCTTTAATTCTCACAACAATCCTGTAAGGTATCTACTGTAATTACTGGGACAATATTCAAAGTATATAATAACCAGAATAGAATTGAGAATAACCATTGAGAACGTTGTCGGTCAAAGCAGAAGGGATGTTTGTTGTAAGCAATGTCAGATTGTGTTGGTAGATATCATGTGAATATCAGCTTTGTTTATTATTGCCATGTTGGAGATCTAGAAATTGAGGTAAATAGAAGAAACTTGTCCTGAGACACACAGCTAGTTAGAGACAGAACTAGCATTTGAACCTAAGCAGGCTGGCTGCTTATAGTTTTAGTGGATGCACACTAAATTGCTGCAGGATTTAGCCTTATTAAAAGAAAAGCTCTTAAGAATGCTAAGTGGAAATTGTTTTTTTCCATAAGAAGAGAGACTGAGGATTGATAGATTCCAAATATGAAAATTATCTTCAGGTTTCATCATCTCAGCTGTTTTATTTTGGGAGTCATTTGGTTACCCACAAGTGGATGATTTGCTTTGTCTCATTTGGAGCAGCCTAGGCTGAGACCTAGCCAGTCTCTTAGACTAGCAAAGGCAGGACAGTGGCAGTAAGGCTGAACGTAGAGAATCTAATACATTCAGATATATTCCAAATTAAAATGTAAATTGTTTTTAGTCCCTCTGCAAATTGTGCATGATGTAGGGTAAAAGAACTTAAGGAAGATATGAGGGGAAGATAAGTAGTAATTTCGGATGGAGGCTTTAGTTCAAATTCTGGCATCATTAGCTACCACATTGTGACCTTGATCATATTGCTTAATTTTTCCAAACCTCAGCTTCCTCACATGTAAGCATAACACCTCTTTCTGTGATGTAAGATTTCAGTGAGATAATGTAACTAAAATGGCTAGTAGAATATGTCCCTGTTAGAGAAGATTTCAGAGAGAAAACTACATACCAAATATATTAGGGGTGCAAAACTCATATTTCATGGATAGTTAGAAAAAAGATCATGGATTAGATCATATAGTCCAGGGGAAAGAAATAATCTTACCCTCCTTCAAAAGGGAGTAATCATCCATCATCTTATATACTTTCTAATATATCCTTCTAATATATCTATTATCATTTTTCTCCGTAGTATTTTTTTGTTTGCTTTTTGCTTTAGAATAAAGTCCAGATGGACTATTTTGACATTCAGTGCCTTTCGTGGTATGGCTACTACCTGTTTCTCTGAGCTTATCTCCCACCTGTTTGCCTGCTGGGACCTTTTCACTCTTCTGAGGGTACACATTTAGAGGTCTATGCATTTGCTGTTTGCTGTACCAGGAATTCTCTATCCCCAGCTCCATTTATGGCTGGTTTCTTTTGGTCATTTGGATTCCAGTCAGTTTCCAGTTCTGTAGAGAGCCCTTCTCTGACCACTGCACCTAAAGCAGCTAACCAATTTGGTTTTCATAGCATTTATCACTCACTGAAATTATCTTGTGCATTTACTTGTTTGGATTCTTCCTACACTGCCCTCTATCTTACCACTGCCCCCAAACCCCTGACTTACCCCACATTGTGAGTGATAGAACTTTTATTCGTTGCTGTATTCCCAAATCCCCAGTGCCAAGGATAGCACCTGGCATATACTAGGCATTCTAGAACTATAAAGTGAATGAATGAATCAGCAAGCCAGTGCTAGAAACTGCATATTAAATATGATATGATTGAGTGGAATTGGATGTGAATACTAATTATGTCTTTGAACTCTGTCAGGTGAATTTCATTGTGAGTGACTCTGGAGCACATGTTTTAAATTCTTGGACTCAAGAAGACCAAAATTTGCAGGAGGTATGGTTAGGTTTTGAGCTATAGCCATTTCTGAAAATTATCTGAATGTGGTAATAGTTTCTTGGAAAACAATTTGAAAGATTTTTTTTTATCAGTATACTATTTTATCAGTATACTAGTTTTAAAACAATACTAAATGAAAAAAAGCTGTCTTCACTCCAGTCTTTTCCCACTTCCTAGAAGCAAACTTTCAACTCTAGCTCATACTAGTATGTACTTCCCTATTTCTAAATAATGGTTTTTACTGATATTGATAGAGTTCTCAATTTAAACTTTATTTTTTTATCATTATTGTTAATGAAAATTTAACTTTTAGCTTTCTTGTCACCCTTGCTTACCCTCTTACCTTCCCTCATTTTCTTAGTGTTGTTATATCAGAATTTTTGTTAATTTAGAATTGCATATTTGCAATGATATCTATATAAAGTGTTATTTACTGCTAAGCTAAGTAGTATATATGGGTATTTCCTTTCTCTTTTTTAGGTTTTATTGAGATATCATTGACATACAGCTCTGTATAAGTTTAAGGTGTACCACATAATGATTTGACTTACATATTCTTTCCTTCTTTGTGTAACTTTTTGTTTATTGCTACAATTTATCATTTCATTTTTTTTCTTAATTTGCTTTATTTTATGTGTATCTTGTTGCTTTTCCTCATGTCTCTATAAAACTTGTCAATATATAGGGGCGCCCCAATATATAGGGGCTCAGTGGGTTAAAGCCTCTGCCTTCAGCTCAGGTCATGATCTCAGGGTCCTGGGATTGAGCCCCGCATCAGGCTCTCTGCTCAGCGGGGAGCCTGCTTCCCCCTCTCTCTCTGCCTGCCTCTCTACCTGCTTGTCATTTCTGTCTGTCAAATAATAAATAAATAAATAAAATCTTTTTTTAAAAAGTCAGTATTTTTATCATAAGTGTATTAGAAATTTAGCAGCTTGTTTTTTGCTTGAAATACTTCTTGGAGCGTAGTCTTTTGCTCTAGTTTGAACTAGCTGCTTTCTAGGCCTCATGGTTTTTAAACATTATTTGTCTAAGTATATTGAGATTTGTGATAGATTATGTTCTTTGCTGTTGTTGAGTTGGGTGACAGACTTCAGTTTCCTGGGTTCTTTACTGATGAATATGAATATGAGATATAGGCATTAGTGAAATATTTGAGTACATTTTTTGAATGATTTCATGTTAAAATTTTTTTGTTAATGGATATCCTTTAATGGAAATAATTTCATCTAAATGTGTTGTAAATGGAACTTTTTAAAAAGATTTTATTTATTTATTTGTCAGAGAGAGCACGCAAGTGTACAAGCAAGCAGAGTGGCAGGCAGAGGCAGAGAGAGAAGCAGGAGTCCGATGCAGGACTTGATCCCAGGACCCTGGGATCTTGACCTGGGCTGAAGGCAGCAGCTTAGCTGACTGAGCCACCCAAGAGTTCCGTAAAAGGAACATTTTTTAAGAAAATGTGTTTATCATAGTGTTTGGTCTTAAAATGTGATTAGTGTTGTAATATGTAAACATATCTAATCTTTTTATTCTTTTGAGGTAACACACTCGCACAGTGGGCTTTTATTGTTTTGGCTTTGCATTTATATTACTCCAGAGCATTCTTTATTCTTTCTTTACTTTAAAAAATGTTAAAGACTCTGTACATTCTCTCTGCATTTTCTTTTTGAAAGGGCATGTATTTTTGCTTTACTTCTTTTAAGAGGTACTATGAAGGAAACCTGAAGCCTCTCTAGTTGTGTCTGAATAAAAATCAGTACAAATTTGTATAGGTCTTCTTTACTTCACCTCTGCAGTGCTATAAAAGTTGTGCATTTGATAATGGTATGTATTGTAATGATAAGAGAATTGCTCCTTCCCTCTGCTTTCTGAATGTGAAGGCACGTTGTATCATGCTGATTGCTTTTAAATTGTGAACAGAAGGGGAAACTAGTTAGGAAAGCAACTATATAGCAGATCGCTGGTGTTTAAGATTTTATAAAATAATTGACATTTTGTATAAATTATATATAATCTTGTTTGTGTTAACACATTTAATGTTTAGCTTTGGTTAACCATGTCACACCTTTCCCTAGTTTTTGTGAACAATCATGAGTAACAAGTGAAGTAGATTGAAGACGAATTTTGGGGCTGGAAGGGTTGTAAACATCCTTTGCTTCGACTCCTTTGATGTGCAGGTGAAGGAATAGAGGCCCACGGGAGCCAGAGGTGGTTTGACTTACATACCTGGGTCCAGGGCTCTTTCTGTTACAGCACGTGACTCTATCCTATACATCTTAAATTTTGTCCCCTCAAATTGTTGGGAGTTCAGACGTTTGGGTCTGGTTTTTGTAGGCTCAATTAAATAAAGTTTGAAAGTATTGCACTAATATGGGACAGGTTATATTATTTTCACTTTCAGGTTAGGAGAGATTGACCAGGGTTACATAGTATTAAAAGGCATAGCCAGAATTTCATTCCATCTCTGACTCCAGAAGTTAAGCCTGCTTTCTGCTACTTTCCCTAGGACCACAACTTCCCTAAAAAGCTACTTTTTAATTGAGTTTCTCCTGTGTACCAGGGACTTTGTATAGTCATTTATACACAGTTTTTTTTCTTTCTTTTCTGATTACTTTTCATGAATAGGTAATACTTATATAGTTTAGAAATTAAGTTTACATGTATACATACATATGTACTTATGTACACATATACATACGTGTATGTGTAGTAAAAGGTAAACCTTGAAAACTTTCCGGTTCATCCCCTGACCCAATTAGTGGTGTGCTAGACCCCAGTTATACCAACTTGGGAGAGGTGAATGTGTTCAACTCCTACCAACTTTGTGTTCAGTAAAGCTTGAAATCTGCCATGGTGGGAGTATTTTATTTAACCATACATACTGGCAAAAACAAGTTAGGACTTCCCTGCACCACAGACTTCGGAGAGCTGATTTACCAGCAAATTACTGTTTATCCCCACCACTATTAGTTTTTTATGGCTCATTACAGAGTGTCTATGCATATACAAGCAAAGTCCTTCCAGTTTGTTCTCTTTCAAGATTGTTTTGGCTGTTCTCTGACTCTTGCAATTCCATATTAATTTTAGAATCACCTTGTCAGTTTCTACAAAGAAATCAGCTGGGATTCTGACATGGATTAAGTTTAAATTGTAGTTGAGTTTGAGTAATGTTACTATTTTAACAATATTAAGTCTTTCAACTCAGGAACATGGGATGTTTTACATTCATTTAGATCTTTCATATCTTTCAACAGTGTTTTGTAGTTCTCAGGGTATAAAATTTGCATTTCTTTTGTTGATTTTTTTTTCCAGAGATTTTATTCTTTTTGTGCTATTAAAAATGGAATTGTTTTCTACATTTTTGGGTTATTCATTGCAAATGTGTTGCAGTACAATTTTATTTTTTATTATTGATTATGTATCCTGCAAATTGCTGAACTTGCTTATCATTTCTAATAGTTTGTTAGGGGATTCCTTATGATTTTCTACATACAAGATCAGGTAGGGGCGCCTGGGTGGCTCAGTTGGTTAAGCATCTGCCTTTGGCTCAGGTCATGATCCCAGGGTCCTGATATCGAGCCCTGCATTGGCTCCCTGCTCTGCAGGGAGCCTGCTTCTCCATCTCCCTCTCCAGCTCCCCCTGCTTGTGTGCTCACTCTCTCTCTCTCTTCTTCAAATAAATAAAACATTTTTTTTTCTTTTTAAAGATTTTATGTATTTATTTGACAGGCAGGGATCACAAGTAGGCAGAGAGGCAGGCAGAGAGAGAAGGGGAAGCAGGCTCCCCGCTGAGCAGAGAGCCCAATGCGGGGCTCGATCCCAGGACCCTGGGATCATGACCTGAGCTGAAGGCAGAGGTTTTTTTTTTTTTTTTTTTTTTTTAAGATTCCATCTATTTATTTGACAGACAGAGATCACAAGTAGGCAGAGAGGCAGGCAGAGAGAGGGGGAGAAGCAGGCTCCCCACTGAGCAGAGAGCCCGACGCGGGGCTCAATCCCAGGACCCTGAGACCATGACCCGGGCCGAAGGCAGAGGCTTTAACCCACTGAGCCATCCAGGCACCCCAAATAAATAAAAATCTTAAAAAAAAACCCACGTCATCTGCAACATAGAGATAATTTTACTTCTTTCTTTCCAATCTGGATTCCTTTTATTTCTTTTTCTTAATTGCCCGGGCTAGGACCTCCAATATAGTGTGGAATAGAAGTGGTGAGAGAAGACAGCCTTCTTCTACTCCTGATCTTAGAGGGAATATGTCCAATCTTCACTATTAAGGATGATGTCATCTGTAGGTTTTTCACTGGTGCCATTTTCTGCTTGAGGAAGTTCCTGTCTATATCTAGTTTGTTGATTGTTTTTATCATGAAAGGTCCTGGATTTTGTGAAATGCTTTTTCTGTGTTTATGAAGATGATCATGGGGTTTTTGAAAAATTTTATTGGTATTTACGTTAATTGATTTTCAGATGTTAAATCAACTTTGCATTCCTGGGCTATAAGTCATGGTGTATAATTTGTCATGGTGTATAATTCTTTTTATATGTGGCTGGATTTGGTTTGGTGGTATTTCGTTGAGGATATTTGTGTCCATATTTGTAAGATATACTGGCTGTAGTTTTCTTGTGATGTCTTTGTCTGACTTGTACATACTCTTGTCAACATAATCATTTTCTCTTTTTCTTCAGCTAATGGCAGCGTTAGCGGCTGTTGGGCCTCCTAATCCACGAGCAGATCCAGAATGCTGCAGCATTCTGCATGGTCTCGTTGCAGCAGTGGAAACCCTGTGTAAAATTACAGAATACCAACATGAGGCTCGTACTCTACTAATGGAAAATGCAGAACGTGTTGGAAATAGAGGACGAATAATTTGCATTACTAATGCAAAAAGGTGAGACATTAATCACAATTATTCTTTCACTGAGGGAATTTTAATGTCTTAGTACAGTTTTTATTTTAAAAAACAGGGACAGCATGTTAGTGCTTAAGCATATCTCAAGTAGCCTTTCTAATATTGAAGCTGTATTTATCCAGTTCTAAAATACTCATTTCAGTGAAATCTACTTAGATTGTCATCAGATAGGTTAATTTGACTTTTTTTCTCATTAGTTTTTCAGCTGATTTTTTGGTATTGTAAGTGAACATGCTAAAGACAGTCCTTATTGAAGTAATTTTAAGTGCTTATAACAAGATACTGCAGCTAAATAGTGTGTTTAATTTTTTCACTGTGTATTCAAGTTTGTTCTTTTTTATACCATAGTGATAGTCATGTGCGAATGCTTGAGGACTGTGTCCAGGAAACAATTCATGAGCATAACAAGCTTGCTGCAAATTCAGATCAGTGAGTATGATCATAAGTGAAATAAATACTCCATTTTATAGTCCTGCGTTTCATAATAATTATTCCAATGATTATAACAGTAACTGGTGGCATTCCCTTGAATTCTCCACTGGCTCTACAGATTAGCCAAAAAATGTATGTTTGATCAGAAAATTTTTCCATTTTCTCTTTCATGTTAAAATTTTACTTTTTTTTTATAGGAAAGGTGACCAGAAGGGTAAAATAATACATACGTTTATAAAACATACTTATTTTGATGGCTTGCTGTCATACTTTGTGTTACAAACTTGTAGTTGGTAGCATTATTTAATATGTACCAAATCAAAACATAGTAACTAATTGCATTGTATGAATTTTTTAAAGGGATTAAAGCTGGGGCACTTGGGTGGCTCCGTTGGTTGAGTGTCCAGTTCTTGGTTTTGGCTCAGTTCATGATCTCAGGGTCATGAGATCAAGGCCTGCATTGGGCTTGGCACTGAGCGTGGGGTCTGCTTAGGGTTCAGGGTTCTCTCTCTCTCTCCCTCTGCCTCTTCCACTACCTCCCATCCACTCACAAAAAAAAAATTAAGTAAATAAAGCTATTAAAGACATGTTTAGGACAGTTGCAATGTGGAGTTTATATTTGATTGAAGTATTACTAATTTTCTTAATTGGAGTACTGGTATTATTGTCAATGAGTAGGATTATTTTCTATTATTACCACCTGATTTTGTCCTTAAAAATCATTAGGTTTTTTTTTTTTTTTTTTTAATTTATTTGACAGCTAGAGATCACAAGATCGCAGGTAGGCAGAGAAGCAGGCAGGCAGACAGAGAGGAAGGGAAGCAGGCTCCCTGCTGAGCAGAGAGCCCAATGCAGGGCTTGACCCCAGGACCCTGGGATCATGACCTGAGCCGAAGGCTTTAACCCATTGAGCCACCCAGGCGCCCCAAAAATCATTAGTAAAAGAGAAACAAATATATAATATATTCATTTTCTCTGTGGCAGTTATCTATTAAAAATTATTCCTGATTATAAGACATTTTCCTTTATTTTTCAAACACACAAAGTATCATTTTTGCATTTGTAGTAAATTCATATTCCTATTAATACAGCAATTATATGGTTTTTCTAAATATTTAGCTTTTGTGTTAACAGCAATATCCGATTATAGAGATATACTGTTTTGATATATTAAACTTTCAATAGTTTACCAACCTGGATTCTTTACATACTGTGTTTTCTTATATTCTAAGTAAAAAGTTTCTCTTTAAGTCTCATGCAGATTCAGAAGTGTGAGCTCGTCTTGATCCATACTTACGCAGTTGGTGAAGACAGCCTTGTATCTGATCGTCCTAAAAAGGAGGTAAGTGCGGAAGTAATGCAAGGAAAGATCACTGTTATTTATTAATAATAAGCGCTGAGAAGGGTTAGCATAAAAATGATCACATTGCCAACATTTTCTGCCAAGATCTTTAGAGTTTTCAAAGCAATCTCTGTGGCAAAACACTTAGGTTGATTCTTTATGTTATAATCATAGATGTTAAAATGTTTTCTGTTTTGCTTGCCTGTTAAAGTTTAAATGTGTTGCAAAACCATACATAGTCTGTATTGTTCCTAAAATTTCAATTACTGTAATGAATTTCCGTTGCTTTAATGACTTTTTATTGTATAAAAATCTATTTTTCATCATTAGAAAGGCAATATACTTTTTAACAAAAATAGACTCCGATAACAAATTAATTTTACCTGTCCAGAGGACAAAGCTAAAACTAATTTTTAATCTTGGTTTTACTTTTTAAATAAATTTGAACAATTTTAAAGGGAAAAGATGAGTCTGCTGATTTTTAAATGGATTGTATCACATAATATTCTCCATCAGTGTTGTGTTTAGAAAATAGATGTATGGATTTATATAGTTATATTAAACGTGTATGTTCTTATGTTCTGGTTTTTGATTTAGCCTTAATTTATATAAACATGGGAAGTATTACCTTACCCAAGTGTTCGATAGTTAAGTGGTATTTTTAGGTCATTAACTCTATCATTGTGTTTTTAGGTGGTTTCCAGTGAAAGCCCCCCCCCTTTTTAACTTTTTTCTGCCTCTTTTGATAATGTGGCTGCATGTTGGCTTTATTTTGTGATAACTAAAAATTTATTTACACTAAATATTATACCCTGGACTGAGTGAAGGTTTATATAATCTTGTTGTAAGTAACTTTTGGTAGCCTAATTGCATTTATTGGTGACGAAATATGACATTTATGGCAACTTCCACATTCTTTATTATAATAAGTAGTATTAGTTACAGGGCTTTTTCCTCTCCACAAAATTGTTTTTCTACAGTATTTCTCTGGGCCATTTCAAATCATTTTGCATATAGATAAATAGAAGTAAAAACTATAAACTAAGATAAATATTTAAATCAAAGACTATTCCACTCTTAAGTTTCAAGAGAACAAAGACTTTGCCTATTTGCTGCATCTTCGAATAGTTCAGTTTCTGGCATGTAATATAGTAAGTTCTTAGTATTTATTTGTTGATTGAGTGTGAACATTTTTTGCTAAAATAATGATCATAGTTAATTTATGGGCCTTTTTATTTTTTCTAAATTCTAAAAAGTAAAAATACTTATATTCCTATCTGTAAACATATTGGCACTAGGTCACACTATATTAATGTTTTATGGGTTTTTTTTTTAATACTTTTTTTGTAGTTATCTCCTGTTTTAACCAGTGAAGTTCATAGTGTTCGGGCAGGACGGCATCTTGCTACCAAATTAAATATTTTAGTACAACAGCATTTTGACTTGGCTTCAACTACTATTACAAATATTCCAATGAAGGTAGGCAGCTCCTTTTCTTGCTATTTTGAAAGCTCTGCTTTGCTTTTTAAATATTTGTTTGACATGTATTGTTTATTTTAATTGAACCTTAACTTTTTCTCCCCGTATCATATTTTCTGTTTTGCTAGCCCACATTCAGTGTCTTTGACCAGGTCAGTACATAGTGAAAAGCAACAAGAAAGGATCACAGAACAAAATCCTGTATTTTTCTTTTTAGTAACAGCACTGTATATCAGCTTTTTTGTTTTTAACTGTGTTCTCATTATTTTCATCATAATCTAATCTGTATCTTAAATGATTACTTTTTCTGTGATTCTTTTCCTGGCAAGTATGTTACTAGATTTTATTTTGTGCATCCTAGTGGATCTTTTATTTCCTGTATTATTGTTCTTACTCATCTAGTATGAAGGTGTTTGTAACTAATAGGTCTGACAGGGAAAAAATAGCTTGTAGTTTTAAAAAATTTATTATATTCCAGCTGAAAAACCGAAGATGTAAGTCACATGATTTTACTAATGGATTTTCTTAGGAATCTGTTGGTACCTATTCATTTCCATTATTTTATCATTCAGTTACCTAGGACCAGCGCAATGCCTGGCCCATAATAAGCTTCAGGTGAATTTTTACTGAGCAGAGTTGAATTTAATTTTATTGGTTATGTTTGCAAATATGAAGTGGTCACCATATCTAAAAATTCAAATTGGCTTTAAGTCCAGTTTCATTGTTTTGCTGCCACATGATGAACACTAAATTTTGTGAGAAATATGATCAGTTCATTATTAATTTCCTCCTTATACTAATGGCTGGCTCTTTAATAGAGATTGTAGCCTTATCCAGTGGAATGGTTTGGATGCAGAAGCAATTATCAAGTAAATTAGCGTAATATATTTTAATATATGTAATTTCATGAATTACAAGAAAAATACTCTGAGGGTGACAGATACCTTGCTTTTTAAATATGATCATATTTGTGTGCAACTGGTATGATTCTTTCTTCATATCTTTTTCTTGTAAATAGATAATATTGAAGTTCTTATATACTAATTAGTGAAAACAAGTTACTAAACTTGTTTATTAGTCTGTATTTGTTATTTCATCTAACTGGTATTTGCTAATTTCCTGTAGGTATTTAAAGATGCTATTTCCTCCTGTAAAGAACTACTTCACTTTTAATTTGTATAAACTCTTTCAATTACATAATATTTATGTGTAAATATTATGGCAGTGTTGGCAGGACAGTACATTTGGAGTAAAAAATCTAAAGGTTTGGAAGAGTCATCATTCATGATAATTCTGATATAAGAAAAATCATTAAATACTTTATTACTTATATATAGCTAGTAGTTTTTAAATGGAGTTCATATTGCCTTGGAAAACTATTGCATCTTTAAATAGATTAATCACTGAGCAAACTGTCCCATTATAGCTAATTATTGTTGGGTGTATTTTACCTCACTTGAAGCAAGAAGCAAAATGAACAATAAGTAACTTAATTATTTTGAAAATAAAACCAAGTTATTTTGAATTTTGCTTTAAGGAAGAACAACATGCTAACACATCTGCCAATTACGATGTGGAACTACTTCATCACAAAGACGCACACGTGGATTTCCTGAAAAGTGGTAAGTAAGAGATGTCGGAAGCTAGTATTCTGTAATATCTAACATGAAAGCATACTAACAACTTTGAGAAGTTTGTCAGTAAACAAACCTGATGGACAGTGGTCATTTCCTTCCTCACTTATTCCACAGTATTATCTATTAATGACTATGAAACTAGCATTCTGTAGAATTTTCCTCTGGGAAACACGAGGTGACTAGAACAAATACTGAGAGGGATAGCCATGACAGTCCTGTCATAGTTTCCTTTTGCAAGCAAACTGCTTTGGGAAAGCGAAAAGAACAAGAACTGACTTGAAAAGTGATAGACTTCCAGCTTGCCTGCATAAAAACCAGTTGTTTTTAAATTTAAATTTGTTTTCTTTCCCCTAAAAATTAATTGAGTCAGTAAATCCCATCGCCAAAATCATTTCTGTAACTGTATCAGCATGGTTTGGGGGAGAAGACTCTGGAGATAATAGACAAGAGTTTTAGCTAAATCTTTGCCACCATCTAGCAAGACCCATGTTTCTAGACTTCAGTTTGCATACTTTACTGAATTAAAGATTATTAGATGAACTGTAATATTCCATCCATTCCTAAAGTTCAGTGATGTTGCCTTTAAGTTTTGGCATTTGTGTTAAGTCCTTTAGAATATTTTCTGTGGAAGCTGATGCTATCAGAGAATTAAATGGTTGACTTTGATCATGTTGTATACAACTTTTCTGAAGTTAATACCTTCAACCAGTCATAACATTTGTTACATGTATAAGGAATGTTGAAATTAACCTAATACAGATTTCTAACATGAGAAAAACTATTAAGATAAATGTTTCTATTTATGTTTAACAAAAGAATGTAAATAACTTGTTTTAAAAAATATAGTATGTGGAAATTACTAAGAATCTGTGAGGTAATACCAACTTTTAAAATGTTTATTTTTAAAACAAAAATATTAAGAGTGTTCTTTGTGACACAAAATATTTCTTTAAGATAGTTATTGATTGACCTGTTGTATGTGTGACACATGGGCAACCTGTGTAAAATGCTAGCTTCGCAGTAGGAAGAGGGTGCTGTGAGAATGTAGGGATTGCAGGTGATTATGCCTCCATGGTTAGGCAAGCTTTCCAGAGATGACATTAGAGCTGGATTTTGGTGAGTAAGCTTACACTTTAGCCCACACATCTTACCTGAGCTCCAGATCTACAGATTCTACTGCCTAATTATATTTACTGCCTCAGAGTCCTAAAACTCAGCACTCCCAAAACAACTGAGGAGCTCTGACCCCTGAACTGGTGGTCATTGTCACCTTTTTTATTATTTTTTTCCCTTAAGATTAATTTATTTGAGAGAGAACGTGTGCGCATGCACACAGTTTGGAGGTGATAGACTGAGGGGGAGGGAGAGGCAGACTCCCTGCTGAGCACAGTCCCAGGACCCTGAGATCATGACCTGAGTTGAAGGCAGATGCTTAACCAATTGAGCCACCCAGATGTCCCCTGGTCTTCTCTTTTTCCCTCTTTCAGTGAATGACACTATTATCTGTCCAGCTACTTAAGGCAGAAACCTTAGTCATCTTTGAGACATCTCTCTGACAGTCTTCATATCTAGTCCATCATCATATTTTCTTGATTTTATTTACTAAGTTTCTCTAAAATACATCCATACAACTGCATCTCTACTCCCATTACCATCTCTGTGATCCAGCCTATTATTTTCTTACCTAGTACCCCATAGTAACCCCCTAAATGGTCTGTTTACTCTTGATCTGCTAGCTAGAATAGCTTTTAGAATGCTAATCCTGACCATGTTCCCTTAGCTTACAATCCTTTATTGCTTTTCTTTTAGCCTTAGGATAAAGACTCAGTTGTTGAAGTGTCTTACCAGGCCCTGCATTGCCTGGTTCGTCCTCCTTTCCGTTCTCTTCTCACAACATACGCCTCTCCTCTGTTTCAGCCATGTAGGCCTGAAACTCTTCATTCTCTTTTTCCTGTCACAGTACCATGGCATCTGCTGTTTTTCTTTTTTGCTCAAATACTCTTCGTTTCCTTCAATTTCCTTCATTTCTTTGTTAATTTCTACTTACCTTTTATTTTTATTTCTTTTTATTTTATTTTTTTTAATAAGTAATCTTTTTTTTTAAGATTTTATTTATTTATTTGACAGAGATTACAAGTAGGCAGAGAGGCAGGCAGAGAGAGAGCAGGGGAAGCAGGTTCCCCGCTGAGCAGAGAGCCCGATGCCAGGCTCCATCCCAGGACCCTGAGATCATGACCTGAGCCCAAGGCAGAGGCTTTAACCCAGTGAGCCACCCAGGCACCCCTTGTGGTTTTTTTTTTTTTCTTTTTTTAAAGATTTTATTTATTTATTTGACAGAGAGAGAGAGAGATCACAAGTAGGCAGAGAGGCAGGCAGAGAGAGAGCAGGGGAAGCAGGCTCCCGCTGAGCAGAGAGCCCGATCCAGGCTCCATCCCAGGACCCTGAGACCATGACCTGCCCGAAGGCAGAGGTTTAACCCACTGAGCCACCCAGGTGCCCCTATTTTATTTTTTTTTTTTTTGAAAGATTTTTTTTTTTAATTTATTTGACAGAGATCACAAGTAGCCAGAGAGACAGGCAGAGAGAGAGGAGGGTAAGCAGGCTCCCCGCTGAGCAGAGGGCCCGACTCGGGGCTCCATCCCAGGACCCCAGGATCATGACCTGAGCTGAAGGCAGAGGCATTAACCCACTGAGCCACCCAGGTGCCCCTCTACTTACCTTTTAGACTAAAACCAGTTGCACTTTCTCAAAGAAACTGTCCCCTGATGTCTTAGATTAGGTCAGATCTCTTTTTATAGATGCTCATGGTACTGTATATATCTTCTTCAAAGCTTTGTCAACTTTATAGTTTGCATTTGTTCATTATTATTTTATTAGCATCTAGTCACTCTAGATGTTGTACCGTAGATTCCATTAAGGCAAAACATGCTCACCATTATATCTTTTTATATATTTACTTTGTAGACCCTTCATTTTATGTTTTTTCTCATAAATTCATTAGGATTCAGGATGATCAGTTGTGTATTTTAGATTTCTGAAGCTTTCTTTAAGTATTTAACCTTGTTGTCTTATCATTAAGTGGTCTCAGAGGGGAGCAGTTGTAGATTCTTAAAATTTAAAAAAGCAAATTTTTTTGCTCCTAGAGCGCCCGGGTGGCTCAGTCATTACGTGTCTGCCTTCTCTTCAGGTCATAATGAGGTCCTAGAGTCCTAGAATCAAGTTCTGCATTGGGCTCCCTGCTCCACACTGGGAAGCCTGCTTTTCTCTCTCCCACTCCCCCTGCTTGTGTTCCTGCTCTCACTGTGTCTTTCTAAATAAAATCTTTAAAAAAAATTTTTTTTTTGCTGTTGACTTTCAGGGCAGTGACTGAAATGATTGATTAATAATAAATATGAAGGATAGTTAAATAATTTATTTTAATCAGAGCTAATATCCAAATTGTACTTGGTATTTTTCTAGGAGACTGTATAAAAATGATGTTCTCCCAGAGGTATTTTCTCTCCTAGAGTTTAAACTGTCCTGGAAGTCTTGGGTTAACAATTTGAAGTTTGTGATCTATTTCGTATTGTTTTTCTGGCTTATTCTTAAAGGTGATACCCACATAGGAGGCAGCA
This sequence comes from Martes martes, assembly GCF_963455335.1. Lineage (NCBI taxonomy): Eukaryota > Metazoa > Chordata > Mammalia > Carnivora > Mustelidae > Martes > Martes martes. Next base: position 67,227,091 of record NC_137895.1, read on the forward strand.
GTAGAGAAGGCTCGTTTAAAGAAACAATAACATTAAAGTGGTGCACACCCAGGACAAATAACATTGGTAGGTATTTTAAAGAAAACGAGAGAGAAAAGAACCAATCAAAGGTTCTTAAAGTATGTATTTCTTTTTCAATTTTTGTTTTTCATTGTGTTAGGGGCTCAATGAACATTTTTTCTCCTTTAACTTTGGAAATATTCCTTTATATTCTTTCAAATCAGTGTTTTCTTCCATTTCAGAATTACACTATTGCACTGGCGCTTACCGAATTTCACCTGTAGACGTAAATAGTAGACCTTCCTCCTGCCTTACTAATTTTCTTCTAAATGGTAATTTTCAACATATAGTTGTTTTGTCTGAGAATATTACAAGTGAAATTATTAGTAAGAAATGTGAAAATCTGAATTCTAGAAAGCTCTCTTTAATATAGTCTGAACATATTTTATCTCCCAAAACTCTTCTAAAGTTATGTAGTTGTAAGTACCCTTTTAGCAGTTTTACTGTTTAAAAATAAGATGAGTTTATGCCTTTCAGATTGTTGTATCTAAAAAAAGTGTTATTTAATATATATATATTTTTTAATTTAATATATTTTTAAAGTATTTTTAATTTAAAGATTTTGTTGTTCGAGTCTAAGTTGATCTTTTTGGTAGAATAATACAGACTATTTGTTTTGGCCTATTGAATTTTAAATTGCAAGTATATATGGATTTCTTTTTTGCACAGTTTACCTTAACCATAGATAAACACTATATTTTCAATATTATACCATATGATTCTTAACACATGACTTTAAATCCATGGTTTCCTTGTGTGAAAATTGAAAAAAAATTATTAGAGTCCGTTTACTGGATTTAAATTCTTAATAGCTTCTCCAGTGATCACAACTCAGATTTGAAAGCACTGATGTGATGGGTCAAAATTAAGCTAAATTTGATTATCAGCCTCTATAAAGTCCAGATTAAATAACCTTTGGTTGTGTGAAATAAAAAAGGAGTTACAATAACCATGCTGATATATAGGAGGTATTGTGGAAGTGAATGGAGACTTTTTGCTTTCTCCCCCAAATATTGTGTAACTTTGATAATTGAAGAGTTATCCAACAGTTGTCTCCATTTTCTTCTTGATGTCCAGGAGGAAAATCTTATGTACTTGTAATGTATAAATTTTGTAACCAAATATTATACCAGAGACTACTATACTTATTTTGGAAAACTGCATAACTATGTAAGCTTGGCATGACCAAGAGAAAACTGAGGCTAGAATTCAGGCTCTTAGGACTTGAAATGCAGATATACTGAATTAGCCAATGCTGCTTAAAATTTGAGGCTTAATGAAATGAAAAATCTAGACATAAATTTTAAGGGAAAAAATAAGAGCCTCTTTGAACTTCATCACTGATAGAATAATCTTGCTTTTGACAGGTCGTTCTGTTTTATTGGAACAACCACGAAAGTCAGGTTCCAAAGTCATTAGTCATATGCTTAGTAGCCACGGAGGAGAGATTTTTTTACATGTCCTTAGCAGTTCTCGATCCATTCTAGAAGATCCGCCTTCAATTAGTGAAGGATGCGGAGGCAGAGTTACAGACTACCGGATCACGGTAAGATTCCAGTATTTATAAATTTTATGTTTTGACTCTGTCACCATTCAGCAGGTAGTTACTGAATGCCTGTTACATGCTAAGATCTGTGACAAATGGGGTTTGGAGAAGTTGATGATATATTATTCTTCTGATTAGGTGACTTTTCTGTCAAAAGAGCTCTTTATCACTATATACTCTTTCTTATATATTCAGGGTATATCTAGAAGTATATGGGTAGCAGTGACCCCTGAAATTGTAGGAAGGAATGGAAATTGATTTGAACTAGTATTTCAGGTGGAAGTTTGTTTTATTTTAAGTTATTACTTAATGGCAAATAAAAACCTTTCAATATTTGGCCACTGCTACTTTGGAAAAACACTAAATTTTTGTTATTTAAAGGTATATGTAAGGAGGTGTCTATTTTGGGTAGAAGTTCTGTTCTGATTTTAATTTTTTCAATCCCCCTCCCCTCTTTTACATTTGGTACTTCAGAGTTGTTTACTTTGAGGTGGTGGTGAAAATTAAATGTGATTAATGTATAGAAATATACTTTGTAAATCAAAAAGTGTTACATACTGCAGGTAATTATTTTTGATTAGGCTTTTCTTTATTATTTTTTTATCTTCTTTAATAAGGAGAAAACTAATAAACTTTCATCGTAGAAAACTTAGGGAATATAGATATCTTTTTTTAAAATAAAAAACAAAGACTATAAATTACCTATAATTCTGTCATTCAAAGATAACCACTGTTAACATTTTGTTATTATGTCAAGGTAGTTTTTTAAGTAAGCATTGGTATTCTAATATGATTAATCCCTTTATCTGTGTATGATATAAAAGAGTTAAATTATAGAAGTGAAGAAAAATGAGTGTTCCTTGGTTTTTAAAAAGTAGAACCATGAATGCATTTATGTTTGAGGCTTTCTTCATCTCCACTGTAATAAAGGCTGATAGGTTTCATGTTAAAAAGAAAGGAAAAAATTAGTAAGGGGACTGTTACAGGAAATACTTTGTTGCATATCACAGGACAGAAGACATCAGGGAAACAGACTATTACATGTAATCCATACTGAAACATTAGAAAATAGTTTCTAATTTTATTTTATTTGGTTATCATTAGGATTTTGGTGAATTTATGAGGGAAAACAGATTAACTCCTTTTCTAGACCCCAGATACAAAATCGATGGAAGTCTTGAGATCCCTTTGGAACGAGCAAAAGATCAGTTAGAAAAACACACCCGTTACTGGCCTATGATTATTTCACAAACCACCATTTTTAACATGCAAGCGGTAAGTATTAAATAGTTTTCAATCTTTCTTCTAGATTAGTTATGTATTCTTTACAGATACCATTTCTCAAGCAAAGAATCAAATATATGAGTTTGCTGTAGATAAAGGATTACTAATAGAAAATTGAAATAATGGTTATAGGTTATCTCACCATGGTGATGTTTAAAATCAATTGAAGTTCTCCCTAGATGCTTTTGGTATTTGTTTTTCAAGACAGATTTTCTTTTTATTTCTTAAAAAAATTCTAACAGGTAGTTCCATTAGCCAGTGTTATTGTGAAAGAATCTTTGACAGAAGAAGATGTGTTAAACTGTCAAAAAACAATATACAACTTAGTTGATATGGAAAGGAAAAATGATCCTCTGCCTATTTCCACAGTTGGTACAAGAGGAAAAGGCCCTAAGAGGTAGTTTTTTTCTTACTTTCTCTGTATATCACATTACTTGATACATTACTGTTTTTAAGCTAACTTATTTCATATGTAAATTATATGGTTAGAGGTATGATTGAGATGAAATGATACAAAATACAGAGTATCAGAATTGGATATTATAACTTAGAGTTACACCATGAACTGTCTAGGAAGAAAAAGTCCGTGTTTAATGATTCCTTTTACTTTATTTTACCAGTAGCAAATGACACTTCAATATTATTTAAAGAGTATTTCTTAAGAACCTTATTTTAAATCTTTACTTCAGAGATGAACAATACCGTATCATGTGGAATGAATTAGAAACCCTTGTCAGAGCTCATATCAACAACTCAGAAAAACATCAAAGAGTCTTGGAATGTCTGATGGCATGTAGGAGCAAACCCCCAGAAGAGGAAGAACGAAAGAAACGAGGACGAAAGAGGGAGGACAAAGAGGACAAATCAGAGAAGGCAGTGAAAGATTATGAACAGGAGAAATCTTGGCAAGATTCAGAGAGGTGACTTTTTTTTTTTTAAGATTTCATTCATTCATTCATTCATTTATTTATTTATTTATTTATTTATGTGTCAGAGAGAGAGAGTGAGAAAGAGCGAGCACAATCGGGGGGAGTGGCAGCCAGAGAGAGAAGCAGGTTCCCCGCTAAGGAAGGAGCCTGATGTGGGGCTTGATCCCAGGATCCTGGGATCATGACCTGAGCTGAAGGCATACTCTTAATCAACTGAGCCACCCAGGAGTCCCAAGAGGTGCCTTGTTGACAATATGGTACCATGGTGCATTTTGGTGTATCACATGCTGCATGTAGCACATTCATACATTCATTTAATACGTGTTTATTTCATTTTATAACTATGATTTTATAATTTTAAAAATCTAAGATGTCTTGTGGGGTTGAGTTGTAGGGACACCTGGGTGGCTCAGTTACTTAAGCATCTGACTTAGTTTCGCTTCAGGTCTTGGTCTCAGGGTTGTCAGATAGAGCCCCAACTCTGGCTCCTCACTAGAAGGGGGAGTCTGCTTAAAATTCTCTCCCTCTCCCTATACCCCTACCATGCTACCCCTGTGTGTATGCATACTTGTGCATGCTCTCTCTCTCTCAAAAAAAAAGAGTTGTAATTTTTTTTTTACTGTTGGGACAAAGTAGTGTTCAATTTTTTCCTAATGAACTTCTAAAAATCATAATATACCATGTTTGATATCAGTTTTTGCTTTATGTATTATGAATATCAAAAAATGATTTTATTTCTTTGTTCAGTAAATACTAAATGCCTTGTTTGTATCATGAATTTGGTGTAAGATTCTTGCCCTGGAAAAATGTACAATGTTGTGGTAGAGATAGACATGTAAGTCATTGATTACAGCAAAGTGTGGAAGATGCAGTTGTAAAAATAGGCACAGGATGTCCTTGGGAGCATAGAGGAAGAGCATAGTCTTACTTCTGAAAACCTTCCTCAGTAATACACTCTTTTTCCTTAGTTTGTGATTTAGACAGTAACATCAAGGTTAAATTAAAAAAAAAAAACCCTAAAAAGTAGTAAATACTTCTAAATAAAAGTATCAACATTTCAGCTGGCTTTGGCTTCTACCTCCTTGCCAGAAATCAGAAAAAGAATCAGGTAAATATTGTAATGGCCATGTTAGTAAGTCCCTTAAAAACAAAACAGAACCTACTATGGAAAATTTCAAACATCTGTAACAACAGAACAGATAGTTACTCATTTATTTTTAACAATTCATGGCAGATCTCATTTCACATATATCCACAGCCACTCACCTCACCACCACCACCACTTTTCCTCCCACATGGGAATATTTTGAAGCTAATTCTAGAAATCATATAATTATATCCAAAAATAAGTAGAACATTTTTTTCTCTTTGACCGTAGAAGTTCATTTCTTTCTTAGGGCTACTGAATTTCTGGAACACAATTAGCTCACTTTAAGAAGAGTGGGAAAAGGTATTTTCATTCAGACACCACTGATGTTTATATATTTTGAGATGTTTCTGTTCTCTGATGAAACTCAAAATGAGATGAGAGTTTAGTTCTTAATTTGTGAACTGTAAATACATTTCCACAGCTTGTAAACTGGGCCACAAATGTTAGTAGATTTCTTAATCTTCAGTGTAATTTGAAATAGTATTTTGTCCGTATTTGTAAAAATTAAAATTGTGACATTTCTTCCAAAGATCACATTTCTGACATTTTAAAATTTAACTTCTTAAATTTTCCTCCCATGTTTTCTTATTTTACAGTGAACTACATTACTGAATTGTTACATTATTATGATGAAGGAGAAGGCAGACTTGTGTTTAATTCATTAAGTTCTCTTACCTGATTTTAGGAGGAGGTTGATCTTTTGATTAGTTTCTAGGTTTCCTCTGTGAGAGCAGCTATCTTTTATTAAAACCAATTTGCAAAGTCTAGTTTAATTATTGAACCAGTTAGATTTAACACTTTCAATTTTATTTTTTGTCCCTCTGAAAGATTAAAAGGAATCTTAGAACGTGGAAAAGAAGAGTTGGCTGAAGCTGAGATTATAAAAGATTCACCTGATTCCCCAGAACCTCCAAACAAAAAGCCCCTGGTTGAAATGGATGAAACTCCACCAGTAGAGAAATCAAAAGGTAGAGTAGGAACTGTGGTGACAACTGTGTTTGTAAAAAAGTTTTCCAATTTAGTTTTTCTGCAGTGTCATTTAATATTGTTGCATATATGAGGAAGAGCTACTAACTGTTCCTGGATGTTGTTTGGGAAATTCTCCTTACAGTCTTGGAAAACAAAGGCAGAAAATGAATTTGTTGGTATTAAAGGAAAAGTAGTGTCATACCTTCATTATCGAAGCCTTTGGAAAATAAACACTTTTGTTATAAAGTCTGTGTTTTAAGAAATTTTAATTATGTGAACTTGAATTCATTTATATTCTTGACTCTGTATTAGGTATGCTAGGTTTACTGAACACAAACACTTCCTTAAACTCGTACCGAACTTAGGGAAAGATCTAATTTACCTGTCCACAATTTGGTGTGAATGAGTTTCAGTAAAGGTATTATAAGTAATGTTTCCATTGTTAAAAACAAACAAACAAACCCACAATGTTTTAATTTCATTTTATCTCTTACTTATAGACTGAAATGCTTAATTTCTTCTTGAAGGAATTCTGGCTGTCAGAGATATGAATTGGGCTTGGGAGCTCCTGAAACTATAGGCTTTACTTGTCTTGAAGATAAATTAGATTTAGTCCTTTTAGGATAAATGATAAATGGTGTAACAAGGACTGTCTGGTTTCTTACTACTATGCCTTCCCTAAGGCAGTAAGACTTGGGGCTGGATGTGTTATGACTTTTGGCAGCTGATCCTAGGGCGAAGCCTTGTTTGTTTTTTATATACTTCCAATGTGTATATATAATGTGATACGTGTAAATACTTTCCTCATTTACTGATTTCTTTGAAGTCAGAGATAAGGGTGATCTTACCATATTTGCCCTTCAGGCATTTGCCAGAGTGCTTGGGAAATAAATAAATGTCTGATAAATTACTCGATTTTTCACAGGCCAAAATTTGCCAGTTGATTAGGGTGAGAAATTTAGGTTTAATATAAACAATGTTTCTATGTTCCTTGGAAAATAGAACTCTAAAAATTATTTATTAGTGGCAGAGTTAAAAGAAACCAAAACCCTATTAGTAAAAAATAACTAAATAAAAGTGTGTCCATAGGGTGGAATTTATATAGCCCAAGAATAGTGATTACTGTTCCCTTTTGGTAATGTGTATCATTCATATTTCAACTTAAGCGAATCCTTTTTCAGAAGGAACTTCCCTGACCTCCATTTATAATTAAGTTAGATGCTTCCATTGCATCCCAGGATTACACTAGGTAGCACTTAGAGTCTTGCATTGACATTGCTTAAGGACATCCTGCCTCTACTACTAATCTGAAACATTTTAAAATATTGGCCTTTTTATTTTTAAGAAGGCTCCATCCCCAATTTGGGGCTCGCTCATGGCCTGGGGACTCAGAGTCTCACGCTGTACCAACTGAGCCAGCCAGGTGCCCAAAATGCTAGGGCTTTTTAAAATTTACTGTTGTGGGACACCTGTGTGGCTTAACTGGTTAAGCATCTGCCTTCCGCTTGGATCATGATCCCAGAGTCCTGGGAGCGAGTCCCTCATTGAGCTCCCTGCTCAGTGGGGAGCCTGCTTCTCCCTCAGTCTGTCACTCCTACTGCTTGTGCTCCCTCTGTCTCTCTCTCTCTGAACAATAAATAGATCAAATCTTTAAAAAAAAATAAGAAAAATAATAAAATTTACTGTTATATCACACCACTCAATTTCCTAGTGCATAGAAGTTAAACTATTACTTGTTGAATGAGTGAGTGAATGAAAATATAAGGTAGAGGGGAAAAAAGCAGGCTACAGAACCACATATATCATGACCTCCATTTTATTTATTTATTTATTTTTAAGATTTAATTTATTTATTTGACAGAGAGAGAGAGGTTACAAGTAGACAGAGGGGGGGAAGCAGGCTCCCTGCTGAGCAGAGAACCTGATGCGGGCCTCGATCCCAGGACCCTGAGATCATGACCTGAGCTGACGGCAGAGGCTTAACCCACTGAGCCACCCAGGCACCCTCCATTTTATTTTTAAAAAGAAGTTTGTATACACACACACATCTGCTGGTCACTTTATTTTTTTCCTTGTCACTCTAAATTAAGTAGATCCCTGATGCTTCACACACTGGAAGCACTAAATAGAGTGGCCCATATGAGAAGCGACTTGGTTGCAAATCACTCTCTTCAACTCTTGTAACTTTCCTTTCAAGGCTGATACTTGAAATTCGGGGTTTTTTTCTGTTCTCTTTTACAACCTAAGTCATATGTCTCTTCTGATTAGCAACTTCTGCGGGTCTTTTATTATATACTTCAGTTTCATCTGGTTTGAAAAATGACTTCCCGGGACTGTCCAAAAGTAAATTTTGTGCCAGACATAGACTCTGCATGTAAGGTTAGGCTATTCCAAACAGACCCTCTAGATTTGGTGAAAATCTCGTTAGCTCTTGTTTTGATGTGCATTTCTGTGAGTTAAACAGTTCCATCACCCAGATGATTCTCTAGGACTGTGCCTTTGTAATCATCCTACACTCCTCTTACTCTCAGTCCTGCATAATCATTGACACATTTTCTTTTCTTATAATTGTGCCTTTTTCAGAGTGCCATATAAATCATAAAGTATGCACCCTTTTGAGGTTGGCTTATTTGATATAGCATAATGCATTTGAGATTCTGTGTTGTGTGTTTGTCAGTGGTTTTTTTAAACCCATTATAGATAACTAGTTTTATTAGAATCTGCCAACTCATTTTTTTTCAAACTGGGTGTGTCATTGTGCGTTCCCACCAGCAGTTAGTGAGAGTTCTGGTCCTTCTGCATCCTCCAGAGTCATTGCTGGATTTCTTTTGTTTCTCCTCTGATCGGTATGTAGTAGTATTTCATTGTGGTTTTCATTTCCGTTTCCCTCGTAACTGATGATGGTGAGCCTCTTTTCATTTGCTTATTTTCCATCTGTATATATTTCTTTAATAAAGGGCTCATTCAGATATTGTGGTTACATTTAAATTGGGTTGTTTGAGAGTTTTTTGTTGCATTTTGAGAATTTTTTGTTTTTTCTGGATACAAATGCCTCACTCGATATGTGATTTGCAAATATTTTCTCCCAGTCTGGTTTGTCTTTCTCCTTAACTGACTTTTTTGGAGCAAAAGTTTCTAATTTTGATGAAGTCTAGTATATCAAAAAAAAATTTTATGGTTATTCTTTTGGTGTTATCAATAAGAAATCTATGCATTGCCCAAAGTCACAGAGTATTCCTACATACTTTTTTAGAAGTTCTATACTTCTAGATTTTACATTTAGGCCATGATCCATTTTGAGGTTTTTTAAAAAATTTTTTCCATATGGTGTAAGATATGAGTCAGTGTTCTTTTTTCTTTTTCTTTTTTATGTAATGTCCCAATTGTTGCAGCACCATTTGTTGAAAAGGCTGTTTTTTTCTTCATTGAATTGCCTTTGTACCTTTATCAGATATCAATTAATTTTATATGTGGAAGTCTGCTTCTGGGTTTTCTTTTCTGTTCCATTGGTCCATGTGTCTATTCTTTTGCTAATAAAACACTGTTATGATCACTATAAGCAGAGTCTTAAAATCAGGTAGTGAGTCTTCTAACTTTTTTCTACTTTTCAAAATTGTTTTGGCTGTACTAGTGCTTTGCCTTTTTCTTGTATTGTGTAGGAAAGAGATAACATAGCAAGCTTGAAACTATTATCATTAAGTTTGGCCATTGGTTGGCATCTAGGAACTTGGCTTCTAACACATTCCATAAATGTTGAAGTTATTTTGTCTTACATCTGAACTGAACACTTGCCTTCCACCTGAGAGTCTAGACTTTGGTAATTGTAGTTTGGCAGAGAATGCTTTTGTGTCCAGCTCTTAATAAAAACCCAGGGTTCTGAGTCTTACACGGGCTTTCAGGGCAGAAATTTTCTACACACACAGCTGCACTTTTGCTGCTGGAGGGACTGTGCACTTGGCGCGAACCCTCACTGTAGGAAGAGAGCATGGAAAGCTTGCAAGTGGATTCTTCTGTCCTTTGCTTGGTGTATCTCTTGCTCTTATTGATCTGGCTGTGTATCCTTACTCTGTTGCTGCAGTGGTTCTTAGCCCAGACTGTAACTTTATGTTTAGTTACTTTAATCCTTCCAGCAAATCATCAAATTAGTAACTGGTTTTGGGGACCCCTGGACATTTAGAATATGGGAAAGATGATATTGCTTTAATTTTATAAAATGAACAATGGAATTAAAGGTGAATTTTTTAAATTTGAAAAATTTTAAGTAACGAGTTCTACCTTGTTTCTCTTCTTTCATATGTAACACCAGGGCCAGTGTCCTTATTATCCCTGTGGAGTAATAGAATCAATACTGCCAATTCCAGAAAACATCAGGAGTTTGCTGGACGTTTGAACTCTGTTAATAACAGAGCTGAATTATATCAGCATCTTAAAGAGGAAAATGGGTCTGTATTATTTATTGTAGAAATTGGTTTTCTTAATTGCTTTATTACAAGTTAAAGTAATAAACACTGCTTATTTGTTGTGTTCAGCATTTTTTTATTGCTAATATAATGAGTTGATACATGTCACCTATAAAGAGAAAAAATTAACTGCTTTGATTCTTGGTACTTATAAAAGACTTGATTATATTGATTGTAACTCTGGAAGTATTTACTCCTTAGAGGATTTCATTGCTCAGTAAACATCATAGAGGGAAAAATCGGGGAACACTTAATATACAATACTGACTCTTACAAAAAATGGGAGAGAAATACATTTCTATTAAGTACTACAGTATTAGGAATGTTGATTTTAATTAAATAAATCTCAGGTCTGATTATTTTAATATCCTTTTTGGAAGACCTTTTGAAAATGTATTGGTAAAGGAGTTTCTTTAGTAGAAAAGGAAATAAATTTTTGAGTAAATGGTAGAGGTTTTTTTCCTTAGTATTAAGCGTGAGTGGGTATCATGAAAAAAGTGACTTTTGAAATGAAACCTTGGGAAAGTGACTTTATTTCTCTGAGCTTCAGTTTTTGTTCTATCTGTGAAACAAGGAAGGTAGAGTAAACAGAGTGACCCTAACTGTAGTCCTTTTCTAAAGGACAGATGTTCTTTTGTCCTATGAATATATATAGAAAGTTTAATTTCGTGTGAAAGTTGGAGAAAAAATATGGGTAGTTACTGAATGTTTTGTTTTACCACTAATTTTTTCCTTCTGTTTTTCAGAATGGAGACGACAGAAAATGGCAAAGCCAGCCGGCAGTGAAGAATGACTTGAGGAACTAAAATTTACTATATTGCATACATATTTTGGGCAGAATTTGATATAAGTACTTTTACAGCAAGATTGTATAGTTATGTTGCCTGGACTGGTTTTTACATTTTTAAAATATTTCAACTAACTTTATCTTTTTTGTATTAATTGTAAAATTGGCACATATATCAAAAAATATACATTTGAAATTTGTCCTCCCAAATCACACAAATTTATTTTATGGTAAAAGGATGTTCCCTCTGGAAATGTTTTTTAAAAAATTCTTAGGCTTCTCTTTGCCAAATAAAAACTATTAAAATTTCTGAAGTGCAAAATATTGGAGTATTCTTTTAGAAGACAGGTAATTTATTTGATGACTGTCATTTTTAGAAATTAAAAAAACTATCAGGATTTAGATGAGATTTGTAATACTTTTTTTTTTTAAAGATTTTATTTATTTATTCAACAGAGAGAGATCACAAGTAGGCAGAGAGGCAGGCAGAGAGAGAGGGAAGCAGGCTCCCCGCTGAGCAGAGAGCCCGATGTGGGGCTCGATCCCAGGACCCTGAGATCGTGACCTGAGCCGAAGGCAGAGGCTTTAACCCACTGAGCCACCCAGGCGCCCCTTGTAATACTTAATATAAAATATTTTCTCTTAGTCTGGAGCATATATACAGTGCTTTTCCAAATAAGAATGTTGTTTTTGTTTATTTTATATTTTATTTTGTGTAGGTGGTGTAGGTGTTAGCCATTTAAAAGCAGAATTTATATTTATCCATTTGAATAATGTTGCATTTTTTTCCTGCTAAAAATGTACTGTCCATTGACTTCTCATATTAAAAAGAATTATAAAGATTACTTCATAGACTTAGAAGAAAGGAAGTTACTAGGTTGTTTGCTTTTAGCCCAGAATAGAATCTTGGTCTCCTTATCTGTCAGATGTCATGGTTACATGGTATATGTTTGGTGAGACTTCTTTTGCTTCTTCTAGAGGCTCATAACATGCTACAAGAAACATGTTTCAGTGTTTCAGCTAATTCTAGGCTTGTCATTTTTCCTTGAGTGTTTAGTAGAGGAGACAAAGCTTTGCTTAAACATAGAGATTCAGTATTTTCTATTTAAACTACTGCAGTTTAAACAAGGGTTTGGTGGGCTCCCTTGTCAAGCCAGTGAAATTTACATTGCTCTCTTATCAACTCCTGTCTTGGTCCCAGCCCTTGCATCTGTCCGCTCCTCTAAGCTATAGCCGTTTTTATCTTCGCCACTGTGTGTAAATATACACCTACACACAGGAATGAGCAGGCCTGGTTAGTGCCTTGAAGATTTAAGGAGCTATAATCCCATCTTGAATTATTGCATCATATATAATTCTGTTTGTGTTCTGATCTTCTGATCTTCTGTCTTGTTCTTGATACCCAGTTTTCAACTTGTGCCCACTTGGAGTCCCTGGTTTATTTCTTCGTCCGAAATCTTTCCTTTGCAGGGCGTCTTCAAAAGCTGGGATCCGTTTGTACTCTTGACTTATGCTTCTCCCTTTCCAATGTGCTGGGACCATGCTACCTGTTGACAAGTCTTGTCTTATCTAAACTGCAGTCTCCATTTTTAGGTACTACTTATGAACTGTTGTTGTTATACTCTACCAAGGGGGAGGGGAGATATTTCTATGGCTGCATTTAGAACTGCTGTGCCAGTAGCCTTCTGTATTATTCCACGTTGTTGGTTGTCAGCATTACCCAGCTGACTCATTCAACCGCATGACTGTCTTTTGAGCATCTCCCAGTTCACCACCCCCACAGAGTGTCAGGCTATACTTGGCCTTATCTTGAGATACATACTCCAGCCTTTTGATGAAAGTGACCATTTTGGGACAAACATAGAAGAATGACTGTTAGTTGTTGGTTCTTTTGAAACAGGAACTATATTAAGGACTTATTGGTCAAGAGAAATAGAATTTAAATTTTAAAAGTTACTCATTCAAAACTGGAATCTAAGCTTAAGTCCAGACTTAATGATTGCAGGAATCAAAGTTACTCTAGAGAGAACAAGTGCACTTCTAATTAAAAGATTCTGACAATAGCATTATGGTAGCAAAAGACGTGCCTTGTTTTTATCTCTTCCCAACCCCCAAAACAAAAATTTGGCGTTCACCCAAGACAAAAGTACCTTTGAGGGAACTGTGGGATCCAGCGTCGGATGCCAAAGAACCTAGGAAGAATCTCACTTACCTGTGTATCAGGTAATAGGTAGACAGATCTTGGTCCCAGCTATGGACTGTGCACCAGTTTGTGAATTGGATCCAGTCCCTCTCAGCCATGGTCCAGGAGCCCCTAGAATATATTACCTGAAACAATTACCCATGAAGAAAAGAGCCTTTGTGGAAGTCCAGATTTCTAGAGAAGTTTTAACACACCACTGGAGCAAAAAAACAACCAAACAAACAAAAATACAAATCTGGACACATTGAAGTGGGTACAAGAAATGGCTTGACTTTACCTGCATCACCCTTCCTCCAAGGCAGCACAGCCTAAGGCTGAGAGAGACCTCAGCCCGTTATCTGTCCCACAGGTGAAAGGGAGAATGTGTGAGCGTGCACCTGGTTTTCCCAGCTGTACAGGACACTACCAACAGGTCTCCTTTACCCATCCAGAGTAGTGAATCATGAGTGACATGACTGGGAGGCAGAAAAAGGCTGGGAGAGTGACAGAACTCTTAGAGGGCATTGAAGGTATGTGAATCCTACTGACTGCATTCAGACTCTTGAAAGAAACACATCCACAAGCTGTTGGGAATGTCTCACCCATACCTTCCCACAGCTGGCCCATGGGCACCCCCCAGCACTCCGCATGCCTCAGTCATACCCCCACCACTCTGGCCACCTTGCTGTGCACACTCCTGCTGGCAGTGGTGAGAAACCTGATAGATAGTTGGTGGACTTATGCAGAAAGCTGGCTCAAATTTGCAGGCTGAAGAGAGATCACAAACTTGAGTGCCACATTTGGGGAAATAAGAGAGGTTGACAGTGTTCTGCCCTGCCTGGTGCACTGCAGGATCCAGAGAAGGTGTACAAAGTAAAAAATGTTGCCACAAGGGGGAGCAAGAAGTGTGGAACAGATATAACCAGAGATGGTCCGAGATAGCCTTAGAATCCAGGAGGGCTAATAATATCTATCACTCCCAAAGGCAGTTAATAAAGATTGGAAGAGTTGACTGCTACTTGGAGAGCAAAGTCAGCTACGCAAAACCTAGGAAGGCACGTGAAAAATTGAAGTAATGATCTCACCAAGGGATCACAGGCTTTCTGTAACTGATCCCAAAGACATGGAGACCTATGATCTACCCAATAAAGAATTGGAATTAGCTGTTTTAGGAGACTTCCCATGAGATATAAGAAAACACAGAAAGATAATTCAACAATATCTGAAAAACAATACATGAGCAAAATGAAAAGTAGAACAGAAAATTAATAATGAAAAATTCTGGAGATGAAGAATACAGTGGATGAAAAGGAAAATGCAACAGAGAGCATCAGCAGTAGGGATCAATCAGAAGAAAGAATCTCTGAGATAGAGGACAGGGACTTTGAAATTATCCAGTCAGAGGAGAACAGAAAAAGAATGAAAGAGTGAAGAAAGCCTAGGTGTTCTATGGAATGGCATCTAAAGAACCAATTGGTGAATTACTGGAATTCCAGAAAGACAAGAGTAGGAGAAGGGGCACAAAGGAGCAGAAAGCTTATTTAAAGAAATAATGACTGAGAACTTCTCCAACCTGGTGGAAAATTTGGATATACAAATTTATGAAGCTCATAAGTCATCAAGCAAAATTAACTTTAAAGAAATCCTCTTCAAGATACGTTATACTAAAATGCTAAAAAAATAAAAAATAAAAAACAGGGAAACTTAGAAGCAGCAAGAGAAAAAAAGGCTTTTAACTTTCAAGTTAATCCCTGTAAAGCTATTAGCAGATTTTTCAGCGGAAACCTTACAGGCCAGAAGAGAGTGAGATCTAGCAGGAGTGCTGAAAGAAAACAAAATAAGACAAAAAAAAAACCCCAAAACTTGCCAAACAGGAATACTTTGTGACTAAGCTGTCCTTCAGAAATGAAGGTGAGGTAAAGAATTTTCCCAGACAAAAGCTGAGGGAATTCATCACCACTAGACTTGCCTTATGAGAAATGCTAAAGGGAGTTCTTCAAATTGAAGTGAAAGGACGCTAAATAATAACATGAAAATATAAAAATATATAACACACTGGAACAGTAAGTATAAAGTCAAATTCAGAATGCTCTAATACTACACTGTGATGAAGTGCTATCCACTTAACTCTAGGACAAGATTTAAAGGACAAATATTTTTTAAAAACTACAGTTATAATAATTTGTTAATGAGCACAAAATAAAAAAAAGTGAAGCGTGTCATCAAAAAATGGGGAAGGGGGCGGCGCCTGGGTGGCTCAGTGGATTAAGACCCTGCCTTCAGCTCAGGTCATGATCCCAGAGTCCTGGGATGGAGCCCCACATCCGGCTCTCTGCTCAGCAGGGAGCCTCCTTCCCCCTCTCTCTCTGCCTGCCTCTCTGCCTACTTGTGATCTCTGTCTGTCAAATAAATAAATAAAATCTTTAAAAAAAAATGGGGAAGGGAAGGAGTAAAAGCATAGAGATTTTGTACATGCTTGAAGTTGTTATCAGTGTAAAATATACTGATATAAGATATTTTCTGTAAACCTCATAATAACCACAAAGCAAAAACCTACAGTACATTCACAAAAGAGAAGAGAAGGGAATAAAAACAAATCACAATAGAAAATCATCATTTCACAAAGGAAAGCTTGAGCAAGAGAGGAAGAAGGGAACAAGAGAACTACAAAACAGCCCGCAAACAGTAAGATAACATTAGTAACTCCTTACCTATCAGTACTCTAAATGTAAATGGATTGAATTCTTCAATTAAAAGACATGGAGTGGCTAGATGAATTAAAAAGCAAGACCTAGCTCTATGTTGCTTACCAGAGACTTACTTCAGTTTTAAGGATACACATAAGCTCAAGTTGAAAGGATGGAAAAAGATATTCCATGCAAATAGAAACCAAAAAAGAGTAGGGTAGATATACTTATATCAGACAAAATAGACTAAGCCAAAAACAGTACCAAGAGACAGAGAAATTTATTGCATAATGATAAAGGGGTCAATTCAATAAGAATATAGAGCAATCATAAATATACATGCACCTCAAATCAGACCACCTAAATATATTGTGTATACTAAGTGATCTGAAAGAAGAAATAGACAACACAATAATAGGAGATTTCAACTACCCAATTTCAACAATGGACAAACTCCAGATGGAAAGGAAATATTTGGCTGGAACCATATTTTAAACCAAATGCACCAACAGACATATATAGAACATTCCATCCAAAAGCAGCACAAAATACATTCTTCTCAAGCACACATGGAACAGTCTCTGGGGTAGATCACACAGTAGGTCACAAAACAAATCTTAATAAATTTAAGAAGATGGAAATCATACAACATACATTCTGACCACAATGATATGAAACTGAAGTTAATAACAAAAGGAATACTGGAAAAATCACAAATATGTGGAAATTAAACAACACACCCCTGAAAAGAAGAAGTCAGAGGAGAAATTTAAAAAATATCTTGAAACAAATGAAAATGGAAACACAGCATACCAAAACCTATACTATTCTGCAAAAGAAGGAAGTTTGTAGTGATAAACATCTACGTTAAGAAAAAATATCTCAAATAAACAATCTAACTACACTTCGTGGAACTAGAAAAAGAACAAACGTAGCCCAAAGTTAGCAGAAAGATCAGAGCAGAGATAAACAGAGGTCAGAAAAAAATTGAATAGATCAACAAAATTAAAAGCTGGTTTAGTAAAAGCAAAAAGAAAAAATCTTTAGCTAAACTAAGAAAATGAGAAGACTCAGATAAATAAAATTATAAATGAAAGAGAAGATATTACAGCTGGTACTACAGAAATACAAAGAATAAAAGAGATTACTATAAACAATTATGTGCCAACAAATTGTATGATCTAGAAGAGATGGGTAAATTCCTAGAACCATATAACTTACCAAGACTGAGTCATGAAGAAATAGAAAATCTGAGCAGACCAATAATGAATAAGGAAATTGAATCAATAATAAATAAACTCCCAACAAAGAAAAGCCCAGAACAAGATGGTTTCATTGGTTAATTCTATCCAAGATTTAAAGAAGTAATGCCAAAAAATTGAGGAAGACAGAATACTCCAAAACTCATTCTATGAAACCCCATTATCCTTATGTTAAAGCCAGATAAAAACATTACCAAAAAACTACATCTGATGAATACAGATAGAAATTCTCAACAAAATATTAACACAATACTAGCAAACCAAATTCAACAGTACATTCAGAAAAAGATTATTCATACACCATGGTCAAGTCAGATTTATCCCTGGGATGCAAAAATGGTCCAATATATGTAAATCAGTAAATGTGACATGTGACGTTAATAGAATAAAAGATAAAAATCACCTCAATAGATGCAAAAATAATTTGACAAAATCAAACATCCTTTCATGATAAAAATGCTCAAAAAATTGTGTACAGAAGGAATGTATCTCTACATAATGCTATATATGATAAGCCCATCAACTAACATTATACTCAATGGTGAAAGGTCAAGAGCTTTTCCTTTAAGATCAGAACCAAGATAAGGGTGCCCACACTCACCACTCATTTGGCATGTGGTAGTGGTAGTCCTAGCCAGAGGAATCAAGCGAGAAGAAGAGATAAATTGCATCCAAATCAGAAAGGAAGAAGGGAAATTGTCTTTGTAGTTGAGATTATCTTATACATAGAAAATCCTAAAGATTACAACAAGAACTTACTGGAACCAATCAAGAATTCAATAAAGTGCAGGATAGAATATCAACATACAGAATTCAGTTACATTTCTGTACACTAACAATGAAATGTCTGAAAAAGAAATAAAATATCCCAATTTACAGGAGCATCAAAAGAATACAATACTCAGGAATAAATTTAACCAAGGAGGTGAAAGATCTGTACACTGAAAACTGTAAGACATTGATGAAACACATTGAAAAAGACACACAAAAAAGTAAAGATATCTCATGTTCACGGATCGGAAGAATTAACATGTTAAAATGTCCATAATACCTAAAGCCATCTGTGGATTCAAAGCAATCCCTATGAAAATTCCAATGGCATTTTTCACAGAAATAAAACTATCCTAAAATTTGCACAGAACCATAAAAGATCCTGAGTAGCCAAAGCAATCTTGAGAAGGAACAAAACTGGAGACCTCACAACTACACTACAAAACTAATTTAAACAGTATAGTGTTGCCATAGAAATTGACACATAGACCAACAGAACACAACTGAGAGCTCAGAAATAAACTCTCACAGATACAGTCAACTAATATTGGAACAAGAAACCAAGAGTACTCAGTGGGGAAAGGCTAGTCTCTAATAAATGGTGTTTAGAAAAACTGGATAACCACAAGCAGAAGAATGACATTAACCTTCTACCTCACAAAAACTAACTTGAAATGGATTAAAGACTTAAAACATAAACCTGAAACCTGAAAGACACAAAAAAGGAGAGAAAATTCCTTGATGTTGGTCTTAGCAATGGTTTTTTGGAAAATTCCCACAAAGCACAAGCCCCAAAAATAAAAATAAATAAGTGGGATTATATCAAACTGAGAAGCTCCTACACAGCGAAAGAAACATTTAATAAAATGTAAAGGCAACCTATGGAATGGAAAAAAAATAGTTGCAAATCATAGATTTGACATAGAAAAAATATAAAGACCTTATAAGCTCAATAGCAAATAGGGACTGAACAGACATTTTTCCACAAAAGATGTATATATGGCCAACAGTACATGGAAAGGTGTTCAACATCACTAATCACCAGGGAAATGCATATCAAAACTTCAATAAGATACTGCCTCACAACTGTTAGAATGGCTATCATCAAAGAGATTAAAGATAAACATTGAGGAGGATGTGGAGAAAACAGAACCCCTTACTCTGTTGGTAAGAATGTGAACCGGTGTAGCCACTGTAGAAAACAATATGGAGGTTCCAAAACAATAAAAATAGAACTACCATCTCATCCAGCAATCCCAATTCTGGGTATATATCCAAAGGAAATAAAAACATGATCTTGAATAGATATCTGCACTCCCATGTTCACCACAGCATTATCCACAATAGCAAAGATAGGGAAGCAACCTAGTGTTCATCAATGGATGAATGGATAAAGTAGATATGTTATTTATATAAATGGAATATTATCGTGGGAATGAAGGAAATCCTGCCATTTGGGATAATATGGATGGAACTTGTGGGCCTTATGCTAAGTGAAATAAGTAGGGCAGAGAATGATAAATGCTGTATGATATGTCTTACATGTGAGATCTAAAAATATCCAAACTCATTGAGTGTGGAACAATGGTTACCAAGGGCTGGGGGTTGGGGGAAATGGGGAAATGCTGGTCAAAGGATAGACACATTGTAAGACTGGAGTAAGTTCTAGGGATCTAATGCACAGCATTGTGATTATTAATTAGTAAAGCTGTATTATATACTTGAAAGTTGCTACAAGAGTAGAAATTAAATGTTCTTACCACAAAAGTAAATTGATAATTATGTGATGTGGTAGAGGTGAGAGCTAATGTTAGGGTGATAATCATTTTGCAATAGATGTGTGCATTAAATCAAGTGTATGCCTCAAACTCACCCAATGTTGTATGTCAGTTATATTTCAATAAAGGTAGAAAAAAGATTCTACCTACTTAAATCTCCTTTATTTATGTAATCACAGTGTAAGACAAAATACTCACAATCCTCTTATCACCTGATATGTTTGACAAAAAATTACAGTCATAAATGCTGTGAGATTTTACTCCACAAAGTTCCATTTTATTTTAATCTTGTTCAGAATCATTATAGGGACATGTGCAAACATCATTATAACTTAATGTAGCATAGACTTTTTAAATATGTGGATTGATTGACACTGACATTCCTAAGTATTAGGAATCAGCCTGCTCAATACACACCTTAATTTTGGAGGAAGATCACCAAATGTTTGAATGCTTGAATACTGCTCTTGTATTCCTGACTTTATGGTACACTTAGGTACCTTTATTTGAGGACAAAACAGTCTATGGTTCTTTGTTCAAGATAATTTTATGAAGCACTGAGTTATCTGCTTTGATATTACTGACACATTTCAATTAAATTCACCAGTGCAATTACATCTATGGAGTGGACAAAACTGTCCAGATGCTAATTCTGTTATGGACATGCCACGAATGTAAGCAAATCTAGAAATTTCCATATTATTGTAAAGATTTGGAAACTTTGTGATCTGAATTTATACTTATCAACTTTGATTACATTGAGATCTCTACTTCCATAATTAAAATCAGCACATTTGATTGAACCATATGAAATTGCCATCTTCATATGCAAGACATAATTGAATATTGGCAATTTCATATGGTTCAATATAAAGACACAAGTATATTCATTCTGAATATTCAATAGAAACTATAAATGTAGGAAGTTGTGTATATGAAAACAAGTTCTTCCTATGAAAGGTGAGAACTTAATTTAGTATCTGCTGAGAAATGTTCCATTTGTAACATTTTATATTAATTCCATGGTTGCTCTGAATCAGTTGAAAATGAAAAGCTCTAAGGGAGAAAAAGTGATATTAAGTTAAAATGTCCCTGTAATTTCTTTCTTAGTAAAAATGGGGATAGCAACAAATCTATTTAGATTAGAATATTAAAAGGAGAGAGAAAATATTGTTCCATTTAAAAACTGATGTCACATCATTTTTAACCCACTGAGCCACCCAGGTGTACGATGTCACATTATTTTTATATACTTAACACCTTCAAGGACAGTCATTGGGGATTACGTTTAAAGGGGTAAAAAAAGGAACCTGGTGGCTCAGTCGGTTAAATCCCAGACTTGTGGTTTCAGCTCAAGTCATGATCTCATGGGTCACAGGAGCAAGTGTTGTGGAGCCTCACTGTGCATACCACATTGAGCCCCCAGGGGAGCCCCAAGTTGGGCACTCAGTGGGGAGTCTGGGATTCTTTCCCTTGTTTGTTCTGCATGCCCTGGCACATGTTCTCTCTCTCTCAAATCAATCAATCCAACAATCAATCAATCAATCTTTTAAAAAATAAAATGAAGGGGTAGAAGAGAAGGAAAAAGAAAAGTTGGAGAAGAAAAATAAAGAAGTATCATAGGACCTGGGGAAATGTTCAGAAGAGTAAAGTCTAAGAGAAGGCCAACCAAAGGATATGCCAACCAAGATACTGATAAATGCTTCCGAAAAACATTTTCCATGGAATGGTGAGAGCAGAAACTACATTGCAGCTTGAATGAAGTTAGAAGTAGAAGATGTAAATGTGTTCAGTGGTTCCGGAAGTACAGTAACACAAGCATCCTTGCCTGTTAAGGTAGCTTGATGAGAGAGCAGAATTGAGGGCAAATTTGCTCTTTTTTGGTGGCCTTAAAATCAGTATGATGAGTTTGCTAGCAATCTAAAGATAAAAATACAAAGGAAAAGTAAAGAGTCAACAATTCTTTGCTCATGTATAGTAGAATTTTAACTTATTATAGAATTTATTATTTGATGTTAAATTATTTGTGTCTTTGTGCTGAAGCTTGTAATGACTAACTTGGCTTGGCAGTTTATGACATTTTTCACATTTGGAAGGGGTGCAGCCAGTGGGGCAATTTCTGTCCATAACCAATGTGTCATTACATGGTTTGTTTACGGTAGTGATGGCCTGGATGAGAGAAATTTATAATTGGCCATCCAAGCTTCCAAAGGGAAATAAGTGATTACAGTTGATTGGTAGTGTGTTAATACAATTAACCGAGAGGATAAATTATGTATTGCTTATTTTCTCACAATTTGATTCATCAGCTGTTTATTTTCCCTAATTTCTAGATCAATTAGCCCTGCTTCTTCTGCAGTTACTGATGCACATGGATTTCTGGTAGCATTACTTACTTTTCCTTGGGTTAATGAGATCCGTTTCATAATGGAACAGGGGCTCGTATTTTGGAGGTTGGGAGGATGGTGGCTCTTGTTTCTGTAGCAGGGATTCCCTTTTCTCCATAAGGTTGATACTGAGAAGACAGTGGTTCCCCTCTCCAAAACTGAGGTGAAGACAGAGCTTCACACTCCAGGATCGGTGGGTTTCAGGACCTGAATAAATACATTTATTAATCGCGATTACTTACTAAATTTCTCCCTTGAAACACCAGGGCCTGAGGACTAAGAAAAGTCTTCTATTTCTTACAGAAATGGTACGCCGCACTTGCTGTCGCTACTATAGTCAATATACACATACTTTCCAACAGAGTGAGAAAAAGATTTCTCATCCAGAGGCTATTTTCCAGGCTAGATGGGGCAAGAATGCTGTCTTCAATTAACGACCCATTGTCTGGCTTCAGACCGAGGCAGGCCACACTCTGCGTGATGTTCTCACTTGTGCCAATTTTGTGTTCTGATAACACAGCATAGGCAAAGTTTGGATGGACATTTCCATCAGGCCTCCTTCCCGGACTCTCCCGTTAGGATACAGTTTTCGAGAACTACCACTGACTACACATAAAGCATCGTGATACCAGGAGATAATAGTAGACCCTGTCTCAGAGTTAACACAATTTGTTCAGCGTTAGTGGAATTTAGATAGTGAATTTGGCAAAAAACGAACCAATCCTCTCTCTTTTTTTAACAAATGAGTAGAAACTAGTTTGTGTGTGTGTGTGTGTGTGTGTGTGTGTGTGTGTGTGCGCAGAGTATTTAACTGTGGCAAGGAGTATTTCTGCACAGCCTCAGTGCAATGGTCAAAAGCATCTGAACATCTAGGCCCCCAGAATCTGAGACACAAAGAGTAAGTTCCTGAGGGGAATACTGAAAATCGAATTCTCGGGGATCGCCATATCGTATTTGATGAGTTGCATTAAATTGCAGCCAGCTCTCTGGGGCTGAAGGCTATTCATTTGCTGATTTTATTTCAAGGGTCAACTGAGCTGAGTTGCCTGATCATAAAATGTGTCATGAGGGATTGGGAAACGAAGTCTGTGCCGTAGTTGCTGTTATCAATTGAATTGGATTAACAACTGTTGGAAATGCTGGTTTGACCTAGAAGGAGCAAACAAGACATAAATTTCAACAAATTCCACTCTTCATTTGTGTGCTGAAAGATGTCTTGATGGTTGACTTGTTTCCCCCATATTTACTTTTTGACCTGCTTTGCACAGGAAAGTGGGAAGACGTCTATTGATACTCAATAGATACATGTGTACCACATAGTAGCCCCAGAGAGGAGTGAAAGGGACTGACTTCTTTCACTGTTTTTGCCTTTGACTTGGGACACTACCTCCATCTACTCAAGAATCCATTTCATCCATCTCAAGCCCTTCCCTTCCTCTTCCACGTTCTTTCTCCCTCTTCCCTTCCCTCTTGTTCCCTTCTTAAACTTCCCTTGTAATCAGTTAGTAGAGTTTGCATTTTGGCTTGATGCTGCTTTGACATATTCATGGAATTTGTTAGTTTCCAAATTTCCTAATCTTTTCAACTTTAAGTTAAGTATGAAGAAAATCTTGAAATTAGCTCTGCAAATAAACTTGGTACCTGAAGTTGTGGAGGTTGTGGGCCTGAAATCCTAAACTGATTGTGTGTGTGTTTGTGTGTGTGTGTGTGTGTGTGTGTGTTTAAAAGCTCAACAGGGAAATGTTTTTAAAGCTCAGGATATTTAAGTTATATAATTGAACAAAAATGTAGAAATGAGCTGGGGCTCTAATTTCAATTAAGAAATTTAATTTCAAAGAATTAATTTCAGCATAGATATGGTGTGGTGCTGTCTGAGAAGGAAGATGAGGTGACCGATTATCACAAAAATGGGGATATGCTGCAACATAACAAGCATAGGGCCTTTAGGTAATATGGGTAGCACTAAGTTGGCAAGATGAGGGTCATACTACCAGAAAAAGAACAATAAATCTAGAAGGCAGAATGGGACAGTCACTTGATGAACAAAAAGACCTTTGTATTTATTTTTACTTTTTATTTAATTCTTTTTGGAGAGAGAGAAAGTATGTGTATGTACACATGCATGTCCATGTGAGCTGGTGGGGGTGGGGGGTGGAGAGGCAGAGAGAGAGAATCTTAGGCAGGATCCATGCCCAGCAAGGAGCCCCACTTGGGGCTTTATCTCATGACCTTGAAATCATGACCTGAGCTGAAATCAAGAGTTGGATGCTTAACCAGCCGAGCCACCCAGGTGTCTCCAAAAAGACCTTTTAAAAGTGAGACCTGAGCACTGCTGCATATTTCATGAGACTGATTAATAGTATATGTTCTGACTCCTAAGGAGAGAGCTTCAGACAGGCTCAGGTTCCATTAATCTTACCAATCCTTGGTGATAGAAAAGCTTACTTGTGTGTGACATGTCCTCAGGTTTCTGAGATTCAGAATGGAGAGCACATGCCACAATCTTTCTTGCTTGCAGCAATTCATATTTATTAAAAAACAAACTGGTTGCACCTTGTCTAAGTGATGTTTCTAGAAACCTGTAGCGAATCTATATAGAATGGTGAGCAATTATTTAATTTAGATATTGAATTCAAACATAGGAAATCCCCCAGAATTAAAATTGTCTGTGAAATTTCCCATGAAAGTTACCATACAAGTATGTTTCCATATGAAACAGGTTCTAAGAAAATCACTCTGGGGGCGCCTGGGTGGCTCAGTGGGTTAAAGCCTCTGCCTTCAGCTCAGGTCATGATCCCAGGGTTGTGGGATCAAGCCCCGAATCAGGCTCTCTGCTCAGAGGGGAGCCTGGTTCCCCCTCTCTCTCTGCCTGCCTCTCTGCCTGCTTGTGATCTCTCTCTCTCTGTGTCAAATAAATAAATAAAATCTTAAAAAGAAAAGAAAAGAAAAGAAAAGAAAATCACTCTGATATGAATTATCTAGTTCAGAGATGAGAAGATGAGCAGGGATAACAGCTTGTATTTCATAAACATTCACCACACACCAGGCGTTCTTCTAAGTGCATATTTCATTTTATCGTCACAACAAATATACTGCGCTGTTATCCTCAATGTATACATGATGAAAGTGGAATAATAAAATTAAGTAACTATCCAAGGTCACACACATAGTATATTATAGAGCTATATTTTAAACTTCTGTGTGACTGTAGATATTGAATTCTTAATCACAATACTGCAGGTGTTTATCGTTTATCATGAGACAGAAGCTAAATGAAAAAAAAACTTTACCAATAGAAACTGAGTTTGTTAGCAAGCATAAAGGTGCAAAAGATGATTAATGTCTTTCTGAGATAATGTAGAAATAATAGTAACTAGACAGAGCATGTTCTAAGTGATAGCTCGAAGTTCCTTGCAGAATTGTGAACCTTGATATATCTGAATATTGCATTTAATGTGTATAGGGCATAAGATGGTACTGTATTTTCTTGTTGACTTTTCTTGTGTAGTATATCTTAAATTTTTTCCTCCTAAAAATCACTATGGGGGCCCCTGGGTGGCTCAGTGGGTTAAAGCCTCTGCCTTCGGCTCGGGTCATGATCCCAGGGTTCTCCGATCGAGCCCCGCATCAGGCTCTCTGCTCAGCAGGGAGCCTGCTTCCTCCTCTCTCTGCCTGCCTCTCTGCTTGCTTGTGATCTCTCTCTGTCAGATAAATAAATAAAATCTTAAAAAAAAATCACTATGTTCCTTGTAGAAATATTGAAAAACACAGAAAATGTATAGAGGAGGCAATAAAAAAACTCTAATTTCACCACACTGAACATTTAAAGTATTTTAATCTTAATATTTTAATGAACATTTGCTGGTTACCACTCGTTACTATAAAGATTCATTGAAAAATAGAGCAAATAGAGAATTGAGCAAGGGTGGTCCAAGATGGTGGCAGTGGAGGAGGCCTAAATTTCTTTTTTTTTTCTTTAAGATTTTATTTATTTATTTGACAGAGATCACAAGTAGGCAGAGAGGCAGGCAGAGAGAGAGGAGGGAGGAAGCAGGCTCCCTGCTGAGCAGAGAGCCCGATGTGGGGCTCGATCCCAGGACCCTGGGATCATGACCTGAGCCGAAGGCAGAGGCTTTAACCCACTGAGCCACCCAGGCGCCCCAGGAGGCCTAAATTTCATCTGGTCCCAGAAATCCAGCTAGATAAGTATTAAACCATTCTGAACCCTTACAAACTCAATAGGAGATTGAAGAAAAGAATAGCAGCAACTCTATGAACAGAAAAGTGACCACTTTCCACAGGTAGGAGATGTTGAGAAGTGAATCTCAGGTGATATATGGGAAGATAGACTACGGGGGAGGGAAATTCCATTCAGCAACCAGCAAGTGATAGAGCAGCGGAGCACAAAATCAGAACTTCTAGAAGTTTGCTCCAGGTAGGGACATCACTCTGGTGGCTAAGCAGGGGGTGGAGCCCTTGTGGGGACAATGTGGTGTCAGGACCCGTGGGGTCACAGAAAGACTGGGGGTGTCTGCGTGTAGCAGAGCTCCCAGGTATTGGAGCAGAGAAGCTGCTGCATAGATGGAGCCAAGGAGGGGCTCTCGACTCCAGGTTACCTTAAACCATGATCCATGGCACGGTTGGGCCACTGCTCTTCCGGCAGGGACACAATAAGCGGCAGATCCAGGGAGACTCACCTTCCTCCCGTGGGAGGAGTGGTACAAGAGATCGCGCAGGCATCCGCCATAGGAATCAGTTTGTTTCTCAGAGTCCGCAGTCTCTCATGGTTCGTCTCCCACTCCGAGCATAAGAAATAACACAGAGGACATTGGGAGAAGGAGATGAAAATGGAGTTGGGGGAAATCGGAGAGGGTGACGAACCATGAGAGACTGGACTCTGGGTAACCTTTTTTTTTTATTTGACAAAGAGAGAGTGAGAGAGCACAAGTAGGGGGGAACAGCAGAGACAGAGGGAGAAGCAGGCTCCCTGCTAAGCAGGGAGCCTTATTCAGGACTCCATCCCAGGATCCTGGGATCATGACCTGAGCCTCAGGCAGATGCTTAACCAACTAAGCCATCTGCCCCATGTATTTAACCTTACTTTTTTGTATATACGTAAGTTTCTCTTTCCTTAAAAACTTGGGATGCGGTTTCTTCTAACAGACCAAAATACACCCGAAATCTAGTGTATGGCTTTGTTCTATTCACCAGCCTGATCACATTCTTTTTTCTTTCTTTCTTCTTCTTCTTCTTTTTTTTTTTTTTTCTCATTTTCCTTTTACCCCTGGTTTCAGGTCTCTTCTGATTTGTTTAGTGTATATTTCTCTGGGCTCATTGTTACCCTTTTAGCATTTTGTTCTCTCATTCATCTATTCTTCTCTGGACAGAATGACAAAACAGAAAAACTAACCTCAAAAAAAAAAAAAAAAAAGAGAACAAGAGGCTGTACTGTCTTTCAGGGACATAATCAATATGAACATTAGTAAGATGTCAGAACTAGAATTCAGAATAACAATTATAAAGATACTAGCAGGGCTTGAAAAAGGCATAGAAGGCACTAGGGTATCCCTTTCTGGAGAAATAAATTCTAACCAAGTCGAAATCAAAAAAGCTATTAATGAAGCACAGTGAAAAATGGAGGCTATAACTGCTAGGATAAATGAGGCAGAAGAGAGAATTAGTGGTATAGAAGACTAAATGATGGAGAATAAAGAAGCTGAGAAAAAGAATTTGTGATCATCAAAACATCCCTACAAGAAATATTTGAAAGTGGTCCTTGAAACAAAGAGAGAGCCCTAAAGTAACACAGACCAGAAAGGAACAGAGACAATATATAGTAACAGCTACCTTACAGGCAATACAATGGCGCTAAATTCATATTTTTCAATAGTTACCCTGAATGTAAATGGGCTAAATGCCCCAATCAAGACACAGGGTCTCAGATTGGATAAAAAAGCAAGACCCACTGGTATGCTATCTTCAAGAGACTCATTTTAGACCCAAAGACACCTCCAGATTGAAAGTGAGGGGGGTGGAAAACCATTTATCATGTTATGGACAAACTGCTAGAACTCATATAGGAATTCAGTGAAGTGGCAGGGTATAAAATCAATGCACAGAAATCAGTTGCATTTCTAAACACCAACAACAAGACAGAAGAAAGAGAAATTAAGGAGTTGATCCCATTTACAATTGTACCCAAAACCATACCTAGATTTATACCTAGAATAAATCTAACCAAAGAAACAAAGAATCTATACTCAGAAGACTATAGAATACTCATGAAAGAAATTGAGGAAGACACAAAGAAATGGAAAAATGTCCATGCTCATGGACTGGAAGAACAAATATTGTTAAGATGTCTATGCTACCTAGAACAATCTACACATTTAATGCAATCTCTATCAAAATACCATCAACTTTTTTCACAGAAATGGGACAAATAATCCTAAAATTTGTATGGAACCAGAAAAGACCCCGAATAGCCAGAGGAATGTTGAAAAGAAAGCAAAGCTGGTGGCATCACAATTCTGGACTTCAAGCTCTATTACAAAGCTGTCATCATCAAGACAGTATGGTACTGGCACAAAAACAAGCACATAGATCAGTGGAACAGAAAAGACAACTCAGAAATGGACCCTCAACTCTATGGTCAACTAATGTTCAACAAAGCAGGAAAGAATATCCAGTGGAAAAAAGACAGTTTCTTCAACAAATAGGGTTGGGAAAATTGGACCGCCACATGTAGAAGAATGAAACTGGATCACTTCCTTACACCATGCGCAAAAATAGACTCAAAATAGATGAAAAACCCAAGTGTGAGACAGGAATTCATCAAAATCCTTGAGGAGAACACAGGCAGCAATCTCTTCGACCTTAGCCCAGCAACTTCTTCCTAGACACATTGCTAAGGGCAAGGGAAGAAAGGGCAAAAATGAACTATCGGGACTTCATCAAGTTAAAAAAAAAAAGGTTTTGCGCAGCAAAGGAAATAGTCAACAAAACCAAAAGACAACCGACAGAATGGAAGAAGATATTTGCAAATGACATCAGATAAAGGACTAGTAAACAAAATTTTAAAAAATTTATCAGACTCAACACCCAAGGAACAAATAATCCAATCAAGAAATGGGCAGAAGACATGAACAGACATTTCTGCAAAGAAGACATCCAGATGGCCAACAGAACATGAACAAGTGCTCAACATTACTCAGCAGCAGGGAAATACAAATCAATACCTCAATGAGAGACCACCTCACACCAGTAAGAATGGCTACAAATAACAAGTCAGGAAATAGCAGATGTTGGTGAAAATGCAGAGAAAAGGAAACTCTCCTACACTGTTGGTGGGAATACAAGCTGGGGCACCCACAATGGAAAACAGGATGGCGGTGCCTCAAAAAGGAAAATAGAGCTACCCCATCACTCAGCAATTGCACTATTGGGTATTTATCTGAAAGATACAAATGTAGTAACCTGAAGAGGCTCGTGCACCCCAGTGTTTATAGCAGCCATGTCCACGATAGCCAAACTATGGAAAGAACCTAGATGTCCATCAACAGATGAATGGATAAAGAAGAGGTGGTATATATATACAATGGAATATTATGCAGTCATCAAAAAACGAAATCTTGCCATTTGCAGTGATGTGGATGGAACTAGAGTTTATTATGCTAAGCCAAATAAGTCAACCAGAGAAAGATAAGTATCATATGATCTCACTGACGTGTGGAATTTGAGAAACAAGGCAGAGGATCTCAGGGGAAGAAAGGAAAAAAGTGAAACAAGATGAAACCAGAGAGGGAGACAAACCATAAGAGACTCTTAATCTCAGGAAACAAACTGAGGTTTGCTGGAGGGGAGAGGGGCAGAGGAAGGGGGTGGACGATAGACACTGGGGCGGGTATGGGTTGTGATGAGCACTGTGTATTGTGTGAGACTGATGAATCACAGACTTGTACCCCTGAAATAAATAATACATTATATATAAATTAATTAATTAAATTTTAAAAAAGAAAAGTAAGCAACTACCACAATCTTTTCTTATATCCTGTTAACATTATAAATAGTCTTATATCTTGTCAATGTGTTTTTGGAGTTTCATGGGTGACTTATCACCATTTCAGAAGAATCTGGATTAAACACTGTGTTGTGTGGCAAAGGTTTGCTAGTTCATAAGAATTTGCTGAAAGATTTATGTCCTATGACTCAGAACTAGTCAGAAAAAAAAAAAGGAATTTCCCATAGTTCCTTGTAGCCTAGAGGAATTTGCAAGTTTGGGAAACTCAGAAAGGAAGGAATCACATAAACCACCTAACTGAGTAAATGATGAGGTCTCCTTAGAATAAGATTGAGTTTTCATAATCATACCACATGTTGAGTCAGATATCCTATCCCATAGAAATTTTGTATTTATGCTCATGCCAAGAAGTAACATTGTTTCTGTAGAAATGAGGAATAAATGAATCTGTTGAGAGACTGTAGGAGTCTCAGATATATGCTTATGCTCATGAAGATGCTTTCGGTTTAGCTGACTTGACAGGTGCAACTGGCTGAACTCAAGGGGGAAAATGGGAGGCTGCCAATGTCTCCCTTGTTGCTTCTGAAGGTGTCAAGAAACGGTAAGATGACTGTGCAAATCTCTCCAGGTAGACTGGAACAGAGGCACTCCAGTGGCTCTGGAGTGCCAGAGTGAAATGTCATTGAAGACAGTCCTTCTAAAGGTGTGGCTATATTCTGTATGACTTCATCAGACATACGGGACCCAAGAAAATGAGAGTGCTTGGATAAGGCAAGGAGGGCTTGTGAATGCCAAGCTTGACTGATCGATTCTGAGACAAGGTCAGATGAAACAGGAGGTCTTTGTATTTTTGTTCTGTGGATTAGGGTGTGTTCCTGTATTTCCCATTCTGTAGAGTCTGGTTTTTCTAATAATATTAATGATGCAGAAGTTCTATTCTGAAGGAAGACAATATTTGTGAATGAAGTAGCTGTTAATACCATAGAAGGAATGCCCTCAGAGAAAGCAAAAGAGGGACGTTTGGATGGCTCAGTCAGTTAAAGCATCTGACTTTGGCTCAGGTCATGATCCTGGGGTCCTGGGATTGAGCCCTGAGTAAGGCTCCCTGCTCAGCAAGGAGCGGGCCTCTCCCACTCCCTCTGCTTGTGTTCTCTCTCTTTCAAATAAATAAATAAATAAATAAATAAATAAATAAATAAATAAAATCTAAGAAAAGAAAAGGAAAAAAAGCTAAAGAGTATTCTAGGTTTGTTGTCAAGGCACTTCCTTAAATGAATTTTGCGATACCACTGTGTGTAGTGGGCTTTTAATCTTCACATGCCTTAGAATGTTTGGCATAAGGTCAGGATCAGGGTTAGGAGCGAACTGTCTTAAGGCAGCAAATAAGCTAGGAACTGATGATGTCTCATCTTTAGGGATCCAGTGAGTCACTAAGGTGGGTAATGAAACAGACAGGCTTGCTTAGTAACTGTTTGGGTCTTCTTTGAGATTTTTGAAGTAATCTCCAACCTTCAATATTATATCCTAAAATTTGTGGAAGAAACTCAGAAGAAGCTTGATATTGAAAAACTTGCACTGGCTCAGGCAGTAATGCAGAAACCTCATACTCCATAGGCCAGTAGAATTGTAGACAGTGACCTCATAAAGGAACGACATGTCCAGGATCTTCAGCCAAGACTGGAAGATTCCACAGGTGCTTGCTTATCTTACTTTTGAATGGGTTCATAGTCACTAAAGAAGGATCCAAGTGGAAACAGTCTGCCAAAAAGAGATGCTTTTGAACACCAAGAACTTCAGCAGCTGCTTTCACAGTAGTTTCAGCTAAAATGATGGAAACTCCTTTGAGCCTCCTTGAGCCCTGACACTGAAGATTTAAAAGAATAACACAGCATGGATTATTGCTTTATTAGTGTTCCTTTAATTTTATGTAGTTCTTTAGAGTATATATAATATTCTCACATAACATCGTCTTCATTGCTATCTCCAGTAATGAGGAGGGAGGGAATGGCAAGTATTATAATCCCTAGTTTATAGTTGGAGAACCTGATTCAAAATGGCTAAATAAAATGCCCAAAGACACACAGTAAGTGCCTGATGCTGATTCAGGTGTTCTGACTTCAAACTGGAAGGTAGGGATGTCAGTGGAAAAGTTGTGGGTTTTGGAGTTAGAAAGTTTACCAATTCAGTTTATCACTTGGACTAGTTATATGATCTTTGTTATTTAACTGATATGAACCTTAGTTTCATTTTTCTTTTTTTTTTTTTTAAAGATTTCATTTATTTATTTGACAGGCAGAGATCACAAGTAGACAGAGAGGCAGGCAGAGAGAGAGGGGGAAGCAGGCTCCCCGCTGAGCAGAGAGCCCAATGTGGGGCTCGATCCCAGGACCCTGAGATCATGACCTGAGCCGAAGGCAGAGGCTTTAACCCACTGAGCCACCCAGACGCCCCTGAACCTTAGTTTCTTAAAGTAAAATAGGTAAAATAATGTTTACCTTGCAGAGATATTTTGAATATTAATTGATAGAAGGCATCGTGCCAGCTACTTGGCACACAGATAAGTCCTTCACTCTACTGTACATTTCCTGTTTCGTTCTTTCCTTTTCCACTTTGCTAGGAGCTTTCTTCTCCTTCTCCTCCCTGTTTTCCTCCTTGTGTCCTTCTGTTCATCCTACCTTGTGTCTTCTTCCCCCCTTACATACTTCCTTTTATCCTGTATCCTTCTCTTCCTTCCATCCTTCCCTTCATTTTGCTTTGCTATGTTATACTTCTTTATCTCACACCT
This sequence comes from Martes martes, assembly GCF_963455335.1. NCBI lineage: Eukaryota > Metazoa > Chordata > Mammalia > Carnivora > Mustelidae > Martes > Martes martes. The sequence goes on from NC_137895.1 coordinate 67,260,148, forward strand.
TTGGCATCTAGAACAACAATGGATCTCCTCTTAGATGGAAGTACTGGCTTGGAAGTTACCAAATGTGCTCTTTGAAGGAAAAGTGTCCATGGTTTGACTTCAGTTCAGAGTTGAGTCATGACACCAATGACTAGAAGATCTTGGCTGTGCTGAATGAAAACTCAAGTAATAACTCCCACAGATCCCCAAATACTTTGAGGGTAGAATAGCCCCAGTGTACTGTTGAAATGAGCAGGCATGCTAAACCAAAAGATTGAGTATATAAAACTATAAAAAGTATTCTGATCTTTTAAGAGTAGGAATATATGATTTATTTTTAGGGTAAAATGAGTGGGTTATGTTTGTGATGCATTCTTTTTTAAATTTTATTTATTCATTTCAGAGAAAGAGACAGAGAGAGAACAAGCAGGAGGTAGAGGCAGAGGGAGAAGCAGATTCTCCACTGAGCAGGGAGCCAGATGCAAGATTTGATGTCAGGACCCTGAGATCATGACCTGAACCAAAGGCAGATGCTTAACCATCTGAACCACCCAGGTGCCCCTTGTGATGCATTCTTAAGGCTTGCATTTCTTCCTTTGTCTCCAAGGCTTTCAAATGTGGTAACTCCTTGTGGAACCCACAAGGCTTTTCGAGAGCCAGGCTTATTTTCTGCCACTCCCGAACTTGCCCTGTGTCCTAGCAATACCAAATTTCATGTGGCTTCCCAAATACACAGGTTTGTTGTAACCATTGGTATTTGTAACTATTAAACAAGTCTGTACTTGTAAATCACACCAATGGTTTTTGTAACCATTAAACAAGTCATTCCTTCCACCTATAGTGACTTTTCCTCCTTTTCTAGCGAGCTTCTTCAACTTCAAAAATATGTCATGGACATTACTCATCCAAAAAGTTTTTGCCAACATCCTCCCCCCAAATTGAGTTAAGCTAATAATTTTTTAAAAACGATTTATTTATTCATTTGAGAGAGAGGCATGGGTGTACCACGCATGTGTACAAGTTGGGGAGGGGCAGAGAGAGAATCTTGGAGCAGACTCCCTGCCATGGAGCCTGAGGCGGGGCTCGAGCCCATCACCCGTGAGATCAAGACTGAAATGGAAACCAAGAATCAGACACCCAACTGACTGAGCCACTCAAGCTCCCAGCTACTAATTTTACCTCTGTATCTAGCATATGGTTCTGTTACTTCATTCATTGCACTATATTGTGATTTTTTAGTTATTATTTTTTACATTTCTGCATACCCTTCTGGACTATTAGACTGAGTTCCTTAGTGGCAGTTTATTTATATTATCTCCTACTCCTAGCTCAGGAAACTGGCAAACAGTAGGCACTCACAAAATTCTTATCTAATGAATGAATGAATAAGTGAACAAAACAATGAGAAAAAGTTGCAATAGTAAATGCAAGAACACTTTATAAATTGTGAGTTGCTATGTAGGAGTTAGTTATTATTGGCCTGAACTATACTTTTCATAGTTTTGCATAAAAATCCTTTTAGAAATAAAAAGCAACTTTGCAAAGATAAACCGACATTTTAGTTTAAGAGGAAGAGCAAATGACAAGGTTTTTTCCATATTGGAAAGTTATTTGAAGAAAATTTTAAAAATATTCAATATGTAGAACTGCCTTTTGATCTATTTTTTTCATAGATACTACATGAGCACAATATAAAATTCACAAGGCACTTTTTTTTTTACCCCCATTCTGGTTGCCCAATCTCTAGTTTCTCTCCTTCCTTTATCATCATATTCCGACATATACTATGCTTGTAAGTCATGCGTATATGGGATGCTGCCTTTTGAAAGAGAAACAGAGAAAGGAGTTTTTTCAATTAATGCATGGTTCCTGGGTGTAAAATAAAATGGTATGAAAAATAAAAAATTTAGTTCTCAAGATGTCACTTATTTGGAGAGGTTTTTTTCCCAATTCAATGAATTTCCACAATAAGTTTTAATATCCCAGTGAAATGTCTCTACTTCTCTACTTTTGTGAAGATCTTCTGTTCCTCAATCTTTCCCCAATATAAAATTTTATGTCAAATCCTGCTGAGGCAAAGATTTAGATCTTTCAACCAAACCCATAAGCTAAGCATCACGCAGAGCTGCCTTGGTATTTTTAATGAGGACACTTACCCACTTGGAGAAGCAATTAAGCTTTTTTACTTACTCCATTCCAGGCCAGCATGTGAAGGGTAAAGATGATGGAGGCTGTTTGTGTTTGCTGAAACAGAAATCTCCAGATATTAGCACCAAGATTTCATAATCTTCTCTCATCTTAGAGGTCAGTCCTTGCAAGGTCTTGGTAGGAGAATTGTGTTCCAGCTCTTGACAGTTTGATTTTATGAACAATGTAATGCTCAATTTCACATGAAACAAAGTATGACATTGTCTATAGAAAGGAGTTTTAAGGGGCGCCTGGGTGGCTCAGTGGGTTAAAGCCTCTGCCTTCGACTCAGGTCATTATTTCAGGGTCCTGGGATCGAGCGCCGCATCGGGCTCTCTGCTCAGCAGGGAACCTGCTTCCCTTCCTCTCTCTCTCTCTGCCTGCCACTCTGCCTACTTGTGATCTCTGTCTGTTAAATAAATAAAATCTTAAAAAAAAAAAAGAAAGGAATTTTAAAATTGCTTGCTTTGTCTCTGTGGTGGAGCACTGATAACAAGAGTTAAAGATCTCTGTTGAAGTCTTTGTCAACTTTAACCATAAATCCAGTTTTTAAAAAAAGCCCTAATAATAAATATTCTTTCATCTCAGGCGTTTTTTTTTTTTTTAAAGACTTTATTTATTTATTTGAGAGAGAGGGAGAGAGAGAGAGAATGAGTGGTGGGGAGGAGCAGAGGGAGAGAGAGAGAAACAGACTCCCCGCTGAGCAGGAAGTCCAACAGGGTGCTGAACCCAGGACCCAGAGGTCATGACCTGAGCCTAAGGCACTCAACCGACTGAGCGACCCAGGTGCCCCTCATCTCAGGCCTATAAAGTCCTTATGAAAAACACAAACTTTGAGAAGAAATCACAATATAGTCATTAAACTCCTTAAAATACTTGGCTAAGTATTTCACCAAAAAAAGGTTTACCAAAACCTAGCAACTAGTTAATATGACTGACAATTAAGGCTTTTGTCTAAAAATGCTCTATTCTATTAAATTTGAATATTGAATTATTTTTCTTTTCAAACTGGCTTCCTCATAGTTGATGTTATTTATCAGCCTTTAAGAATACTTTAATTTTGGGGAGGGTATGTGCTATGGTGAGTGCTGTGAAGTGTGTAAACCTGGCGATTCACAGACCTGTACCCCTTGGGGCTAATAATACATTATATGTTTATAAAAAAATTAAAAATTAAAAACAAAAGAATAGTTTAATTTTCCTAGTTTCTTAGTGTCTCTGAGACACCTACATATAAACTATTACAGGATCAAGCTAGAAAATTTTAACCCTATTTATTTTTAGTATCTATAAGGATGCAATGCTGAACAGATAGGTAAGAACTACTTGGCTGCTTACCTGAAATGGACTTATTTGCCCTTGGAAGGCATATGGAGAAATTGGATAATAGAATAATTTTCCAATAATAGCGTCTACACCTGGCATGCCACAAAGAACTCAAATCTCCTCACGTTCGGGGGGGAGCAGGCACAGTCAGCATATTCAGGGACGCAGATGTCAGAACCAGCACAAGATCTGGTATCAGTGAAACTCTTCTGATCCCACCGAGGAACAAAGGGGAACCAGTTTTGTCTACCATGTATTTCTTACTGGTATCCACTGCTTCGGTATAGTTAACTCCATTTAGGCTACTGGATATCACTGTACTGAACCTCAAAGTGAAAACAAAAGCAGCAACATTTGAGCTCAGCCAATCAGTATTTCCCGGGAAGGGGGAAATAGATTTCATCTACAGAGCAATAGTTAAGGTTTAGAATCTTTTTGTTTTTATATATCATTCACATCAATTAATGGAGAATTAAAATAAAAATTCTGGGGCACCTGGGTGGCTCAGTCAGTTAGGCGTCTGATTCTGTATTTGGGTTCAGGTCATGATCTCAGGGTCATGAGACTGAGCCTGACTTTAGGCTGCACTCCGGGTGGGGAGCCTGCTTGGGATTCTCTCTCTCCCCCTCCCTCTGCCCTACCACCCCATACTTGCTCTCACGTGCTCTCTCTTGCTCTGAAATAAACAAGTAAATCTAAAAAAAAAAAAAAAAAATCTCCTATCTTAAAACACGACTGCTCTGTGGTGACTGTCAAAGGAGTAAGAGAGGGACACTACTGGTGCATTGTGACGTAGTATCCGCTCTGTACTGCTAGCTGTTGTGACCTCCATCCAGCTCTACCTAGAGATTAAGGTGGGACTCTTCAAAGAATGAATGAATGTGATAATATCATAAAGAAATTACAAAACAACAACAGAAAGCCTTCCCCAGAGACAGCCTTATTTCCACTTTCATCTGTCCACGTATTAGACACCAGCATGCCCGTCCCACTTTTGCCCATGACTCCCTCCCTTCGGGAAAATTTTCCTCTCCTACCTTTGATGATCTAATGTAGCTGCCAATTACACTGACTCATCTCTCTGGCCAAAGAGGTGAGCAAATAACTCAGGCCTGGTCAGTCATGATACTTAGTGCCTCTTGCCACCGGGAAAGACCAGATTTGGGTAGGAGACCCAGGCTTGGCTTACCAAAGTCTTTCCCTGTTTTCTGGGATTTTTATCTGAAAATGTTGGGACATAAAATTTCTCACTTTCCTCCAGGGTTGCTATGTCAACCTTCAGCTACCTACCCCACTCCCCCACCCACCTACTCCCTCTCAATCCTCTCTTGGCACTTCAGTCCAGCTCAGAACAGCTAAGTCATATTCAGGCACTTTTAAAGATTTTTTTTTTTAAATTTTATTTATTTGACAGACAGATCACAAGTAGGCAGAGAGGCAGGCAGAGAGAGAAGGGAGGAAGCAGGCTCCCCATTGAGCAGAGAGCCCGATGCGGGGCTCGATCCCAGGACGCTAGGACCATGACCTGAGCCGAAGGCAGCGGCCTTAACCCACTGAGCCACCCAGGTGCCCCTATTCAGGCACTTTTAAAAATGTTGAATAATCCACGGTGCCAGTTATCAATTTATTTCTTTTCTGTGAGGAGGGATTGATTTTTTTTTTTTTTTTTGAGAAGAGGGTCTTTTTGTTCTTTTTTGTTTGTTTTTTTGAGGGAGAGAGAGAGAGAAGGCATGCACACAAGCACAGGGAGGGGGGAGGGACAGAAGGAGAGGGAGCGAGAGAATTAAGCAGGCTCCACCCCGAGCACGGAGCCCACTTGGGGCTTGATCTCACCACCCTGAAATCATGACCTGAGCCAAAATCAAGAGTGGGAGGCTTAACCAGCTGTGCCACCCAGGCGCTGCACTGAATTGCTCTTTATAGCATTTCCTCATTATGGTGAGCACAACGCCAGTAGAGGGTATGGGACAGACATCGCAGGAAGAAGGAGCTTTGTGGTGTCAGGGGTCAGTGTGCTGTGTTTCGCTCTGTTAGCTCCTGCCAAAAGGCGCATCCATGTTGTGTGGAGAGGGAGGTCCAGGGATACCGCACCTCCGACACGCTGGCCGCTGGTGACCTTGCAGCCATGCCCAGGCCCAGCTGACCCCTTCACCACCACTCTTCTTGGATTGTTCCGGACCTCCTGTCCGCAGTGGCACCTGGACTCTCTCTGTGCGCCATCTGACCAGCCTTGGCTCGTCTGCGCCCTGGAGGGTGTTGCTTGCAGCCTGGTGACTGAGGACAAGCTTTGGCTCAGGTAACCCAGCAGACGTCCCTGCCACTCCACAGGTGGCAACCATACTTTCCTTAACGAGGTCTAAACCCCACCCTTGGGGAGTGGGCCCTCCTCCAAGTTCTCTCTTCCTTGGGAACTCTCCAACAGCCTAGATACCCTCTACAGTTGTCTTTATATCTTTTAAATTTACTCTCCTATTCTAGTTTAATAATTCTTTATATAAAACTTCCCTTGTTATTAGTGTGTATTTTCTGTCTCCTGATTGGACCCAAACACTGTATTATAAAATGGGCTTTGTACTAGGTGATTTTGCCCAACTGTACGATAATGCAAGGGTTCTGAGTACATTTAAGATGAGCTAGGTTAAGCTATGATGTACTGTAGGCTAAGTGTATGAAATGTCTTTTTCACTTACAATATTTTTCAATGTACAGTGGGTTTGTCAGGACATAGCTCCATTATAAGTTGAAGAAGATCTGTATTACACATAGAATGTTAAGAAGTATTGAAATGATCATTGGTTTTATTTGTAAATTGCAAATATGTATATAGAAATAATTATATATAAATTATATACGTTTGTGTGTGTGTGTGTATATATATATATACACACACACACACACACACACACACATATATATCTCTCTCACTTTAACAACCATTGCTAATGCTTTCCATTTTTTTCCCCAAAGGATTTTGAAGCCCATTCTTTGGTCTTGCGCACTAACTTTCAGATGGAAAAATCAAGGTTATAGCTAAATATGAGTTAAAGCTATAAAACTTCTAGAAGAAAACTTAGGGAAAAACTTCATGACCTTGAATTAGGCAAAGAATTCTTAAATAGGATATAAAAAGCACATAATTATTAGAATGATTAAAAAAATTTAAGTTGACAATACCAAGTGCTGGCAATGATGCAGAAAAACTGAAACTCTCCTGCATTGCTAACGAAGTTGCAAAATGGCATAGGCAATTTGAAAATTACAGTGACAGTTTCCTACAAAGCTAATCACATACTTACAGAATTTATCAAATGTATAGCTTATTACTATTTTTAGGAGCAATGTAATAATACAGAACGCCAAATATGAAGCTACCTTAAAGATTAACATTTTGCGGGGTACCTGGGTGGCTCAGTGGATTAAAGCCTCTGCCTTCGACTTGGGTCATGATCCCAGGGTCCTGGGATTGAGCCGTGCATCGGGCTCTCTGCTCAGGAGGGAGCCTGCTTCCCCCCCACCCCCTCTGCTTACCTCTCTGCCTATTTGTGATCTCTGTCTGTCAAATAAATAAATAAAATCTTTAAAAAAAAGATTAACATTTTGCTTTTCAATGAGGCAATCTTTCCTTACAACATCTCTTAATATATTTTTTTTCTGCATTTAAATCACCACCTAACTGTCTCTTTCAGGTAGACATCCCCAGCTTATTTGTCTCCTAGAAACACTTCCCATCCTTTAGGACTTTTAGCTATTTATCTTATTCCCTCTTTAATTTCTCCACATTCTTTCACACAAGGAGAGTAAACGTAGCCACTAACAAAGGGTTTCATCTTTTTTTTTTTTAAAGATTTTATTTATACATTTGACAGACAGAGATCACAAGTAGGCAGAGAGGCAGGCAGAGGGAGGGGGGAAGCAGGCTCCCCGCTGAGCAGAGAGCCCGATTCGGGGCTCAATCCCAGGACCCCGAGACCATGACCTGAGCCGAGCAGAGGCTTTAACCCACTGAGCCACCCAGGCGCCCTATGTTTCATCTTGTTTAAATATAAAAAGACCATTTCAATAAAATGATTACTAGGGAAAAAATGTAATAAAGTACCAGCAACATGTTTGAAGCTGCCTTTGGAAAATTAGCCACCTCCACCCTTTCCCCATGTCTGCTGGTTCTGAGGATCCATCCTTGAACTCCCTAGGAATACAGTGATGGTGCCCAGAGGGAATGAAAGGGAATGTGAATCTGGACAAATTGCCATTTGCTTCACGGTAGCTTCTTGGAGATAATGACCCAAGAAAGTTAGAATCCCTCATCCCGATGAGTCCTGAAAACGGAAAGCTCCCTCCAGCCCACAGTTTGTAGTCTTCTTATTAGTCATTTTAAATTTTAACTATAGAATGCATCAGTCAGAGAGAGGCAAATACCATATGATTTCACTCATAGGTGGAATTTCAGAAACAAAACAAATGAGCAAAGAGAAAAAGAGAGAAGGGGGGTGCGGAGAGGCAAATCAGGAAGCAGACTCTGAACTATAGAGAACAAACTGCTGGTGACCAGAGGGGAGGTGGGTGGGGGGACACGGGAAATAAGTGATGGGGATGAAGGAGCACACTTGTGATGAGCACTAGGTGATGCATGGAAGGGTATTGTACATGTAAAACTAATATGACACTATATGTTAACTAACTGGAGTTAACATTTAAAAAAAGTGAAGCTTTAACCCAGAATGATAAAGGGAAAGTGGTGGAATGAATAGGAAGTTCTTTGAATTGAAGGGAGTTAGACCTGGATTCTTGTCCTGTATGCAATTAAGGAGCTGGGACACCTTGGGAAAATCTGTTTTCTCTGGGTCTCAGACTTGCAGTTGTTAAGTGAGGGAGGGTCAGACTCAAAGCTCCCTGTGGTCCCTTTTGGCTCTTGCAATTTCTCATCTTGTACTTATAGGTGTCACGAACATTACGAGACTGAATTGTTCTCCCCTGTGGCAATCTTAAGAGCATTAACAGAAGTAACTTCTCTTGCTTACTTGGCTCTCAAGAGGGAAGCACTTCAGTGACTCGAGAGGGTTGAAGGGAGGGAACACTTCAAATTCCCTTTCATAACATACACTCTTAAAGAAATCCTAAGCCAGGTTACTGGATAGCTTGAGAATATGTCATTGAGTCACTTACACATTAAAGGGCTACTAGCCATTTAAATATGTAGGAACTTTGGGGGTTTTTCCTCTATTCCTTGCAACAAGTGGTAGCAACTAGGATTTAAGTAAGGCAGGCTTTGCCAGAGTTTAAGAATCTGTATTCCTTTTGGGGAACAAGATGATCGAAGAAGTAATTAATAGAGGAATGATCTCATAGTTTAAAAATCTTGACTTTAAGGTCCTTTTCCAAAAGAAAAGGACATTTTATATGCAAGGTCTAAAAACCATGCCAATACAAAATCTGTGGCCAGAAAATTCATGAAGTTTTGAACTTATAAAGATTAGAGTTTGCTTCTTTTTCTTCCCTGAGCACTCTGCATGCAATGTTGCCCCATAACTGTTTATTTACAGTGACTGTGGGGGTCATTCCTTTTTAGCCTAATTCCAAAACTAGAAAATTCAGAGACAAGACAGTAAATGATTTGTTTCATTGATTATGAAATTGATTTTCATCTTTTGGTTTCCATTGATTTTCATTTTTCTGTATTCTTATATTTTAGGAGTATTAGCTTTAAACAGCTGGATTTTTATTTTTATTTTTTTAAGATAGCCTCTATGAGGGGTGCCTGGGTGGCGCAGTCGGTTAAGCCTCTGCCTTTGGCTCAGGTCATGTACTCAGGGTCCTGGGATCGAGCCCCGAATGGGGCTCTCTGCTCAGCAGGGAGCCTGCTTCCACCGCACCCCCCCCCGCCCCGTCCCTCTGCCTGCCTCTTTGCCTACTTGTGATATCTCTCTGTGTGTCAAATAAATAAATAAAATCCTTTTTTTTTTTTTTTTAAAGATAAGCTCCTTGCCCAATGTGGGGCTTGAACTCATGACCCTGAGATCAGGAGTTCCATGTTTTACCAACTGAACCAGCCAGACACCCCTGAACACCTGAATTTTTAAAAATTCAGTCTGACATTTGCCTTTTTTTAATGGGAAAATTTAACAGATTTTCATTTATTATGATTATTGAAATGTTAGGATTATAGAAGTAAATCTTATTATGTCTTTTCTTTTTGTGCTACCTTTCTGCCTCCCCTCCTCACTATTGCTGCCTTTTAAATTCATTAAGTTTTCTTTTCTTCTTATCTGATTTTTTTGTATGTACTAACTCAAAAGTAATATACTCTTTTTAAAAAAATTCTTGCTATTCTTATGTGAATAGTTGTCAGAGTTACTGAGTTAGAAAGTTCAATATTTTTACTCAAAAAAATGAGAAGCCCTTAGAATGTTTCAATTCTGACCCATTTATAAGGCATTATAATAGTGTTTGAGGGGCACCTGGGTGGCTCAGTTGTTTAAGCGTCTGCCTTCCGCTCAGGTCACGATCCCCCGTGGTCTTGGGATCGAGCCCCACGTCTGGCTCTCTGATCAGCGGGAGCCTGCTTCTCCCTCTCCTTCCCGCTCATGCTCTCTTATCGCTCTCTCTGTCTCTCTCTCGAATAAATAAATAAAATCTTCAAAAAAAAAAGTAGTGTTTGAGGCCACTAATTCCCACTGACTTTTATTATATTACAACCAATTACAATTACAACCAATGTCATCAATTATTACAAACAATCACTGTTGCTTTCTTCTGTCCACATATTCCTGACATCCTTGCGCACCATTTCTTTAGCCATTGAGTCCTTCCTTGGAAAGTCCTCCCATGAGCTCTTTTGGTAGTAAGGTCTTTCAGTTTTTATTAGTCTGGAAATTATTATAGTTCCCCCTAGTTCTTAAAGGGTACACACTAATAGATTGACAGCTGTTTTATCACAGCTGATTGAAGATATTATTCCAATATCTTCTGGCTTCCATCATTGCTGTTGAAAAGTCAGGAGTCAGCCTAATTGTTATTTCACTGTGAGTAATTATTATTCCATTGTGGGTAATGTGTCTTCTCTTTGCATGCTTTTGGAGTCTTCTTATCTTTCAATGTTTGCAGCTGCAACTAGGTATAGGTCTTTTTTCCCTCTCATTTTGCCTTTTTCATTTGTTTCAGTTTGGTTTTCTTAGGTCTGTGTCTTTTAATAGTTCTGGGAAATTCCCATCTATTATCCTGACAAATACTATTTCTTACCTATTCTATTACCTCATTCTGGAATGATAATTAGAACTCTTTACATCCTAGGTCTTTCAAATTTCTATTTCAAATCCTTCATCTCTGGGATATATTCTGAATTTCTTTGTATCTTTCTTGCAATTCTCAAATTGTCTCTTCAGGTGTAGCTAACCTGCGATTACTCCATTGTCCCTTGATATTTTTATCAATTTAATTTTTGACTTCTTGAAGTTCTATTTGCTTCCTTTAAAAATCTTTTCATGTATCTCTAGTGTCTCATGTTCTTTATTTATATTTTGAGTTTTCACTCTTATTCCTTTAAACATATTAGATATAGTTATTTCATATTCTGTGTCTAATAGCTCCAACCTCAGAAGGCTTTTTGGGTTGTTTTTCCCCTGTTGTCCCTGCCATCTCTTATTCATGGCACCTTTCTTCCTTGTATTTTATGGGATTCAACAGAGTTATTCCTTTTTCTTGGATCTTTATGCAAATGTTTGAGGCCTGGATTTTATTTTCTTTTGCCAGACATCTAAGGGGCAATAAATTTGAATAAAATTTTTAGCTTAAGTTTGCTTTTTTGTATTTTTGTCATTTTAGATCACAGTCGCTGTATGAGTTCAGGCTGGAAATCCTGGTGAGAATCAGACCATTACTTCCAAGCGCTTTTGCTTGGTTTGAAGGTCTGAATATTTCTTACTTTCTTGCTATCTCAGGACTTTCAAAAGATATTTTTATACAACATTTTGTTTTATTGGGAGAGTCATTTAGAGCATCTAATCTGCCAGATGGAAGAGTCTGGATATGATAGAGTCTCATAAAATTCCAAGTTGATGCAATTAGTTTTTGTCAGCAGCACTGCTTTTTTAGTGCAAGGATCCCAGTGACTAAAATGCCCCACAATTTGGACTGAGCTTAGTAAGAATGAGTAAATGAGAATTTACTACACAGTAAATGAGACTATAGTTCTAACTCTGTGACATCCACAACATAGAACATGACACTCACCAGCTTTTAGGAGTCACTCTACTTAAGATCTGTACCACTGACTTTGAAATGTGAAATGTGAGTTTTAAAAGAGACTTGGATGACATTTCTCATAATAACTTAACGAACAAGTTATACTGATTTAAGTGGAGGAACTACTGTGGGAATTGTCATAACCAATGCTGGATAGGAAGGAAGGTATAAATTCCCAAGGATGGATGTAGCTGTGTGTGTTGTGTGGACACCGAGAGAAAACATTCCTCTTTGCCTTCTTATATTTTTTCTTTTGACTTGATCAGTTGCCCTGTAATCAGAAACAGGTACTATTTTCTAAGAACATTTCTAGAAAATAGTTCACTTAGGAAATTCATGTGAATAAACTATCCTTAATGCCAATATCAAGATGGTAAACACCATGAGCTAGAGAAAGACAGATGACTATATCCCTGTTTCTCCCTCCAGGGAACACAATGAAGCCTGCTGCAGTAAGAATTCTACCAAACCAATGGAAAGAAGGAAGTCCTATACTCAGCTGCGGCTTTTTGTAGCCAATGCAGATCAAGATTTCTTTTAGCATAAAAATGTTTAATGTCTTTGATTCACTGAAGACTGCTATTAGAACTTCCATTATCTCTAGGAAAGCAGTAGCTGAGTGTGGCTACTCCCTAGAGGGAGAGTAGCTCATGGTCAATGATGCCCCCACCCCCCACCCGCAACCCCCAGGTCCTGATCAGGCAATCCAGAATGCTGGTCAAAGACGGACAGTCACACAGTTCAGAATGTGTGTGCATAATTCTCATAAATAGCAAAATGGGTGAACGGGAGTGGGAGAGACCAGCTTCCAGGTGTGGAATGAAAAAGTCACAAGAATAAGAGACACAACATAAGGAATATATAGTCAATGATATTGCAATAACAGTGTATCAGGACAGATGGTAGCTACACTTGTGGTGAGCATAGGATAGTATATAAACTTTTCCTGTCACAATGCTGTCCACCCGAAACTAATATAGCATTATGTGTCAACTGTACTAAAAAAAAAAAAAAAATCCCAAATTGAAGCTTATTCAATTATTCTGTCCCCACGGTGGTCTGGCATTGTTCTAAGTGCTAGGAATATAAGAGTGAACAAAATAATCCCATCTGTTCCATCTGTAGAGACAGTTCACTCCTCTGGTGGGGGACAGACAAAAAGAGACAGTTCCATTATTAGAGTTTAATGAGGGCCTGGAGAGGAGTGGTAGGAACTGCTACCTAAACCATCTCTGTGTCCATTTACTGGTTCTGCATTGAGCTTTTCAATCAAAATTGTAATATCTGTCACAACAGAGCATGTAAAATGGTATGCTAGAAATGATCCCCCAACGTAAAAGAGATAGGGAGGGTGGGGAGGGTGGGGTGAGAAAGGGAGCAAAGTAAGATGATGGAAAATATAATCATTTCACCCTTTTTGATCTTTCAGAGCAGTTTTAAATATATTACATCAAGAAAGGCTGCTTAATCAGTGAAACATTGGTACATTTGTCTGACATATGTAACTCTTAGACAAGACTGGGGAAAAAGAAGTGAAGAAAATTTTTAGTTTGTAACTAAGGAAATCAAATTTTAGTATATTTCCATGTTCACAAAAACAGTCTTATTTTAAAAATAAGTTCCTTATGTAAAGAATATCTTTTGGGGTGCCTGGGTGACTCAGTGGGTTAAGTCCCTGACTCTTGGTTTCGGCTCTGGTCATGATCTCAGGGTCCTGAGATGGAGCCCCGGGTCAGGCTCTGAGCTCAGTGGGGAGCCTGCTGGAGAGTCTCTCTCCTTCTCCCTCTACCCCTTCCCATCTGCTCCTCCCTCTCTTGCCCTCCCCCTGCTCATGGGCACACCTGCTCTTTCTCTCTCAAATAAGTAACTAACTAAATAAAATCTTTTTAAAAAGGAATATTTTTAGGGCAATGAAAAGAACTCTGTATGATATAATGATAAGCACATGTCATTATACATTTGTCCAAACACATAGAATGTACATCAAGAGGGAGCTCTAATGTGAACTAGGGCCTGCGGGTGATGAGGACATGTCAGTGTTGGTTCATCAGTGTAACAAATGCATCATTCTGGGGGGGGGGGATACTGTAATGGGGGACGCTATGCCCCTGTGAGGGCAGGGAGTATATGGGAAATCTATATCTTCCTCCCAATTTTGCTGTGAATTTAAAACTGCTTTGAAAAGTTTTTTTTTTTGAAAAGTTTTGATTAAAAAAAAAAAGAATATTTTCCATCTTGGTTGTGAGTTTTTTTTTTTTTAAGACTTTATTTATTTATTTGACAGAGAGAGACCACAAACAGGCAGAGAGGCAGGCAGAGAGAGAGAGAGAGAGAGAGGGAAGCTGGGTCCTGCCAAGCAGAGAGCCCAATGCGGGACTCGATCCCAGGACCCCGAGACCATAACCTGAGCTGAAGGCAGAGGCTTAACCCACTGAGCCACCCAGGTGTCCCTTGGTTGTGAGTTTTGAGCACACCCCCTAACAACACAGTCATGTAAGGAAATCAGATACTACAGACTAGAGAACCCCATCAACACACAAGCTCTTCAACGAACAGGAATGGCTCTAGCACTCAAAAATGTTGGGAGTTGTCTTAGGAATAATAGTTAAATAAAGCTTAGTACTTTTCAAGGGGCATTAAGACCACTTTATCTCCCTCAGAAGCCAAGCCCGAGTGCTGGCTTACCGCACCAGCACTCCCTTTATACTCATCTTATAATTTGGTTCTCGCTGCTTGTCAGCACCTGCGCTTCTCCGTATTCTAGCTACTGGAGCTCTGGGCACAAAAGCAGAGTTTGATAGTTTAAGTATTTTGGCAACTGTCTCCCTGGTGGCTGGGGTAGGAAATAACCTTTGACCTCTCCTCTATTGTTTGTAGTGAAAGTCAGGTTTGGGCTTGCGAGCTCTTTTCTGCACTCTTCTGGAAGAGCAAGGCTGCCATATTTTCTCTTGGGCCCCAGCCATCTGGCCCACTCACCACGCATTGTTTTCTTGGATCGGGAGATCAGGGCAACCACCATTCTCCCTGAGGGGAAGCAGGTGAAGGGGCGGCGGTGGTGGGAGTGGGAAAGCCTTGTTAAGGAATATTATGGGCATGATGCTTGCCAGGATAGCCTCGCATGATGAGAAATCTTTATATTTTCATATCTTCAATCGCATTCTTCTGCTCTGTGTGCCTTTCTCATGGCTAGTCCTATCTGAAATTTTTTTTTTTTAATTTTTTTATTTTAATAAACATATAATGTATTTTTATCCCCAGGGGTACAGGTCTGTGAATCGTCTGGTTTACACATTTCACAGCACTCATCATAGCACATACCCTCCCCAATGTCCATTTCCCCACCACCCTCTCCCATCCCCCTTCCCCCCCGCAACCCTCAGTCTGTTTCTTGAGATTGAGTCTTTTATGGTTTGTCTCCCTCCCAATCCCATCTTTTCATTTTTTCTTTTCCTACCTCCCCCCAAACCCCCCCACCTTGCATCTCCACTTCCTCATATCAAAGAGATCATATGATAGTTATATTTCTCCGATTGACTTATTTCGCTAAGCATGATACCCTCTAGTTCCGTCCACGTCGTCGCAAATGGCAAGATTTCATGTCTTTTGATGGCTGCATAGTATTCCATTGTGTATATATACCACTTCTTCTTTATCCATTCATCTGTTGATGGACATCTAGGTGCTTTCCACAGTTTGGCTATTGTGGACATTGCTGCTATAAACATTCGGGTGCACGTGCCCCTTCGGAGCACCACGTTTGTATCTTTAGGATATATACCCAGGAGTGCAATTGCTGGGTCGTAGGGTAGCTCTATTTTCAGTTTTTTGAGGAACCTCCACACTGTTTTCCAGAGTGGTTGCACCAGCTTGCATTCCCACCAACAGTGTAGGAGGGTTCCCCTCTCTCCGCATCCTCGCCAGCATCTGTCATTTCTTGACTTGTTAATTTTAGCCATTCTGACTGGTGTGAGGTGGTATCTCATTGTGGTTTTGATTTGTATTTCCCTGATGCCGAGTGATGTGGAGCATTTTTTCATGTGTCTGTTGGCCATCTGGATGTCTTCCTTGCAGAAATGTCTGTTCATGTCCTCTGCCCATTTCTTGACTGGATTATTTGTTCTTTGGGTATTGAGTTTGATAAGCTCTTTATAGATTTTGGATACGAGCCCTTTATCTGATATGTCGTTTGCAAATATCTTCTCCCATTCTGTCAGTTGTCTTTTGGTTTTGTTAACTGTTTCCTTTGCTGTGCAAAAGCTTTTGATCTTGATGAAATCCCAATAGTTCATTTTTGCCCTTGCTTCTGTTGCCTTTGGCGATGTTCCTAGGAAGAAGTTGCTGCGGTGGAGGTCAAAGAGGTTGCTGCCTGCATTGTCCTCAAGGATTTTGATAGATTCCTTTCGCACATTGAGGTCCTTCATCCACTTTGAGTCTATTTTCGTGTGTGGTGTAAGGAAATAGTCCAATTTCATTTTTCTGCATGTGGCTGTCCAATTTTCCCAGCACCATTTGTTGAAGAGGCTGTCTTTTTTCCATTGGATATTCTTTCCTGCTTTGTCGAAGATTAGTTGACCATAGAGTTGAGGGTCTATTTCTGGGCTCTCTATTCTGTTCCATTGGTCTATATGTCTGTTTTTGTGCCAGTACCATACTGTCTTGATGATGACAGCTTTGTAATAGAGCTTGAAGTCTGGAATTGTGATACCACCGACTTTGGCTTTCTTTTTCAATATTCCTTTGGCTATTCGAGGTCTTTTCTGGTTCCATATAAATTTTAGGATTATTTGTTCTATTTCTTTAAAAAAAATGGATGGGATTTTGATAGGGATTGCATTAAATGTGTAGATTGCTTTAGGTAAAATAGACATTTTCACAATATTTGTTCTTCCAATCCATGAGCATGGAATATTTTTCCATTTCTTTGTGTCTTCCTCAATTTCTTTCATGAGTACTTTATAGTTTTCTGAGTATAGATTCTTTGCCTCTTTGGTTAGATTTATTCCTAGGTATCTTATGGTTTTGGGTACGATTGTAAATGGGACTGACTCCTCAATTTCTCTTTCTTCTGTCTTGTTGTTAGTGTAAAGAAATGCGACTGATTTCTGTGCATTGACTTTATATCCTGACACTTTACTGAATTCCTGTATAAGTTCTAGCAGTTTTGGAGTGGAGGCTTTTGGGTTTTCCACATATAGTATCATATCATCTGCAAAGAGTGATAGTTTGACTTCTTCTTTGCCGATTTGGATGCCTTTCATTTCTTTTTGTTGTCTGATTGCTGAGGCTGGGACTTCTAGTACTATGTTGAACAGCAGTGGTGATAACGGACATCCCTGCCGTGTTCCTGACCTTAGCGGAAAAGCTTTCAGTTTTTCTCCATTGAGAATGATATTTGCGGTGGGTTTTTCATAGATGGCTTTGATAATGTTGAGGTATGTGCCTTCTATCCCTACACTTTGAAGAGTTTTAATCAGGAAGGGATGCTGCACTTTGTCAAATGCTTTTTCAGCATCTATTGAGAGTATCATATGGTTCTTACTCTTTCTTTTATTAATGTATTGTATCACATTGATGGATTTGCGGATGTTGAACCAACCTTGCAGCCCTGGAATAAATCCCACTTGGTCGTGGTGAATAATCCTTTTAATGTACTGTTGGATCCTATTGGCCAGTATTTTGGTGAGAATTTTTGCATCTGTGTTCATCAAGGATATTGGTCTGTAATTCTCTTTTTTGGTGGGATCCTTGTCTGGTTTTGGGATCAAGGTGATGCTGGCCTCATAGAATGAGTTTGGAAGTTTTCCTTCCATTTCTATTTTTTGGAACAGTTTCAGGAGAATAGGAATTAATTCTTCTTTAAATGTTTGGTAGAATTCCCCTGGGAAGCCGTCTGGTCCTGGACTTTTGTTTGTTTGGAGATTTTTGATGACTGTTTCAATCTCCTTACTGGTTATGGGTCTGTTCAGGTTATCTATTTCTTCCTGGTTCAGTTGTGGTAGTTTATACATCTCTAGAAATGTATCCATTTCTTCCAGGTTGTCAAATTTGTTGCCATAGAGTTGCTCGTAGTATGTTCTTATAATTGTTTGTATTTCTTTGGTGTTGGTTGTGATCTCTCCTCTTTCATTCATGATTTTATTTATTTGCGTCCTTTCTCTTTTCTTTTTGATAAGTCTGGCCAGGGGCTTATCAATCTTATTAATTCTTTCAAAGAACCAGCTCCTAGTTTTGTTGATTTGTTCTATTGTTTTTTTAGTTTCTATTTCATTGATTTCTGCTCTGATCTTTATGATTTCTCTTCTCCTGCTGGGTTTAGGCTTTCTTTGTTGTTCTCTCTCCAGCTCCTTTAGGTGTAGGGTTAGGTTGTGTATTTGAGACCTTTCTTGTTTCTTGAGAAAGGCTTGCACTGCTATATATTTTCCTCTCAGGACTGCCTTTGTTGTGTCCCACAGATTTTGAACTGTTGTGTTTTCATTATCATTTGTTTCCATGAATTTTTTCAATTCTTCTTTAATTTCCTGGTTGACCCATTCATTTTTTAGAAGGATGCTGTTTAGTCTCCATGTATTTGCGTTCTTTCCAAATTTCCTCTTGTGATTGAGTTCGAGCTTCAGAGCATTGTGGTCTGAAAATATGCAGGGAATGATCTCGATCTTTTGGTACCGATTGAGACCTGATTTATGACCCAGGATGTGGTCTATTCTGGAGAATGTTCCATGTGCACTAGAGAAGAATGTATATTCTGTTGCTTTGGGATGGAATGTTCTGAATATATCTGTGATGTCCATCTGGTCCAGTGTGTCATTTAAGGCCTTTATTTCCTTGTTGATCTTTTGCTTAGATGATCTGTCCATTTCAGTGAGGGGAGTGTTAAAGTCCCCTGCTATTATTGTATTACTGTTGATGTATTTCTTTGATTTTGTTATTAATTGGTTTATATAGTTGGCTGCTCCCATGTTAGGGGCATAGATATTTAAGATTGTTAGATCTTCTTGTTGGACAGACCCTTTGAGTATGATATAGTGTCCTTCCTCATCTCTTATTATAGTCTTTGGCTTAAAATCTAATTGATCTGATATAAGGATTGCCACCCCAGCTTTCTTCTGATGTCCATTAGCATGGTACATTGTTTTCCACCCCCTCACTTTAAATCTGGAGGTGTCTTCGGGTCTAAAATGAGTTTCTTGTAGGCAGCATATGGATGGGTTTTGTTTTTTTATCCATTCTGAGACCCTGTGTCTTTTGATTGGGGCATTGAGCCCATTAACATTCAGGGTAACTATTGAGAGATATGAATTTAGTGCCATTGTATTGCCTGTAAGATGATTGTTACTGTATATTGTTTCTGTTTCTTTCTGATCTACTACTTTTAGGGTCTCTCTTTGCTTAGAGGACCCCTTTCAATATTTCCTGTAGAGCTGGTTTGGTGTTTGCAAATTCTTTCAGCTTTTGTTTGTCCTGGAAGCTCTTTATCTCTCCTTCTATTTTCAATGATAGCCTAGCCGGATATAGTATTCTTGGCTGCATGTTTTTCTCGTTTAGTGCTCTGAATATATCATGCCAGTTCTTTCTGGCCTGCCAGGTCTCTGTGGATAGGTCCGCTGCCAATCTAATGTTTTTACCCTTGTATGTTACAGACTTCTTTTCCCGGGCTGCTTTCAGGATTTTCTCTTTGTCGCTAAGACTTGTAAATTTTACTATCAGGTGACGAGGTGTGGACCTATTTTTATTGATTTTGAGGGGCGTTCTTAGCATCTCCTGGATTTTGATGTTTGTTCCCTTTGCCATATTAGGGAAATTCTCTCCAATAATTGTCTCCAATATACCTTCTGCTCCCCTCTCTCTTTCTTCTTCTTCTGGAATCCCAATTATTCTAATGTTGTGTCGTCTTATGGTGTCACTTATCTCTCGAATCCTCTCCTCGTGTTCCAGTAGTTGTTTGTCTCTCTTTTGCTCAGCTTCTTTATTCTCTGTCATTTGGTCTTCTATGTCACTAATTCTTTCTTCTGCCTCATTTATCCTGGCAGTGAGAGCTTCCATTTTTGATTGCACCTCATGAATAGCTTTTTTGATTTCAACTTGGTTAGATTTTAGTTCTTTTATTTCTCCAGAAAGGGCTTTTATCTCTCCGGAGAGGGTTTCTCTAATATCTTCTATGCCTTTTTCGAGCCCGGCTAGAACCTTGAGAATTGTCATTCTGAACTCTAGATCTGTCATGCTACCTATGTCTGTATTGATTAGGTCTCCAGCCTTCGGTACGGCCTCTTGTTCTTTTTTTTGAGGTGAGTTTTTCCGCCTTGTCATTTTGTCCAGGTAGGATTTGCTTTCTCCTGCTGTGGAATTCCGCTGTTCTTGGTGACTGAAGTTGGTTTTGGATAGTTTCTTGTTGATCTTCTGGGGGAGGGGCCTGTTGTAGTGATTCTCAAGTGTCTTTGCCGCAGGCCAGGGGCCAGGCTAAGTAATCCGCTCGGGTTCGCTTTCGGGAGCTTTTGTTCCCTGAGCGCTTTCCGTAGAGTCCGGAGGACGGGAATGAAGATGGCGGCCTCCCAGTCTCTCGGCCCGGAGGAGCCGAGAGCTTGGGGTTCCGCTCCTCAGTGCACTCTCAGAGCAAAGCGCCCAATAGCCCCGCCTCCCTGGCTTGCGGTCGCGCCTCGAGGAAAGCAGTCAATTGTTGGAGCTGGAGAAAAGCGCCGGGTCGCTTTTGTCTCCGTGGCCTCCGGCCGCGCTCCGAGCCCACCCAGCCTGCAACCGGCACAAGGTAACCCCGGGCTTAGAGCTCACTCCTCGGCTTTGTCGCTATAGCCGGCTTCCCCGCTCTAATACCTGCGAGCTCTGCGGCACTCAGACATCCCCAGTCCTTCTGTGACCCTGCGGGTCCTGGGGTTATGCTGACCCCGCCTGGGTTTCCCCCCAGTTTAGCCTCTGGAGCGATGTCTCCCAGTGGAGCCGACTTTTAAAAGTCCCGATTTTGTGCTCCGTCGCTCCGCCGCTTGCCGGGTGCCGGCCCCTCCCCCCGGGGTCTATCTTCCCGTCGCTTTGGATTCACTTCTCCGCAGGTCCTACCTTTCAGAAAGTGATCGATTTTCTGTTTCTGGGATTGTTGCTGTTCTTCTCTTCGATTTCCCGTTGGATTTATAGGTGTTCACAATGGTTAGATAAGCTATCTAGCTGATCTCCTGCTACCCGATGTCGTCTCAGCCTGCTACTTCTCCGCCATCTTGACTCCTCCCCCTATCTGAAATTTTTACTTGGTTTCCCTTACTGAGAAAAAAAAAGTCTGCATTTAGTTAAAATCATTACATTGAGAGACCTAACTGTCAAGCACCTGGCCCTTTGTTTCACATTGTCAGGCCACAAAGATAAGTTGCGTCAAAAGTGGGACATAAAAGAGGGTTTTCGTAAGTCCTAGGAAGATGAAATGTTAGGGTACAAACTGTAGATGGGATGCTGGATGGGAACCCTGGGTGCTGGTGATAGTTGGTAGAAGTGAGTCGGGCGTCAAGAGAAAGAAGGGATGTAGCATGAAAGAAGATACTTGGCCTACCTCATACATTTTGTTCAGGGCAAAATTAACACAGATCACGTAGCATACATTTACCCAAAGGTAATTTTCCTAATTACCAGCAGGGGGACCTCCCTTATAGTAGTCAGGTGACTGCATTTTGATGCTCCTTATGGGGCAGGAAGACCAATTGGCTTTTCAGCATTAATATAGGGACCATAGTTTTGCATGTAGCTTTTGAATAAGATGCAACTTTATACAACTCTTTATTGTGGGTTAAATAGATTGATTAGACTGAGGTAGACTGAAGTTTTTATTGTTTCCTTTTTTAAGGTAAACTCTATGCCCAAAGTGGGGCTTGAACCCATGATCCCGAGACCAAGAGTTGCATGGTCTACCCACTGAGCCAGACAGGCATCCCAAGGGTTTTAGTGTTGTTGATTCCATGACAGGTTCAATTTTCACTAAGTTAAAAAGATATTTATTCAAGATTCTTTTTTTTTTTTTTTTTCCCTGTTTGGTTCCTAGTTGGTCAATTCCAGTTTTTAAACTTACCTGCAGGCACATTTTGTCCAGTCACGGGAAATTCCAGTTGAGTGTCCAGGCTTGCACAAGAATCAAACCTGACCCTTTTCTGCCTCTCATATCCTATATCCAAGTCCTGTTGGTTCTTACTTCCCAAATATAGCATATTCCTAAATCAAGTATGTCTCAACATTACCATCTTAGTCCAAAACACCATTACCTATTTCCTCAACCACTGAACTAGCTTTGTAACAGGTTTCTTTACTTCCATTACCCCTTTGCTTCCCACCCACCCAGCTGTCAGGTTGAGCTATTGAGTCTCCAAAGGCTCAAATGACAATTTTTTTTTTTTCTCAAGGAAATCATGTTGGTGGTCACCTCCCCTCCCCCAATTTGTTTTGCCTTATCTGGGTGGTCATCCCTGGGTTATCCCTGGACAGGTGATGTTTGGGAAACTACAGCTTGCATAAGTAAGTACAGATTCCTGCTATGGAGTGTAGAGCCCTGCAAAGAATATTCTAGTTCATGTTGGACAGGAAGAATTTTGCCAAGAATTCAACCAAAAAGTGATACTCCCCTTAAGAACTTCTACTTCAAAACAAACAAGTTCCAGGACAAAATCTTAATGTGATCAGAGACTCCAAGGGCGTGAGTAGAAGGTCATGTAACTTAGGAAGAATAGGGTCCAAGATGTTTCAAGGAAAAATAAACTTGAGGCTATACAAATAGGATGACCTCAGTAAATGTGATAGCATTAAGCATGGGCCAAGTTGAAAGGAACATTTGCTTTTTTTTTTTTTTTTAAGATTTTATTTAATAGAGAGAGACACAGTGAGAGAGGGAACACAAGCACGGGGGATGGGAGAGGGAAAAGCAGGCTTCCTGCCGAACAGGGAGCCTGATGTGGGGCTCGATCCCAGGACCCTGGGATCATGACCTGAGCAGAAGGCAGATGCTTAACGACTGAGCCACTCAGATGCCCCAGGAACATTTGTCTTAAAGGAATTTCTTTTTCCCTCTAGATTTCTATTTGCAAGCTTCAAGTACCATTCTCTTCTCCATCTGATCTGAGGTATGACTCTATCTATCCCATCTATAACACAACTGTAGCAGAATGAATGCTGGTCCACAATCTTCACTGTATGAGAAGTCTACATTTATCTCTTTATAACCTAGATTCTGTTTTGAGCCCTCATTCTTCCAATGCTGGAGAAATTGATCTCTGTTAAATTGGGCTGAATTGGTGATTTCCTCCCAACCTTCCCAGAGTTGCCTCTAATTTCTGGAGAATGTTCCAAGTGACAAGATGTGGGCCATGGAGGCTGAGGGTTTGAGTCTGGTCTCTGGCTGTCATCTGTCCATGCTGGAATCCACTGTGACAGCCAACCCTGGGAACATAGTACCTTCGGCCACCGTGGCTCCCACAGGGACTACCCCCTCATATCTCTCTGTTGGCCACACCTCAGAGTCATTTCTCTTTGAGGCCATTCTTGCTCTTTCCCTTTGATCTGAGAATCCACAAGCCCATCTGGAGCTTTGGTAATCCCCTCTTCCTGTCTGACCCTTGAATGGGGAGAAGAAGGGACAGCCCCTTCTCAGAGGACACATTAGCATCTATGTTCTGACTTCTTTCTAATACATCTCCTTCCACCACACCTGGGACATCTTTGTGTCGTCTTGGGTGGGAACTTGTTCTCTAAATTACCACGTAAACTTCTACATCTTATTTATCCCCTCCTTATATCCTATTCCCTTTGGGGCCTGAAGTTTGAAGACTTCAACGCCAAAAGAAGTTCATTTTTTTTCCTCTGCTTTCTGTTAACTTAGTCCTCCTGGGAGTAACAGAACTCAGAGTAACCTATCTGCTGTTTGAAAGAGGGTAAGAATGAGGAAGTAGAGAAAATTTTAGGGGAAAACAATGACTAAGACTTTGTAAGTGTATCCTACCTCATAGCTTTCTACCGATCAATTCCCTAAACATAGGTGGAATGACATCTGAGGAAAGAAAAGCTCAATATTTTGATGCATGCTAAATGATGCATACAAGCTCTCATAAAATACATAGGACCTCTTAAGAAAAAATATTATTTGTAACAAATGGAAATTATTTAGAATATAATCAGCTTATATGGGGTTCATCTCTGCTCTGATCTGACTGTAGAACCCTACCTAGGCTAATCACTTTGCCTTCTAAGCCTGGGTTTTCTCCTTTGTAAAGGAGGAATAGTAACTCCATGTAACAGGTTTTTAGTAAGATTTAAATTACCTTAGGGGCGCCTGGGTGGCTGAGTTGGTTGGGCTTCCGACTCTTGGGACTCTTGGTTTTGGCTTGGGTCATGATCTCAGGGTCGTGGGATCAAGGTCTGGAGGGTGGAAGGGCAGCCCTTGGCTCTGCATTCAGCAGGGAATAAGCTGGAGCTTCTTTCTCCCTTTCTTCCCCCCCCCCCGCCATTCGCCCCCGGTTTCATGTGCATGCGTGTGCTCTCTCTTTCAAATAAATACATCTCTAAAAAAAAAAGGACTTACATTACATTAAATAATGAAGGTGATGCATGATAGTCACTCAGTAAATGCTTGTTTGTTCATTCATTCATCCATGCGTTCATGTGTTCATCCTTTCTTTCATCGGGTGTGCATGCCTTACTCCTATAACAGCAAGACTACAGCCACTGTTAATAAACCTTTTGCATATGTACAAACACATGTTGGGTAACAAGTGTGACTCTGACCTAGCCATTTATCTAGTCAGTAATAGAGATAAGCCCTAAGAAAGTGCAGTGCATGTAAGCCCGCTCACATTCTCATGGATTCATACTCTCATGGATCTGATGAACAATACTCATGACCAGGGTCTTCTGCTGCCTTACTCATTTTTAGCAAATGAGATTTGAGTAGAAATAGTACCTTTGGTGACAGGGAGCCTTTGATTGTGCACAATGTGGGCAACAGCATCCCCCTCACCTCTTCTGTAAATGGATGATATCAGTGATGTTTTCCCAGCTTCACATAAAGAGTTGGATGGGTTAAAATCTTAGGTGAAGAGTGGAATTCATAACAATTCTTTTTGTTTTAATTGAAGTATAATTTTCATAGAATAATATGAAAAGTCTTAAGTATTCAATTCAATGAGTTTGGCAATTCTATAAGCCCATTCAACTACCAACCAAGACAAGAATTTAACCTTTTCATCACTCCTCCAAATCACCTTCATGCCCCTTTCCAGTCAATCCCCAATATGGCAGAATTTTCTATTGTAGGATCTCCCAAATGTTCTTAGGGATGTCGTCTACATTACTTACCATTTGAACTCTCACAACTTTCTTCTGTTGGAAGTAAACTAATGAGAGGTTTGCATGAATCATCTCAATATTCATAACTATTCTATGAGGTAGGAATTATTATTTCTTCCATTTTATAGATGAGAAAACTGAAGCTTAATGAGATGAAATAAATTGCCCAAAGGTCAAAGAGCTCTTAAGCTCTTAAGGTCTCAACAGCTCTTAATCCCAGGGGTGGGATTTGAACTCGGATTGGTCTGATTCTAGCACCTGACTTTTAAATCACTATTCTAAAGAGCAAATACATCCTGAGGTTTAGCTGACAAGTGCCTTTTTCCTGGATCTGGATTTTGTACATCTGTTACTGCGACAAAAGGAGAAAACTTGTTGATTTTATAGCATCTTACAGGACAACTTCCATTTCTTTTATGATACCTTGTAAGCTCAGTTACTCTTTCATTAACTTGTGCCTGCAAGATTTTTGCCAGTTGACTGTGAAGAACCATGATGGAGATCACCCTGACGACGACAGAAGGGCAAACTTTTTTTTTTTTTTTAAGATTTTATTTATTTATTTGACAGAGAGACACCGCGAGAGAGGGAACACAAGCAGAGAGAATAGAAGAGGGAGAAGCGGGAGAAGCAGACTCCCCGCCGAGCAGGGAGCCCGATGTGGGACTCGATCCCAGGACCTCGAGATCACAACCTGAGCCAAAGGCAGTCGCTTAACGAACTGAGCCACCCAGGCAGGGCAAACAGTTTGGATAGGATCTATTATTAACAGTTTTACAGACTAAAAATTTGTGGCTTAGCGAGCGTGAGTGACTTTGCCCAGTGCTGCACAATTAGAACGTGGCAGGGCTCATTCTGAATCTTGTCAGGCTGTCCTGAATGCCTGTGTGTCATCCCCTGCTGTAAACAGCCTTTTAATCCTCTAGGTAGGTCCTTAGTCCTATTAATAAAGCATGGTCTCAGTTCCTGCCTGAACTAGATTTCACCACTATAAATATGTAAGCGCAAACTCTGCCAGCTGGCAAGCTTTTAGATAAGATCCTGTTAGTCCCAAACACTTAACTCCACCTGGTCTTCAGAAACTTGGAAAACAGCTGGCCCTTGGCCAAATTGTGAGGTACATGAAGTTTGTCTTAGACATTTGATCCTCCTCAGCTCTCTGCCCCTACCCTCAAAGCATCCTCTCAAACAAAGACTCTCTTTCAATTCCTGGAGCCTAAGTCTTGCCAGAATTACTGAGTTTACATGTTCGGACCCTCTGATGCTCCTCAGGCTCCTTCCCTGCTCCTGCCTGTTGATTTTTCCATCTGTGCCTGAGCCAGTTTCATTCTGGCTATCCCACCCAAGCTCGTGCTGATGTCCTCTTGGAGGGAAGTTGGTGAAGGACCTCCAGATGCCTGAAGCTCTCTAGAGCAAGGCAGCCTCAGGGGTGTGTCTCCCAGGACTGATAGGACAGGAAGACAAGGAAGCTTTAGTGGCAACAACAACTAATAAATAGCCTTGAATCTGCTCCTTGTGCTGTTCGAAGGACTTTATATGTAGGCATTTATTCAGTCCTTACAACAGTCCTATGAGGTGTGTTAGTCAAGGCTCCAGCAAGAAAGAGGAGGTGCACACAGATGGAATTCTGAAGAGAAGTTAAAGAGGAAACTATTTGCAGATGTGTAAGCAGATTTAAGGGAATCAGTCAGGAATCTTGAGGCACCCAGCAAACTAGCTGCAGTCGAAAGCTGTTCCCACTCACAGGCTGAAAGGGCAAGCAAGGAAATGGTGTAACTAGAGCCTGATGAAGAGCTATTATTCTAGGAGAGGCTACTCTAAGAAGCCATCTGCAGTCATGGAGGTATGTGGCCAGAGCCCCAGGGTGTGGAGCTGAGGGTAGCAGGTGAAGAGAGAGAGAGAGAGGAGCTCAGGGGTTGGTGATGTGTTGGGGGAATTAATACTTTAATACTCCCTTCCACCTTCCAATTTCCCTTTGACTGAACAATTAGAAGCCTGACATCAAGGGAGTCTCGGTGATGTAGACTTAAAGTATCAGTCGCCATGGGGCTCGGTATGGGGCAAAATGAGAGTGAATAACCAGTCCATGAAAAAACTGAGGCACAGAGAGGCCAAGTAACATGTCCAAAATGGCAGAACCAGGATCTGAACTGAGGTTTTCACGTTTGATCTAGTGTTAAGGAGTTCTCCCACACTAGTGGCTTACAGTTTCTCCAAATGCCTTCTCCAGAGAGATTTTAGAAGATTCCTGTGGGAGGTGTTTTAGAGCAGGTGTCCTAATCATATTATTCCCAATGAACTGGGACAGATTCTAGGATCAGGCTTGTGGGGCTCACCAATGGATGACTCTGTTGGGATGAATCTGGGCCAAGCATGGAAACTCATACAGGTCTTCAAATTGTTCCCACTAGTGACAGAAGGGAGTCCTTGTTACAGATAAAAGGTTCCATTCACCTGTTCAAGATATCCCTGAACACAGTAGCCTCTTGGCAGAAATTACTTCATGACAGACACAGGTACTACTGGTAGGCTTTGGCCAATTCAGTGGGTTAATGGTAACTAACACGGTCAAGTTTATGAAACAGAAAGATCACAAAATACTAAGTTTGTCAGAAAATCACTGATAAGATGGAGAAAATCATTTTGCCTCAACTTAGGAGAAACTGAGACTTGCGGTTTCTGTGCGAGAGAAGCCAGTACTCAATTTGAACTTCTGCCAAAAAAGAAAGAAAGAAAGGAAGAAAGAAAAAAAAAGCCACCTACCTGGGTTGAACCCAATCAAGGCAGACCAACTGATAGGAAATATCATTGTGTGGAGATGTTTCCTGTGAAATAAGAAGAGGAGGTACAGAAAAACGCTCTTTTGTGAAAAAGATAAAAAATTCAAGAGAAATGAAATGATTAGCCTATGTCTTTTTAAATTAAAGAAGGAAAGCTCTAATGAGAGCATTTTAGAGCTTGGTATTTTATTTCAATTAAGTTTTTTGTTTTCTCCTTTGTAAAATTAGGCAGCGAGCTGGTACTTTTTATATAAACCAGGACTTCTATCAGGAAAAACATGAGGCTGGGAAAGAGAGACGAGGCCCAAGATGATGCACAGGAGAGGAAGGAAAATACCAACATTTCTTATGTAATTTAGCAAGAAAAATGTGTAGCATGTAATAGGATACTAAGGTTTGGCATTATCGCTGTAATTTGAGAAAGGAAAGCAGTCTTACTGACCTAGGGATTTTATGATAGAACTCTGTGAAAAGTAAATGAAGTGTATTCAGCTTACGATCAACCGAATGTTCTGTCCCTCGACAACGCTCTTTTCAACTAGACTTTTTTTCCTCTCCCATTATTTGTTCAAAAAGTGTTCTTTTAAAATTCTATCCTGCTAAACTACTTGAAATGTGGCTTTAGGGAAGCAATCTTCATTATTTGTCATGAGAGTGGTATTTAATTGGCTTAACCGTTCTTCTCTCCACAAGTTAACCATTTCTAGGAGTTGGTTATTAACAATGTTTATTATACAATAGGATTTTACATTGCAGCTGGTTTCTTTCGAGCCATAAACACTGGAGGCGTACTCTACATAAATAGTCATGCACACACGAAAAATACGCTCCCCATCTTCCTTTCCTCTGGACTCCAGATTTGTTAGGATGTTGTGGGATTGACCCTGCGGGGGTTAGGGACCGTAAAAGGTTGTTAGAGGGGACTCCATTTGAGCAATGATCTCAGGCAAGAAGAGTCAGAAAGGTAAACAACCTAATCTACATGCATCCAATCCTCCCAAGGGCTTGGAGCTTATACTTGCATTTAAAAGTAAAAATTAAAGGGGTGACTGGGTGGCTCAATCAGTTGGGCATCCAGCTCTTGATTTTGGCTCAGGCCGTGGTCTTAGGGTCATGGTCTCAGGGTCGTGGGACCCAGCCCGAGTAGGGCTCTGCGCTCTGCAGGGGGGAGTCTGCTTGAGATGCTTTCCCTCTCCCTCTGCCCTTCCTCCTACTTACACATGTGTGCTCTCTCTTTCTGTCTCTAAAATAAAAATAAGTAAATCTTAAAAAAATAAAAATAAAAATTAAGGAAGCGCTAGCAGCCAAAATGAAGTCCAATCCTTTTATGACTTCTGACCGTAGCAAGAACAGTAAAAGTCATTTCAAGGAACTTTCCCACATTCTCAGGAAGATTATGCCTTTTCCTCTTTCCAAAGAGCTGAGACAGAACTAGAACATTCAATCCATGCCCATCCAAAAGGATGAGGAAGTTCAGGTTGTGCAGGGACACGACAAAGGTCAGCAAGCTGGCAAAGGAGTCCAGGTTTACAGGAAGAACTATGTCATCTACACCGAACAAGTACCTTGGGGGAAGGCGAATGGTACAACTGTCCATGTGGGCATTCATCCTGATGAGGGGGTTGGCTCTATTCTGTAATGGGATGAAGACTGCAAAAGGTCCTGAACATAAAGTCAAATCTCACCAAGCCCGAAAGGAACAGGGTGAATCAAAGGAAGAAACAATTGAGAAAATGCAGGAATAAAGTAATCTTATACACGACTTTAAATAAAAACTGTTAAAATGAAAAAAAAGGTGAAAAGTAAGAATGAAATAAGAATACCATTATCTTACTTATAAAATGGGAGATACAATTGAGTAATGTCTTTAATGTCTTTAAGCATTCTAGAAATGGGGACGCCTGGGTGGCTCAGTTGGTTAAGCGGCTGCCTTCGGCTCAGGTCATGATCCCAGTGTCCTGGGATCGAGTCCCACATCGGGCTCCTTGCTCCGCAGGGAGCCTGCTTCTCCCTCTGCCACTCTGTCTGCCTGTGCTCACTCTCTCTCTCTCTCTGACAAATAAATAAATAAAATCTTTAAAAAAAAAAAAAAGAATCCTAGAAATGGTTTACCTTTAAAATACTATTTAAACCAAGGAGAGGGGTGCCTCGGTGGCTCAGTCATTAAGCATCTGCCTTTGGGTCATGGGATCAAGCCCGCATCAGGGTCCCGGCACCATGAGTAGCCTGCTTCTACCTCTCCCACTCCCCCTGCTTGTGTTCCTGCTCTGGCTATCTCTCTCTCTGTCAAAGAAATAAATAAAATCTTAAAAAAATAAATAAACCAAGGACATTTGTTTGTAATTAATACATATAGGAAGGGTGCCTGGGTGGCTCAGTCGATTGGGTGTCCAACTCTTGATCTCAGCTCAGATCTTGACCTCAGGGTCATGAGTTCAAGCCCTGTCTTGGGCTCTTCCTTGGTGAGGAGCCTACTTAAAAAGATACAAGAAGTGGCCATGTTATGGTCTGTAACCAGTTAGAAATAAAATATGATCAACATTGTTTTTCAGATTTATATATGTAGTGATTTGATTAAGGGGATAGAGAAGAAAAAGAAAGGGGATTAAAAGTACGCATTTTTTCTACTCTTTCATACTTTGGGAGGTAGGGAAAACCATGTTTGCTGAGCTATGACAACGCATCATCATCTACCTGTTAACTCTCCTGTATTTAGGGTGGAAAGGCGAACTTATCCTTAATGGGGGAAGGGCTGGGTAACTGCTAAGCCACAGGCTGTGCTATTACAATAGCAGTCCCCTCTAGGACTTGTGTGTTTATTGGTAACGCATGGCTTCCATAATGTACATCCACTCTTTTCATTCGCCCAGTGTCTTTGGCTAGAATCTGGGACCCATCTTTGGGAACTACGTATCCCCAGGCATCAACACATCCTCAACAGATGGCTGCCGTCCCACCGAGCAGTCTTCCTGC
This sequence comes from Martes martes, assembly GCF_963455335.1. NCBI lineage: Eukaryota > Metazoa > Chordata > Mammalia > Carnivora > Mustelidae > Martes > Martes martes. The sequence continues at coordinate 67,290,948 of NC_137895.1, forward strand.
CCTAGACAGCTGATGTCCTTGTGGAGAGGACAACACCCAGCAGGAGGGATGAATGTTGCCAAAGGTAAGCAATTTAAAAATATAGACTGTTTTGATTAGATAGACACTACTATAAGACAATCGATATTTAATTCCTCAATCCAGGATTAATTTCTCATTTATCTCTGCATATCGTGATTTCAGTGAGTGTAACTTCCACCAAGTTACAGATTTAAAAAAGAACAAAATGGTATAAGCTGTTGCGGGACTGTCTTGATATTTATATATTTATATATTTATTTATTTATTTATTTATTCCATTTTATTTTATTTCTTTTCAGTGTTCCAAAATTCATTGTTTATGCACCACACCCAGTGCTCCATGCAATACGTGCCCTCCTTCAGACCCACCACCAGGCTCACCCATCCCCCTACCCCCCTCCCCTCCAATACGTGCCCTCCACAATACCTACTACCAGGCTCACCCAATCTCCCACCCCCGTCCCCTCCAAAACCCTCAGTTTGTTTCTCAGAGTCCACAGTCACTCATGGTTTGTCTCCCGGTCTGATTTTCCCCAACTCACTTCTCCTCTCCATCTCCCCATGTCCTCCATGTTATTCATTATGCTCCACAAACCTGATGTTGAATTCTATCCATCTAGTGGAAATACTGTGATTACATTTGAAAGGCACTGTAGTCTGCTTTATCCAGTCATCTCCATACTGCTGTCAACTTTCCCTTTCACCTCCACAAACCCTTGAAAAATATGGTGACTTTCATTGACCCTCTTATCTGCTAGAAACTATGTACTGACATTGTGCAAGTACTGACTCATTTAATCCTCATGACAGCCCTGTGAGATGGTAGTTCTTTTCCTCCCAGTTTATAGGTGATGAAAATGAGTCAGAGAGGTTCACTTTCCCAAGGGCACACAACTAGTGAGAAGAGAACAGGGATGAGATCTCAGAGGGTCACATCCTAGGGCCCAGGCCCTCAGCAACTACCTGAAGTGTCTCTGCATGTTGGTTTGACTTGTTCTCATCTTTGCTCTCACGCATGCTGATTTATAAATAGGATTGTTGGCCTAAGGGTTCATACCTGTGTCCCCTTCTCTTTCCTGCTCTGTGTCCTGATTCCTGTCTATATCTCTCCTGTTCTCCCTGTGGTCACACCATCTGATTCCACGGTATTCTGAGCCCTATACGAGGGGAAGTCCAGCCACTTGGTGATTGCCCTGCTGACCATCCCCACTCTGCAGATATTTGAATCCTTGGGAAATCTCATGTCAACCAAAGTTATAAGGAAAAAAGAAAGACTGGGTCCTGGATCCAAGCATTCTCTATAGATCTTGGAAAAGGGGATAGCCCTTTAAGATACAAGGTCCCTTTGAATTATCTATGATATGTGGCTTTCAAAATTCTTGACCACAACTTATCATGAGGAATATATATATTTATTTTTAAAGATTTTATTTATTTATTTGACAGACAGAGATCACAAGTAGGCAGAGAAGCAGGCAGAGAGGGAGGAGGAAGCAGGCTCCCTGCTGAGCAGAGAGCCTGATGCGGAGCTCGATCCCAGGACCCTGGGATCATGACCTGAGCTGAAGGCAGAGGCTTTAACCCACTGAGACACCCAGGCACCCCAGGAATATATTTCTATTGCAACTCACAGCGCATATGTTTACATACAGAGAACTAAAACAAAAGGTCATAAAACACTTTTCTATGTGAGATGTGCTTTGGAAGTTTCTATTTGATTTTACTTGTTTTTTTAAAAGATGCTGGTCCAGATCCAGTAAACTGATTTCATAACCCACTAATAGTTCATCACTGGCAGATTGAAACATACCACAATAAAAAAGTGTTTTTAACTCACTGTAAAATGAATTTTCACTAATAATAAATTTAGGCTAAAAATGATTCATTCCTTGATTATCCACAAAAAGTGTTGCAACTTATCTGTGTTCTCTTCTGTTTCAGATCCTTGTTGGAGATCAAAATGCCAGTAAGGGCAACATCATGGGAGAGATACATGAGCTAAGACATATGGGCATCAAGAAGGTATTTGTACTTTCCTGAATGCCAGCTAAGATTGCCTCTGCAAAGTTACCATCTGCTAAAATATTAAGATTTGGTCAGTTGCATATTGGAGACAACTGAAAAAATTGGGATGAAATCTAGGTCTTAGGAAATTATTGTTAATTTACTAGGGTGTGGTAATGGTATTATGATCATGTAGGAAAGCATCCTCTCTAAATGTTGATAGTGAAGTATTTATGGGTGGTACACCACAATGCCGATCGTTTATCTTAAAATAAACTTGAACACCAAACAAAGACTGGGGATGGCAGGTAGAGAAGCGGCACCACACCTCAGCGACAGCAGATGCCACCATTGTCTTGCTGCAACTTCCCCATTCCCCTCTGTAATTAAACCTCCAGTTGCTGAGCTGATAAGTACAAAAGAGGAGGTAGGGAGAAACCATCACTGACCTACTGAGAGTTAGATGTTAAAAAGTCGGCATCATGGTTCTGGTTCTGGGATGGAGATAGCGAGCACACGGCCTGTGTCTCCCACTGTGAGCATCTGTAGCACCTGAAAGGCCTACACGGAGCAGCTACCTGAGGATTCTGAAAAATAGGTAAGAACAGGCAGCTTGGGGAAGAAGACCAGAGTTTGTAAGTATGCGAAAATGGTGGTGGGTTTATTTTTTAAAAACTTGCATTGCCTAGCATGATTCAAGACTATCTGAAATGGGGGCGCCTGGGTGGCTCAGTCAGTTAAGCGTCTGCCTTTGGCTCAGTTCATGATCCCAGGGTCCTGGGATCGAGTCCCACATCGGGCTCTCTGCTCAGCAGGGAGCCTGTTTCTCCCTCTGCCTGCCACTCCCCCTGCTTGTGCTTTCTCTCTCAAATAAAATCTTAAAAAAAAAAAAAAAGACTCTCTGAAACTGGGATGTGGACATCATTGTAGGCAGAGGTCCTCAAGTCTCTTGTCCAGGCACAAGGAGCAGGAAAGAGGGTAGACAACGAGTTTCTAGATGTAAAACCGAAGGCACCATTTTTAAAAGAAAAAGTTGGCCAATTATACTTTATCAAATGTGAAACTTTTACTCTATGAAAGACACTATAAAGGGAATGAAAAGACAAAGCATAGATGGGGGAAATTTTGTAAATTACATATTCAACAAATACTTGTGTCAGGAATAGTAGAAAGGACTTTGAAAATTAATAATAAGGAAATAAACAGTCCCCTTCCGTCAAAATAGCCCAAAGACTTGAACAGACACTTCATCTAAGAGGCATGTGGATATAATTTTTGAACAGTAAACAACATGCAGAAATTTTGTATCTTTTTATTATTAAAAAAGAATTTTTAAGTATTTACACTCATCAAACTGAAGCCTATGAATGCATCATTGGTTCTCAGCAAAACTCTTGATTATATTAGTGAACGAGTGACTTGTGAATACCTAGAAAAGAAAGCTGTGCTAGAAACAATCACAGATTCACAAAGAGCAAGTTCATTCTCCTTTGAAAGAATTGCTATCAGAAAAGTGTGAACCAGTTCAAGGCCTTTGTGAAAGCCTCATGAATTCTTTCAGATACAACTGAAAAATGTGGCTTGAGCGAAATACAATTAAGCCATTGATAAATGATGATTTCCAAAATCTGGAGGGAGGTACACCTTTCTTGTTTTTTTTTCCCTTGACTTCCCTTAATAAATATTTTGCTTGGTGATTTGATTCATGATAGAGAAAGAAATTTTTGTGAAAGTATCTGTAGAGTCCATGAAGATAGAAGGATTATGCATACTTAGATATCATGATCAGATTTTGGTAAATTATTTTTTAAAGATTTTACTTATTTGACAGAGAGATCACAAGTAGGCAGAGCAGCAGGCAGAGAGAGGGGGGGAATCAGGTTCTCCACCGAGCAGAGAGCCCAATGCGGGGCTCGATCCCAGGACCCTGAGATCACGATCTGAGCTGAAGGCAGAGGCTTAACCCACTGAGCAACCCAGGCGCTCCAAATTTTAGTAAATTCTTGATAGTTGAAGGGATGAGATGAAGCAAGCAAAATAAAATTGATGTCAAAGATGGTTAAGGGTTTTGTTTTTATATCCATAAAACCAATCATGTAAATGTAATATGGAGTTTTGCTATAATATTTATGAACAAGACCTATATTAACTTAAACTAAATCTGAGTGCATTCATTTCCTATTTCTGCTGTATAAAAACTGTCACAAGTTGAGTGGCTCCAAAGAATAGGAATTCATTCTGTCACAGTGTGGAGATCAGCAGTCTAAAATGATTCAGCAGGGCTATGTTTCTTCGGGGGACTCTTGGGGAGAATATCTTCCCTTGCCTGTCGCAGCTCCTAGAGGCTGCCTTTTTGTTCTGTGGCCGTCTTGTTCTGTGGCCCTGCATCTCTCTGACCCCTGCTTCTGTTGTCATAACTCCCTCTCGGACTCTGGCCCTCCTGCCTCCTTCTTGTAAGAACCCTTGAGATTACACTGAACCACACACATCATCCAGAATAATTTCCCGTTTTCAAGATCCTTCACTTAATGGAATTGGCAAAGTTCTTTTTGCCATATAGGGTAACATACTCACAGGCTTCAGGGATGAGGACATGGGTATCTTTAAAGGACCATTATTCAGCGGGCCACAATGAGTCAACAGTGTGATGTTATCACCAAAAACTATCAGATCATTGGACACATTAATATTTTGAATGAAATACCACTCTGATAACATGTAATACCTATTTAATCATACAGCAAGCAATAAATGGAATACTTCAAAGGAAAGGTTATAGTTTCACTCTAGTCTTCCTTATCACACACCTTACTTGGATAATTATGTCAGCTCTGAACACCACACTTGAAAATATAATCAAACTGGGACACAATCAAAGAAATATTCTGAAAGAACATAACAAAGAGGAAATAGAATTAAGAATAAGAATTATCTACAGAGAAAAGAAGTCAGGAGAACGTACGATCGCTGTCTTCCCTTTTTGAAGGGACAGCATATGGAATAAGCATCAGAGTCGTGAAAAGCTATAAAAAGGCATACTCGGAAAGGAGCTACACATCACGGAAATGAGTTCAGTTCAATGGAAGGAAGAGCTGCCCAACCCACAATGGGTGCCTTACAGAGCTACAGAGTTCTTTCACAGGAGACTTCTGTGCATGAACTCCTTATGATTTAAAAACATATTTTCAGGGGCGCCTGGGTGGCTCAGTGGGTTAAGGCCTCTGCCTTCGGCTCAGGTCATGATCCCAGCGTCCTGGGATGGAGTCCCGCATCGGGCTCTCTGCTCAGCAGGGAGCCTGCTTCCCTTCCGCTCTCTGCCTGCCTCTCTGCCTACTTGTGATCTCTGTCAAATAAATAAAAATCTAAAACAAAAACAAAAACAAAAAAAACATGTTTTCATTTAAATTCAATTAATTAACATATAGTGTATTATTAGTTTCAGACATAGAGGTCAGTGATTCATCAGTCTTTTATAATACCCAGTGTTCATTACATCACATACCCTCCTTAATGTCCATCACCCAGTTACCCCATCCCCCCAACCACCTCCCCTCCAGCAGCCCTCAGTTTGTTTCCCAGAGTTAAGATTCTCTTACGATTTGCCTTCCTTATGTTTTATATAAATGCAATACGAACATATGGAGAGTTCTGAGCCAGATGAATTTCAATGCCCCTCCCACATTTCAAGTTCCTGTGATTCCAATGACTAAATGTCTGTCCCTTCTTGAGGAAAGGAAAGAAAAATAGCCAAAGCAAGAGAGCCAGTGAGCAGATAAGGGTTTTGCAAGGGTCTGAATGGGCTGTTTTCATGACTGACAGATTTATGATGGAATAATTTCCTCTGTTTGTCTTTTAATGAGTGTTTGTACCTTGTCCTTGCGGCAAGCTCCTTGCCCCGTGAACATTTCCAGCTGGATTTCAAAGAAAGGAAATGGTTTTGCTTAAGTGACAATTAACAGAATTCCTGTTGATTAATTTTTTTCCTTATTGTTTTCAGCACAGCTAATAGGTAGCTATTTATTTCAAAGTAATAAACCTAAAGTCTTATAATTTTAAGATAAAAGTTTACATTTAGTTTGTTTACATAGCATATGACTTCCTCAATGCCTAAGCTTTCATAGATCCTTTTACCGTGAACACAGAAATGTAAAATATGAACCCAGCATAGCAGGCGGTACTTCCCGTCAATCTAGTCATTTTTCTTTCTACAAATAAGACTTTTCTGAATAAGTTCCTCTCTCACCCTCTCACTCTTAATTGTTTCACACACTTCCTTGTCTCTTAGCCTTCTTTGCTTTCTCCCACTTCTCCCTCTCCTTCACCCTAGTTTGTTAAGAAAAGAAGGAATCAGATGGTACACCCTCATTTTCCCATGAGCAATCCCATGGCATGCTTGTTTCTGTGCCCATCACCTTCCTCTTTCCTTCTGTTTCAATGCAAGAAGTGTTCTTCCCTCTCCCCCTCCTCCTTTTTTTGGAACATCACTTTTTGTAAAGATGAAAGGAGAGCTAAGTTCTATGTTTATGAGGAATTAGGGGATGTCGTGGTGGAAAGGAACAGGTCACAAACGAATGACAAATGTGAGCTAGGCTTACTTTTGCCCTCATAAAAAGAGAAAAATTAGATGATTTCAGAATTCTTACTGTGCCATCTAAAATTTGGTTGCAGGGCACCTGGGTGGCTCAATTGGTTGAGCCACTGCCTTCAGCTCAGGTCATGATCTTGGAGTCCTGGAGAGTCGTGCTTTGGGCTCCCAGCTCCATGGGGAGTCCGCTTCTCCCTCTGACCTTCTCAGCTCTCATGTTCTCTTTCACCTCTCTCTCTCTCCAATAGATAAATAAAATCTTAAAATAAAACACCACAAAACCTTAAATAAAATAAAGTAAAATAAAATTTGGTTGCATTCAGCTTGAGACAATCGGTCCACAAGTATTTACCACCCTTTTACCTCATATAAAGAAACAGTTCTATGTTAGAGGCAGACGTGTTGGAACTCAGGTGTAGTGATCACAGCTCTGGATTCTGCCTTCACTGCAGGCATGAGCTTATAATCCATTTCCTGAGTCTGTCCAGAGGTCTTTTCATTTTTTATCAGATATTCACGTATTCGTATGTGAAACTTTTCTCCTGAGATGAAGTTTTGCATATAGTATTGGCTGGATAAGCAATTGGTGAGCATTACATGAAAAATAGAACTTTGTCAGGAAATTGATTGTTAGGAAATAATTGGCCTTAGAAAGTTAGTATCATTTCACTATACTTCTGACCTATCTTCCCACAGGATAATTTGGTTCACTTTTTCTGAGAGTTTATCATGACCCTGAACATGAGGAGATAATGTCTTTTACAATAATTTTTCTCTTCCTCACCACCTCCATCCAATCCATCATCAAGTCCTTTGACTCAACCTTTGAGGTAATTTTAAATGGGTCCACTTATTTATAACTCCATCACCACCACTAGAGTTCACACCAATATTACTTTTTACCTGGACTACTACCTTAACTCTCACTAGTGTCCCTCTGTCATTTCTTGTTCCCCTTGAACCTCCCCCCTCCCCCCCCCCACAGCAGCCTGGGCATTTTTGTGTCAAATGCTAGCTGACCAGTCAGACTGCAAGTTCTCCATCAGACAACCAAGTTTGGATGTCTAGGCAGATGGATGTTGACTTTGGAATTCAAGCTGGAGTAGAAAACTTGTGAGTAAAGGTAGACTGGTAAGAGAAGGGGTCCAAGGTCTGAGGCCTGGGTTCCCCCTTTGTTTAGATGTTGGGGATATGAGAAGGAACCAGTAAAGTCTGAGAAGCGCTCAGTGAAGTACTAGGAGAACCAGGAGTGTATGGTGTCCAGGAAGGCAAGTGATAAAAATATATCAGACAGAAGGGAGTGGTGAACTGTGTACAATGCTGCTGACGGGGCAAGTAAGAGGAAGTCGGAGGACCATGGATTTAGCATCGTGGAGGTCACAGAGGACTTTGACAAGAGTAGCTTCAGTGGGTCCATGGGGCAAAGCCAAAGGGTAAAAAGAATAATGGGAGGAGGAAGATTTGAAGCAGCAAACAGACACAACTCTGTCCAGAAGATTTTCTGTAAGGGAGTGAGTTCCTAACAAGAGGAGAGAAGGCACAGGAAATGACATAGAGGCATTGGCAGGTTCTTTCTGTTTAACTTGCTTCTGTTCTCTTATGAGCTAAGGGGCCCAGCTCTCAGCAGGATGAAAGTTAAGGACTGGGCAGAAGCTGTTGGCATTTGAAGAGGGAGCAGAAGGTTTGAAGGAGTCATCTAGAAGACTGGAGAAATCAATGGATGGAGAGAACATGTTCTGACTGCCACATTCCATTGAGGTCCAGTAGTTAAGTGTTGAGGATGAGATGGGTCTGTGTGACTGGAAGTCAGCAGCATAGGTAGAGAGCAAGCTGAGCATTGGCTTTGACCAGGGATGGAGTTTACTAGGTGAGTAACACAGAGAGAGAGGACAATGAGAGTTGAGAATAGTGCATGGAAGGATTATAAGGATCAGTCCTAATCCAACTGAGTAAGACAGGAAAATAGGACATGGGAGAGGCAGGGTGCCCTGGAATCATGGGGAATCAGTGTGATTATGGGGATTTAAAGCTGTAGGAGTGAGGGTAGTTGGAAAGATGGGAAGTGGATGGCAGTAAGTGTGCAAGCTGATTGAGAATAACGTTGCGAATAAATAAGTGGTAACGATAGGATCGATGGCATGCCCATGGGGCGAGCAGCTGAAGCAGAGAGGAGGACCTGGAGTAAATTACGTTGGAGGCCTGAGCGGGAGAAAGACCATTTACATAGATATTGAAAGCATTATGAGTTATGTCCAGAGAAGTATTGGCAAGGGTAACAGTGAACCCAGAGGTAAATCTGCAAGGAATGATTCAGGGGTCTGGTGATGACTGTGACAAGGATGATGAATGCATATTTATAGTCTGATGATATAGAATATTCCAACCTGGGAGCCATAGAACAGTAAAACAAGACCTTAATTCTGGAATATAATAGATCTCGTAGAAGAGATACAAAGCGCTGTGACAGTAGTTCTCAAATTTTAGCAAGTGTTCTGATATTTCTTTTTTTTTTTTAAAGATTTTATTTATTTATTTGACACACAGAGAGAGATCACACTAGGCAGAGCAGCAGGCAGAGAAGAGAGAGGAGGAAGCAGTCTCCCCGCTGAGCAGGGAGCCTGATGT